>NC_134357.1:556018583-556334972 GCF_048569485.1 Anomaloglossus baeobatrachus
CAGCGAATTCACACAGGGGAGAAACCATTTTCATGTTCAGAATGTGGGAAATGTTATACAAAGAAATCATATCTTTTTACACATCAGACAACTCACACAGGCAAGAAGCCATTTTCATGTTCAGAATGTGGTAAATGTTTTGTAGTAAAATCAAAACTTGTTAGACATCAGAGAACTCACACAGGCGAGAAGCCATTTGCATGTTCAGAATGTGGAAAATGTTTTAACCACAAATCTAATCTTATTACACATGAGAAAAATCACACTGGTGAGAAGCCATTTTCATGTTCAGAATGTGGCAAATATTATACAAATAAATCGTATCTTGTTACACATCAGAGAACTCACACAGGGGAGAAGCCATTTTCATGTTCAGAATGTGGGAAATGTTTTGCAGATAAATCAGCCTTTGTTACACATCAGCGAATTCACACAGGGGAGAAGCCATTTTCTTGTTCAGAATGTGGGAAATGTTATACAAAGAAATCAAATCTTGTTACACATCAGAGAACTCACACAGGGGAGAAGCCATTTTTATGTTCAGAATGTGGGAAATGTTTTGCAGATAAATCAATTCTTGTTAACCATCAACGAACTCACACAGGGGAGAAGCCATTTTCATGTTCAGAATGTGGGAAATGTTTTGCAGATAAATCAGCTTTTGTTACACATCAGCGAATTCACACAGGGGAGAAGCCATTTTCTTGTTCAGGATGTGGGAAATGTTATACAAAGAAATCAAATCTTCTTACATATCAGAGAACTCACACAGGGGAGAAGACATTTTCATGTTCAGAATGTGGGAAGTTCTGTCTGTAATTGCCATTTGGTTAAACATCAAAATGTCACATAGAGAATAAGCTATATTTAGGTTGAGATTGTGAGAAATGCTTTTCTTTCAAACCAACTGATGTTAAACATTATAGAGCTGTCAGACCATTCCCCACTCATAATGGACTTCAAGAAAGATGGTCCTCGACCTAGGCCTCAGCATTGGCGCCTTAATGAATCTCTGATCAAAAATCCCGACACTAGGGCCTTTTTAAATAAGCAACTGGTCGAATTCTTTCAGTTGAACACGGGCACGGTCACGTCGCCGGCAACACTCTGGGAAGCTCACAAGGCAGTGATGAGGGGACTATGCATTAGAGAGGGCGCCAGGGCTAAAAAGAATGCCACAAGCCAGCGGGACTCTATAACGGCCCATCTTAAGCTACAGGAGGGGAGACTGGCGGCTGCCCCATCACTGACTATTCTTAGGAGAGTCATCAGCCTTAGGGAAAAGTTGAGAGACTTGGCAATTGGCAGAGCAGAAAAATTGCTAACCTTTTCCAAACAAAGATACTATGAAAGGAGTAATAAGGCTCATACCTTACTCGCCAGGCAGCTTAAGGAGCGCGCTACATCCTCATGCCCTCAGGCTCTGCGCGACGAAAAGGGCACTATCCACTATCACCCCGCTTCAATAGCTGACATTTTTTTCAATTACTACAACAAGCTTTATAACCTTCCGGCTCCCCCGGGCATGGCTTCGCGCGGGGCTGGGGCACTTGGGGACTATTTTTCGGCCCTTGAGCTCCCTTCACTGCCTTGCGGAGCAGCCGCGGCTTTGAATGAAGAGATTACTACAGAGGAACTGGAGCAAGTTCTGGAAGCCCTGCCTGGCGGGAAGTCACCGGGCCCGGACGGCTTTACTTATTTTTATTACAAGGTGTTTGCGGCGGAGCTCCTCCCACACATGGCCGCCTTGTTTAACTCTTTCCTTCAGGGTGACCCTATCCCTCCATCCATGCTACACTCCCATTTAATCCTCCTGCCCAAGCCACCCAGGGACCCATTGGACTGTGCTAATTATAGACCAATAGCCCTTTTGAACTCCGATTTGAAGATGTTCACCAAGCTCTTGGCGGCCAGGCTTAATCGATGGTTGCCCCAACTCGTGTATAAAGACCAGGTGGGTTTTGTCCCTTGCCGTCAGGGGGGGACAACACCAGGAAGGTCATAGACCTGGTGGATGTGGCAAATCGGACGAAGCAACAGGCGTTGGTGTTGAGTCTAGATGCAGAGAAGGCTTTTGACCGCCTTGCGTGGCCTTTTCTCTTCAAGACAATGGAGGTCTTTGGGATCTCGGGTGGCTTTATGCGGGCCTTGAAGTCCCTGTATAGCGCTCCTACGGCCTCTATCAAACTCCCCCTCCACATCTCTAAGCCTTTTCTCATCTCCAATGGCACCAGGCAGGGGTGCCCCCTGTCCCCCCTCCTTTTTGCGCTATGCATAGAGCCCCTCGCGGCCTCGGTCAGGAGCAACCCAGACATCTCGGGGGTCCTGGTCAGGAATAAACCGTTTAAAATCTCACTTTTTGCCGACGATGTGCTCATTACACTTACTAACATCCATGTGTCCCTTCCAATTTTAATGTGCACCTTGGGTAGGTACGGGAGCCTTTCGGGGTATAAGATCAACTCTAGCAAAACGGAGGCAATGCCCTTGAATCTCGACCCGGTGGCCCTGGATTACCTGCGTTTGAATTTTAAGTTTCGTTGGAAGACAGATGCGGTCAAGTACCTGGGGGTTAACCTCACATCTACTTATGATTCCCTCTATAACCTTAACTTCCTCCCCCTTTTCCGAGAGCTGAGAACTCTTTTGAGCAAGTGGTTGCCCCTCCCTCTTTCGTGGATGGGGCGCATTGCGGCGGTTAAAATGAGCTTGCTCCCAAAATTATTATATTTCTTTGAAACCCTCCCAGTTAAGGTACCAATAAAGGAGCTGAAGTCCCTTCAGGCGGCTATCCTTAGATTTATTTGGTGTAACAAACGTCATAGGGTGGCCAGGGAGGTGTTGATGGCTCGGAGAAACAGGGGGGGGCTTTCTGTCCCGGACATCCTAAAATACTATTGGGCGGCCCATCTTAGGAGGATCCCCTGTTGGGTGTCCCTTTGGGCATACAACAGGTGGACTGAGATTGAAAAACTTTGGCTGGCGCCTATACATCCAAACGCGCTCCTGTGGCCCCCGGCCCGGTGTGATTCGCCCCCCCCCTCTTCTTGGACCGATGCAGTTCACTAGGGACCTCTGGGCATTTTGAATTAGAAGATTTCCTTTGGCATCCCCCTGCTCCCCTCTGGTGTCCTTCATATACCAACCCTTGCTCCCAAGCAGTCTGGAGTCGGACATGGTGCACCCCTGGCTCAAGGCAGGTCTATTCAGATTTGCAGACATTATAGATGGAAGTACAATGCAGATCCATTCCTTTGAGTACCTTAGAGATAAATTCTCTCTCTCTAATCGAGAGTTTTTCCAATATCTGCAGATCAGAGACTTGGCTGGCTCCTTGTTTGGCAGGGCAGGGGCCTCGATTCCCACAGATTTTGAGAAAATTTGCAGAAGGGGCACTGATACTAAGGGGCTGATTTCGGAAATATACATTTTGCTTTCTGATTCACGGGAGGGGCCCGAGGGGTCTTTTCCATACATGCGGAAATGGGAGTCTCTATTGGGAAGGCGGATA
Source organism: Anomaloglossus baeobatrachus (assembly GCF_048569485.1). Lineage (NCBI taxonomy): Eukaryota > Metazoa > Chordata > Amphibia > Anura > Aromobatidae > Anomaloglossus > Anomaloglossus baeobatrachus. Next base: position 556,022,095 of record NC_134357.1, read on the forward strand.
CTTCCTCAGGAATGGGCAGCAATCTGGGGAAACGCCGCCAAGACGTCAATATGCACACTATATAAGGAAAATATCTATAAAATTTTGCTATTTTGGTACCACACTCCAGATTTCCTTCATGGCATAGACCCCTCCATACCGGCTTGTTGCTGGAGATGCGGGGGAGGCAGGGGCACCATTCTGCACATATTCTGGTCCTGTCCAGGGATAGTCCCCTTCTGGGAGCGGGTTAGAGGGTTGATCCATAAAGTACTATATATAGAGGTTGATCTTGATCCCCTGATCTATGTTCTGGGTCTTGGGAATGGGGGATTGGGAAAAACGGCCTCTAAGCTTTTGTCCCACATCCTTACGGCGGCCAGATGCTTAATTGCAAAGAATTGGAGGCAGCCAGGGACACCCTCACTCCAGAGCCTCAAGTATAGATTACTGGACGTTAGACGCATGGAACATCTCACGGCACTATTGCATGACACAGTTGACCGCTTCCAGGCCGTGTGGGCACCATGGGACTACTTTGCGGGACAGGAGGATCTGTGAGACTGAGGCCTATGGGTCCTATGGAAAGAGCATGGACTCTTGAAACCCTTCCCTCTTCCCTCCTATTTCTCCTCTCCCCTCCTAACCCTCCTCACCTGTCCTGTCATTGTTTGTCTAGGTTCGATAAGAATTGTGAATTTTATGTTTTATTTTATGTATGAAAAACGTAAATTGAAAATCTCAATAAAAATTCAAAGTTTAAAAAAAAAAAAAAAGAAGGAGGAGGTGAGCTGTGACATCACCTATTGTGAATGGTGGACCCGATGTTATCTAGTGTATATAATGGTGTTATCAGTCATTGAATAGGAAGAGGAGGAGGTAAGCTGTGACATCACCTATTGTGAATGCTGGTTCCTGTGTTATCTACCGTATATAGAAGTGTTGTCAGTCATTGTAGGGAAGGAGGAGTAGGTGAGCTGTGACATCACCTATTGTGAATGCTGGATTCCGAGTTATCTCCTGTTTATAGAGGTGTTATTAGTCATTGTAATCCTGCCTTTGATGATAAAGAGCCTAGTGAAAACTCTTCCTGAAAGGACACAAAGTTTGAGTCTAAAATATCCCCACTAAATGGAGTGAAAATTGCAAGATTACTCTTTTTTAATAAAGATCGAACTATGAAAAAAAAAAAAAAAAAAAAACATTATAGAGCTCACATAGGTGGGAGGCTATTTTCATACCCAGAATGTAGAAAATGTTTTATTTGAAAAATAAATTCTTTTTATCAGAAATTAAGACTTGTTAGACATAAAGGTGTGAAACGATATTAATGTTCTGAATTTAAGTTTTCCCCCTTAAAAAAAATTAAAATGAAAAAAAAAAAAAATACAATAGCATTTTTTAACCCTTTAATCCCAAAGCCTATTTTCACATATAATAGATTTGCCACGTCATAAACAAACTTTTAACACTTCTAACTAGAAAAAAATTATATCAGCATTTCTCATTTTTCTAACAAAATTTGCAAAACCATTTTTTAGGGACCACATCACATTTGAAGTGACTTTCAGGAATCGATGTAACAAAAATACCCAAAAGTGACACCATTTTAAAACTGACATATTAAATTTCCCAAAAACACATTCAAGAAGTTTATTAACCCTTTAGGTGTTTCACAGGAATTAAAGCAACGGGGAAGGAAAAAACGATAATTTAAGTTGTTCTCACAAAAAATGTTGCTTTAGCCCCAAATTTTACATTCTCTCAGGGGTGACAGGAGAAAATAAACCAAACAGTTTTCTCTGCAATGTCTCCTGAGTACATCGATATCCAATATGTGGTGGAAACTACTGTTTGGGTACACAACAGGGCTCTGAAGGGAAGGCGCACCATTTCAATTTTCGCAGGCACAATTGGCTGGAATAGATAGTGGATGCCATGTTGCATTTGCAGAGCCTATGATGTGCCTAAACTTTAGAAACTCCCCAATAAGTGACCCCGTTTTGAAAACTACATCCATTGTGGTAAGTGAAAAATTACAATTTTTTTTTCCACTAAAATCTTCTTTTAGCCCCAAGATTTTAACTTTCAATAGGGGTAATAGGATAAAATGAATTATACAATTTGATAGCAAATTCTCCTGTGTGCGGCAATTCCCCATATGTGGTAAGAAACTACTTTTGAGGCACAGTTCAAAGCTCAGATGGGAAAAATCACCATATTATAGCGCAAATTTTGGAGTTATGGTTTGCAAGTGCCAGTACAGCAAAACACTCCTATAAGTGACCCCATTTTACAAACTATTTATATAAGGGTGCAGTGATCATACTGATACCACAGATGTGTCACACAACTTCATATAATTGGGCATTGAAAAAAATTTTATATGTTATAAAATTGTAGTTTTAGCCCTAGTTTTTACATTTTCACATGTGGAAATTGGTAACAATGGTACCAACATGTGTTTAAACAATTTCTGAACCTGGCAATACCCCACATGTGGCTGTACAGTATTGCTTAAGAAAATTGAGAGCCTTGAAAGGAAAGGAGTTCTATTTTTTTCTTGGAGCCCAGATTTTCATAGAATCGTTTGCGGACTCCATACATAGAGCCCCTAACGGCCAGAATAGCAGAATTACCCTTCAAGTTGTGAAGACACAAGCGTCAATAGGTGCTCTCGTCCGCTAGCCTGGCTGTCTTTATAACTACTGCACGGACCAGGGATCATACCATTGAACGCTCGCACTTCATCCCCGTGGCCAAAACACTACTCCGACAACTCACTCAGTGTACCACACATTGGTAAGACTTTATTGGTTCACATATAGCACATTCCCAGCAAAAACACAAAATGGTACAAGCAACAAAGTCCCACCCTTCTGCTAGCCCGCAAGGGATTAGACTTTTCGTGATTTTGGGGCTTCCAGGGCCAACTATCCCAGTCCAGCAGCACCCTGCTTTTGGAGGGTACTCACTGAGAAGAGACAGCAGAAAGCTTAGGAAGCAGTTCTGTGTTTCCTCGGTCGCAACCGAAGCTACTCAGCTAAGGTTATGTTGAATCCGTCTCTTGGTGCAGTTCTGCGATTTCCTAGCTGGAGCTGAAGTTCCTCAGCTGGAGACATGTAGAATAATACAATGGTGACAGAAGCAAGATCCTTTTTATAGCTCTGTTATCAATTCAGGGTACTGTGTCCTATAGAATTGGTTGGAGATGACTGCAGTCATTAGTCGCAAGTTCAATACGACCACATAATATTCCTCTGAACTATGTAGTCAGAAGGTCTGAGGGAATACACTTTTACATAAAATAATGCTCTGATCAGCCTGGAAAGAGACAATCAACTTCTCTTGATTCAACAATAGGACCCATACGTCTGGCCTAAATAATAACAGTTCACCCTCCCTCACAAGTGGCCAGATGCGGTCTTTACATTTTTCCCCCTTCTGAATTAGCCCCAGAAAATTGCGGGATCTTGGCAAGGGTCGCTGTTGATGGGGCGGCAGACATGATAGGCTTCCAATAATCCTTTTGTAGTTGTCGGAACAGTCCATTGGCATTTCCATGATCTTCGCTCTTTTTATATGAGATTTGAAAAATTATAGGATTGTAAGGCCAGATTCCATCTGCGTAAATGTCCGTTGTCCCCAGCAGTCTGATTTAGCCAACTTAAGGGATTGTGGTTGGTTAGAGCTGTTAACTCTTTGCCATAGAGGTATGACTGCAATTTTTTCAGGGCCCAGATTATGGCCAGGCATTCTTTTTCGATTGTGGCATAGGCCTTCTATCGATTCAAAAGTTTCCGGGACAAAGAAGCTATCGGATGCTCCTAACTGTCGGCCCTCACTTGGCTAAGTACGGCTTCCAATACGGTATCCGATGCATCTGGACAATTAACTAGCTATGAAAGTCAGGAGCAGTCAGGACTTGGTTCTGGGCTAGCTGTGTTTTCAGTTGGAGGAATGCTGACTCACATTCTAGGGTCCAGATGAGGCTCCAGTTATACCTTATGGTGGTGAGGTCAGTAAGGGACTTTGCTACTTTAATGTAATGTAATTGGGGATAAACTTTTGTTAATCTGCGGTTGGTTGACTAGTCGGGACCACTGGGTAATGGCTTCTACTTTTGCAGTTTCTGGACAAATGTCTCCCCTTTCCACCCGATGTCCCAGGTATAGCACCTCGCCCATCCCTATTTGGCATATTTCGGGTCGTATAGTGAGCTGGGCTTTGGCTACCCTTTGCAGTACCTGAGACACATGCTGAATAGACTCTTCCCAGGTGTCGCTGAAAATAGAAATGTCATCCAGGTGGGCCTGGGCATACCCCTGACATCCCTCCAGTATCTGGTCCACCATCCTTTGGAAGGTAGATGGGGCATTCTTCATCCCAGGCATCCATTATGGCGCGATCAACTCAGCATACCTCACCTTACAGCATGATGAGCCTCCACTTCCCAAGCATTCTCCTGCAGCAGGTAAAGCCCGCACACTTTTCCTCTCCATAGGTTCCATCCAGTACTGAACGCAGCGATTTGTTCCTACTCCACCATGGTATCACCATCGTGTATTTAATCTAATATCTCTTGCTCCACCATGGTATCACTTTACCACAGTATGTCTGATCTTAATGCTATCTCCATTACAGGGTCCACCATCCCTAGCTCCATTACCTACAGGTATTTTCCACATTCCAACATTTTACATACATGTATTTTTTTCTTTACTACAGTTCTCCTTATATATTTCTTTATTTTTTATTATATGCCCAACCGCAACTCGAGAGACAGCAATTCTTGACTCAGAGTTGAATTTACTTCGTTCACAATTATTTACAGTATATATCTTCTACAGAAAATATAAGATAATGATAGATCTCATATGTTCACATGCAACATGGTTTCTTCTTACCCTTATTTGATATTGTTTAAATGCTCTGTAGGCACATGTCATTTTTCCTCATAATTGTATATTCACCAATTGTTATATTCCTTTATAGCCAAAATCTGGTATTTTATGCTGTATGTGATTTTCACACTAATAAAGGTATTTACCTCAGATATGTATATATAAATGTGACTGTACCCATGGATCCACATACACTGCTTTCTCGTATCCAAAAATATTTTGTCTACCCATTAAGGCTTGGTCTTGTCTTCAGTCCACATGAGACTATCCTGTATTGGCCTCTATATCTTACCAGTTTCAAACTGAGCATTGTAAGTGTCAGATGATTAAAGTTGTGTAAATTTTACCGTATGCTCCAAATTTTGTTTTTGTTACTGTATTTCTCACAATTTTGTATTATGTACTACATTATACGTAACGTTTTGTTTAAACTATGTTCTTATTTTGCATTTTGTTTCTTTATATCCAGATAACATACATCTTGAAAAAGGCTGATTGTAAGCCGAAACGTCGATGATATGATGTTATTTTTCTTTGTGTAATCAAAACCCATAATTAAAAGTTTACCCTTATTTTCATTGGCATTCATTTTTTCTTCTGAGCACCTGACAGGCAATTGAGCAGACTCGTACTTAAAAAACTGGCTGGATAGTCCTTGTCCTAAGTCATTTCCAATATAATGGGTGTGGGGAGGCCGTCCATGAGCCCTTTGTGAGGAATATGGCATATCATACATGCCAGACAACTGCCACTTATTTATATTTACACACCTCCTGACCTGCAGCATGAAGAGGTCACCAAGACAGGATAGAAATCCAACTAAGATTTGGGAACCGAATAGCAGGTGACAACGTTAATTAAAACTAAGGAAAAAGCCCTGACCAAAGCAGACCCCCTGGTGACAAAAGTAATTCAACTAGGGAAGTGGGCAGGTAACTGCAAGTTTCAGGGAAGCTTCAAAGGCTGCCAGGAGACAGTCCGACTGAGTTAAAAGTTACAAAATTAGGGAGTGTGTAGCTCCTGCAAATTAAAGCTTAGGGGAAAAAAAGTGCAATAGGGTCTTAACCAACGTACATATATAAGTGATAAAGGAATGTGCTCACCTTATGTGGTTGTGTGTCCACACATTTGATTTCTTTATCTTCACTATACACTAATATTACTCGCGAGATAAGACTTTGACAGCAGATTATCTGTACCACAGCAACACTTTATCCTAGAAGGTCTGTCATTCATATTAAATAACTACTTTACATTCTTGGTAGATTTTTACCATCAAATTAAAGGAACTGCGATGGGATCTGAAGTCGCATGTTTGTACGCTAATCTGTTTATGGGCACTTTTGAAAATTTACAACAATCCCTTTAAAAATGGGATTGTCATGTACAAAAGATATATAGATGAAATCTTCATCATCATCATCATCATCATTATTATTATTATTATTATTATTTATTGAGCACCATTAATTCCATGGTGCTGTACATGAGAAGGGGGTTACATACAAAATACATATACAAGTTACAGTAGACAGACTAGTACAGAGGGAAGAGGGCCCTACCCTTGCAAGCTTACATTCTATAGGATTATGGGGAGGAGACAATAGGTGGGGTGTAGGTCAGGCGGCAGCTCCGCACGGTGGTCGGGCGGCAGCTCCGCACGGTGGTCGGGTGGCAGTGAGTTCATTGTAGATTGTAGGCATTTCTGAACAGGTGGGTTTTCAGGTTCCGTTTGAAGTTTGCAAGGGTAGGGGATAGTCTGACGTGTTGAGGTAGCGAGTTCCAGGAGACTGGGGATGCTCGGGAGAAGTCTTGGAGTCGGTTGCGTGAGGAGCGAATGAGAGAGGAGGAGAGAAGGAGATCTTGGGAGGACCAGAGGTGACGTGTTGGAGTGTAGTGGGAGAGTAGTTCGGAGATATACGGAGGGGAAAGATTATGCACAGCTTTGTAGGTCAGTGTTAGTAGTTTGAATTGGATACGGTGGAAGATTGGAAGCCAGTGGAGGGACATGCAGAGGGGAGAAGCGGGGTGGTATTGAGGAGAGAGGTGGATCAGTCGGGCAGCAGAGTTAAGGATGGACTGGAGAGGGGCGAGCGTGTTGGCAGGGAGGCCACAGAGGAGGATGTTACAGTAGTCGAGGCGGGAGATTATGAGGGCATGCACTAGCATTTTAGTAGATTGCAAATTGAGGAAAGGGCGGATTCTGGAAATATTTTTGAGTTGAAGACGGCAGGAGGTGGTGAGGGATTGGATGTGTGGTATGAAGGATAAGGCAAAGTCAAAGGTCACTCCGAGGCAGCGAACTTTGGGTACTGGCGAGAGCATGGTGTTATTTATTGTAATAGATAGATCAGGTGGAGAGTGTAGGTGAGATGGAGGAAAGATCATTCAAGACAACTCAAAAAATAATAACGCCCTATTCTTAGAGGTTATTGATCACAATAACTTGGGGGTCTCCTTTATACCCCATACACACTCTAACACCGATTTCCTAGCTTTAAAAATCTGTATCTCTGATAATTTAGTATGTACTAAGACTTTTTAAAAAGGGACAATATCAATAGTTACGAGGGGCTGCTGGTAAGTTTTTGGCTTTGTGATTTTTTTTTTGTTTCTATGGTAACGAATGTTACATCACTTAAAAGCCTTATGTGTCTAATATATGTTTTCAAAATGTTGTGTTCGTTCCTTATGGCAACAGTGTTCTACATAAACGGAAAAACAAAATGGCGGAGTCTAATGCGATATTCACAGCAACTGAGTGCAGAGGAGTGTTAAAATTCTTGTTTCTGCAGTGAAAGTCCGCGAAGGATATTCATGGTATTATGTCGCAGACATTGGGGGAGCAATGCCCTTCATATTCTACAGATAAGAACTGGGTTGCCAGTTTTAAAACTGGCCACTTCAGCACCAATGATGAAGAACGTCCTGGATGAACGATAGTGGTGGTTGTTCAGGAGATCGTCGATGCTGTGCACAACCTCATACTGGAGAATCGACGAATTACAGCTAAGGCAATAGCAGAGATCATGGGGATTTCCCGTGAACGTGTTTGTGTCATTATCCATGAACATTTAGACATGAGGAAGCGATCTGCAAAGTGAGTCCTCAATGTTTGACAACAGATCAGAGAAGCATGCGAGTGAAAACATCCTGGTCCATTTACCAGCATTTCTGGACTGATAAGAACTTCTTGGATCTACTGGTCACAATGGATGAGACCTGGATTTATTTGCATGACCCTGAAAACAAGGAGCAGTCAAAAGAGTGGAGGAACAGTGATTCTCCTCATCCAAAGAAGTTCAGGATGCAAAAAATCAGCCACTAAGGTGATGGCATCTGTGTTCTGGGATAAGGAAGGTGTGCTGCTAGCCGACTACCTTCAAAAGAGTTCCACCATCAACGCAAGGTATGACATTGAACTTTTGGACCAATTGAAGGCAGCTCTAAAGGCCAAAAAGTGCGACAAGCTGTGCAAAGGAATCTTGTTCCTGCAAGCCAAAGCCTCCGCTCACACTGCACAAACGTCATGTCAAAACTTCCAGAGCTGGGCTTCTAGCTGGTTGACCACCCATCTTATTCACCAGATCTAGCTCCCACCGACTATCACCTGTTTCCAAACCTGAAGAAACACCTCAAGGGTACCACATTTCACACCATTTCTGATGCTATGGCTGCTATGGATGCCTGGTTTGAGGCATAACCAAAATCCTTCTTTTTGCTAGGCTTACAGAACTTGGAATACTGGTGTAAGAAGTGTGTTGACCTTAGTGGAGAGTATGTGGAATAAATGTTAAGTTTTGTCATCCTATCTTGTTTCTTTTTGGGTAAAGGCAAAGACTTAGCAGCAGCCCCTCGTATATTCACTATAGTAGTGGCCATTATAATAAATGACTAATTAACATCCCTGCAAATCAATTTAAGAGGATCCACAAAAATTGTTGTAATAACTATAATTTTCATACACAAACCAATATCCTTGCTTTCGTCAAAGAATGTTCCCTTTGTAGCAATTCCAGCTTTGCAGATCTTTGGCATTCTAGATGATAATTTGTTGAGGTAATCTGGAGATAATTCACCCCATGCTTCCAGAAGCCCCTCCCACAAGTTGGATTGGCTTGATGGCCACTTTTTGCGTACCATATGGTCAAGCTGCTCTCACAACAGCTCAATAGGGTTGACATCTGGTGACTGGGCTGGCCACTCCATTACAGATAGAATACCAGTTGCCTGCTTCTTCCCTAAATAGTTTATGCATAATTTGGAGGTGTGCTTTGGGTCATTGTCCTGTTGTAGGATGAAATTGTCTCCAATCAAGCACTGTCCACAGGGTATGGCATTGCGTTGCAAAATGGAGTGAGCCTTCCTTATTCAAAATCCCTTTTCCATTGTAAAAATCTCCCACTTTACCAGCACCAAAGCAACCTCAGACCATCACATTACCTCCACCATGCTTGACAGATGGCGTCAGGCACTCTTCCAGCATCTTTTCAGTAGTTCTGCGTCTCACAAATGTTCTTCTGTGTGATCCAAACACCTCAAACTTCGATTCGTCTGTCCATAACCCTTTTTTCAATCTTCCTCTGTCCAATGTCTGTGTTTTTTTGCCCATATTAATTTTTTCCTTTTATTAGCCAGTCTCAGATATGGCTTTTTCTTTGCCACTCTGCCCAGAAGGCCAGCATCCCGGAGTTGCCTCTTCACTGTAGACATTGACTCTGTCGTTTTGGAAGTACTATTTAATGAAGCTGCCAGTTGAGGACCTGTGAGGCTTTGATTTCTCAAACTAGAGACTCTAATGTACATGTGTTGTTGCTCTGAAGGGAGATAGACTATGGGGAGGAAGGGCACCACCCTATGGGATCTCCAGGTATACGAAAGGCAAAACGAAACAAGAAGAAAAAGAGTATACCTATTAAGGGATCACCAAAAAATTGAATCGTATGAAAGTATAAATCTTTATTACAAAAACAGAGAATACATGAATCTCCTCACTGGGAGTAAAGACACATGAAAACAATTAAAAGCATTTAAAAACAGACTTGTATCCCCAAGCCAAAAACCATTTGTAATAAATGTGAAAGTGAATCACACAAAAAAATATCAGATAACCCTCATACAAATATTACATAAATAAGTAATGTAACCTGCTACACAGTATGCACTTTAAACTGTACAATATAGGTTATATAATTATAATATATAGGCTTGGGCAGAACCTTAGATGGTATAAAGAGGGAATAGCAGTACCTCAAGGGCTATGAGCTGTCTTTTTTTTTAGGATAACAAAGATAAAACAAGCCTGTTCCAATTAATTCACATCAATATAGTACAGTAAATAGTATAGATGAAAAAACCTCTAAGAGACTAAAGTATCACAGACAGAGCCAGGAGATGCAACCCTGATCAAGGCTTGCGTGTTTCAGTATATATAAAAAGTGCAACAATAAGCACAGGCAGAGATGATCAGACCCCTGAGTACAAGGAACATATAGACTGGTGCAATAGATTTAAGACCACACGCACTATCCTAAATGAAGAGTGTATGTGTAACAGCCCCTGTAGGACCGAAATGTCACCACCAAAATCAGAGGTTAGTTATCCTGATCAGAGTCTGCAAGTATACTGCAGCTATAAAGTGCAAAAGTACAGCAGAAAATGCATACACCCTATATAATGTAGTAGTATAGGCTAGTAGAATAAAACTGAGGCATACCCTATACCATGGTTCAGGGCAATGCCAAATAGTCTCATACTCACTATCCTAAAGGGGTAAAGCAGATGTATAGCAGGGTACCAGGAGGGGTAGGTTATTGGCAAGATAATCCCACGCGTATTGCCCCCATAAAGGAGGCTTCCTCAGGGGAAAAAAGACAGACAGTGTGTGGTCAAACATGTGCCCTATTTCTATCAAACACTAAATTAGATGATTGCTCACCAGTGTGCAGCTTCAGAGAAAAAAAATATATATATATTTTTAGATTGAGCAGAATTATTTTTTATTTTTTAGCAGGGTTTATTTCTGGAGCGCATGCGCAATAGGTATTAGCCCATACTTGGTAGATTTGTCACGACGCATATACATAGGATGCAGAGTCGAATGCGCTTACGCGCTAAGTACCTTTTGGCACTCAATACGGATGCCGACTTGTCACAAATATGCACAGTTAGCGCTTATTCATTATAAAGATATCCACATATGGTGCGTAACAATCCAGAAATGCGGCGGATTACTTTTAGATAGAATAAAGTTATTTTTCATACCAGCAGGTTTTATTTATAAGGAGCGAATGCATAATGAGGATTAGTCCATACTCAGTGGACTTGCCAGGGCACATATGCAAAAAATGCAGTATCAGGTGCGCTTGCGCACTAGATACCGTTAGCTTTCAATATCAGTGCCAACCAGATACATACAATTAACCCTTGTGGAGCACCATATAATAAAAAAAAAAGGCAGTTTATCTCTGAACCTGAAAAGACCGATTTCATTAAGGAGTTGGTAATCAGTTTAAGTGGCTCAGAGGGAGAGACATGGTATGTTAGGTATGGCTCAAGGTAGCACATATGAGCCAAGTAAAGACTGCATTTCTAGCCCAATGAAAGAAGTATTTGGGGTACAACTGAAGCTGTGCTTATAAGCCCAAATATTTACACAGATCAAATTACCCTAATTCAAATGCCTCAGTGAGGAGACATTGTCTATTCAGAACGGCTCAAGATAGAAATGAGCCAGATGAAGACTCCATGGGTCCATTTCATACCCACTTAGGGATATATATGAAACTATACAGTCAGGCCAAGGGAAAAAAAAAATGTCTCTCCCTCTGAGCCATTTAAAGTAGGGAACCTTCCCTTATAGATCCTTTGGGTTAGAACTGTACTTATGGAGTCCTTATCCGGCTCATATATGCTATCCTGAGTCACACCTAACACACAATGCCTTTTACCTGATTAATTCAAACTAGGGAATCTTTCCCTTGTAGATCTATGACTTTCGTACCTTTCTACTGTTCCAACTGAAATTTAATTAATATTTTAGCCGTTTCACCTGTATGTGGGCTGCCTTTCTGGTTTGGTATAGAATATGGTTTATAGCAGTACACTGTGTTGGGCATCATGCTTACCCCATGTACCACCTTGAGACACATTGAATTGGCAATGCTTCCTGTTCTAGTCATTTGAATTAGGTAACCTTTTACTGTTTTGAGACATTCCCCCTAACTGAAACGGGAAGTGAATTACTGACTGTGTTTCCGTATGTGGGCTGCGCCTTCTTATGGTTCTAAACAAATTAGAATAAAATATTTTGCAAAATATGTTGCAGGATAATTTACGATAATGTTTGTTTTCAACTCTGTATACACTCTTTCCAAGATCTACTGATTACCAACTCCTTAATGAAATCGGTCTTTTCAGGTTCAGAGATAAACTGCCTTTTTTTTTTATTATATGGTGCTCCACAAGGGTTAATTGTATGTATCTGATTGGCACTGATATTGAAAGCTAACGGTATCTAGTGCGCAAGCGCACCTGATACTGCATTTTTTGCATATGTGCCCTGGCAAGTCCACTGAGTATGGACTAATCCTCATTATGCATTCGCTCCTTATAAATAAAACCTGCTGGTATGAAAAATAACTTTATTCTATCTAAAAGTAATCCGCCGCATTTCTGGATTGTTACGCACCATATGTGGATATCTTTATAATGAATAAGCGCTAACTGTGCATATTGGTGACAAGTCGGCATCCGTATTGAGTGCCAAAAGGTACTTAGCGCGTAAGCGCATTCGACTCTGCATCCTATGTATCTGCGTCGTGACAAATCTACCAAGTATGGGCTAATACCTATTGCGCATGCGCTCCAGAAATAAACCCTGCTAAAAAATAAAAAATAATTCTTCTCGATCTAAAAATATATATATATTTTTTTTTCTCTGAAGCTGCACACTGGTGAGCAATCATCTAATTTAGTGTTTGATAGAAATAGGGCACATGTTTGACCATACACTGTCTGTCTTTTTTCCCCTGAGGAAGCCTCCTTTATGGGGGCGATACGCGTGGGGTTATCTTGCCAATAACCTACCCCTCCTGGTACCCTGCTATACATCTGCTTTACCCCTTTAGGATAGTGAGTATGAGACTATTTGGCATTGCCCTGAACCATGGCATAGGGTATGCCTCAGTTTTATTCTACTAGCCTATACTACTACATTATATAGGGTGTATGCATTTTCTGCTGTACTTTTGCACTTTATAGCTGCAGTATACTTGCAGACTCTGATCAGGATAACTAACCTCTGATTTTGGTGGTGACATTTCGGTCCTACAGGGGCTGTTACACATACACTCTTCATTTAGGATAGTGCGTGTGGTCTTAAATCTATTGCACCAGTCTATATGTTCCTTGTACTCAGGGGTCTGATCATCTCTGCCTGTGCTTATTGTTGCACTTTTTATATATACTGAAACACGCAAGCCTTGATCAGGGTTGCATCTCCTGGCTCTGTCTGTGATACTTTAGTCTCTTAGAGGTTTTTTCATCTATACTATTTACTGTACTATATTGATGTGAATTAATCGGAACAGGCTTGTTTTATCTTTGTCATCCTAAAAAAAAAGACAGCTCATAGCCCTTGAGGTACTGCTATTCCCTCTTTATACCATCTAAGGCTCTGCCCAAGCCTATATATTATAATTATATAACCTATATTGTACAGTTTAAAGTGCATACTGTGTAGCAGGTTACATTACTTATTTATGTAATATTTGTATGAGGGTTATCTGATTTTTTTTGTGTGATTCACTTTCACATTTATTACAAATGGTTTTTGGCTTGGGGATACAAGTCTGTTTTTAAATGCTTTTAATTGTTTTCATGTGCCTTTACTCCCAGTGAGGAGATTCATGTATTCTCTGTTTTTGTAATAAAGATTTATACTTTCATACGATTCGATTTTTTGGTGATCTCTTGATAGGTATACTCTTTTTCTTCTTGTTTTGCTCTGAAGGGAGTAGTACACACCGTTGTAGGAAATCTTCAGTTTCTTGGCAATTTCTCGCATGGAATATCCTTCATTTCTAAGAACAAGAAATACTGTCGAGTTTCACATGAAAGTTCTCTTTTTCTGGCCATTTTGAGAGTTTAATGGAACTAACAAATTTAATGCTCCAGATTCTCAACTAGTTCAAAGGAAGGTCAGTTTTATAGCTTCTCTAATCAGCAAAACTGTTGTCAGCTGTGCGAATATACTTGCACAAGGGTTTTCAAGGGATTTCTAAACCATTAGCCTTTTAACACATTTAGGAAACACAATGTACCATTAGAACACTGGAGTGGTGGTTGTTGGAAATTAGAAGCTAGAATAATCATTTACCACATTAACAATGTACAGACTGTATTTCTGTTTAATTTAATTTAGCCTCATTGAAAATAATGTTCTTTTCCATCAAAAATAAGGAAATATCTAAGTGACCCTAAACATTTGAACTATAGTGTGTATATATGTGTATATATATATATATATATATATATATATATACAGTCATATGAAAATGTTTGGGCACCCCTATTAATGTTAACCTTTTTTCTTCATAACAATTTGGGTTTTTGCAACAGCTATTTCAGTTTCATATATCTAATAACTGATGGACTCAGCAATATTTCTAGATTGAAATGAGGTTTATTGTACTAACAGAAAATGTGCAATCCGCATTTAAACAAAATTTGACCGGTGCAAAAGTATGGGAACCCTTATTTTCTTAATTTGAACACTCCTAATTACTTTTTACTGACTTACTAAAGCACTAAATTGGTTTTGTAACCTCATTGAGCTTTGAACTTCATAGACAGGCGTATCCAATTATGAGAAAAGGTATTTAACCCCTTCACGACCATGGACGGATATTTCCGTCATGGAGCGTGTCCCGTTAAGCCCCACCCCCTGCCGCGGGCAGGCGTAGTGGATCGGCACACATATCAGCTGTTTTCAACCTGCCTGCATGTTACGAGGGGAATCGCATTCCACCCGTAACATTAACAGGGCTGAAGGGGTTAAGGTGGCCACTTGCAAGTTGTTCTCCTATTTGAATCTCCTATGAAGAGTGGCATCATGAGCTCCTCAAAACAACTCTCAAATGATCTGAAAACAAAGATTATTCACCATAGTTGTTCAGGGGAAGGATACAAAAAGTTGTCTCAGAGATTTAAACTGTCGGTTTCCACTGTGAGGAACATAGTAAGGAAATGGAAGAACACAGGTACAGTTCTTGTTAAGCCCAGAAGTGGCAGGCCAAGAAAAATATCAGAAAGGCAGAGAAGAAGAATGGTGAGAACAGTCAAGGACAATCCACAGACCACCTCCAAAGACCTGCAGCATCATCTTTCTGCAGATGGTGTCAATGTGCATCGGTCAACAATACAGCGCATTTCGCACAAGGAGAAGCTGTATGGGAGAGTGATACAAAAGAAGCCGTTTCTGCAAGCACGCCACAAACCGAGTCGCCTGAGGTATGCAAAAGCACATTTGGACAAGCCAGTTACATTTTGGAAGAAGGTCCTGTGGACTGATGAAACAAAGATTGAGTTGTTTGGCGTTATGCATGGAGGCAAAAAAACACGGCATTCCAAGAAAAGCACTTGCTACCCACAGTAAAAATTGGTGGAGGTTCCATCATGCTTTGGAGCTGTGTGGCCAATGCCGGCACCGAGAATTTTGTTAAAGTTGAGGGTCGCATGGATTCAACTCAGTATCAGCAGATTCTTGACAATAATGTGCAAGAATCAGTGATGAAGTTGAAGTTACGCAGGGGATGGATATTTCAGCAAGACAATGATCCAAAACACCGCTCCAAATCTACTCAGGCATTCATGCAGAGGAACAATTACAATGTTCTGGAATGGCCATCCCAATCCCCAGACCTGAATATCATTGCAAATCTGTGGGATAATTTGAAGCGTGCTGTCCATGCTCGGCGACCATCAAACTTAACTGAACTGGAATTGTTTTGTAAACAGGAATGGTCAAATATACCTTCATCCAGGATCCAGGAACTCATTAAAAGCTACAGGAAGCGACTAGAGGCTGTTATTTTTGCAAAAGGAGGATCTACAAAATATTAATGTCACTTTTATGTTGAGGTGCCCATACTTTTGCACCGGTCAAATTTTGTTTAAATGCGGGTTGCACATTTTCTGTTAGTACAATAAACCTCATTTCAATCCAGAAATATTACGGAGTCCATTAGTTATTAGATATATGAAACTGAAATAGCTGTTGCAAAAACTCAAATTGTTGTAAAGAAAAAAGGTTAACATTAATAGGGGTGCCCAAACCTTTTCATATTACTATATATATATATATATATATATATATATATATATAATATATATATATATATATAAAACAAATTATTTTAATTGTATATTTTTACCCTGCGTAGTTCTGGATCACTTTTTCATACCATATTAACTTGATGTTATAATATGCTTACCTTTTTATATGTGTTTATATTTAGATACTTGCAGCTTAGAACGGCGATCCAGCATTACATGAGAGGGATTCCTGGAATCGTTCTAATATCCTCTTTTCCCTTGTTATGGATACTTCAGTCTCAAGGTCCGAAAATGTTGACCTCATCTTCGTATACATACCTGCTGTCCGTGGGGAATGAATCCCAGCATTTGGCAGTCAGAGAGAGGTGGGGGCTGCTGGTTCCGAATATGCAGGAGAATGACTGGGAGGAAGTTTTGGAATCGCCTACTAAGGTCTCCCCGTCAATTAACAACAAAAGGATCAGAATCTATATAATCCACCAGGCATATCTTACCCCACTGAGATTATTTAAGATGCAACGCCCAGAGACGTCACAGTGTCCGCGGTGTTATGGGGAGGACGTAGACTTCATCCATTTTATCTGGGGCTGCCTGGTAGTTGCTGCCTTTTGGCTTGAGGTGGTATCGTTTCCATCCTCCCTGACCTACTTTTCTATACCTCTTGATCCATTACTGCCTGTTTTGGAGTCTTGGACGAGAAAACCTGGTCTCACCACCACAAAATCTTTCTTCGTGAGTCCCTATTTATGGCCAGGAAACTCATTGCCTTGCGATGGATGGGCACCTCCCCCCAAAGGTACGTGTATGGGTGGAGCTAGTAAATGCAATGCTCCCCTAGGAAAGAACAGTATATCAAAATAGAGGTTGTTCTGAGAAATATAATAAGGTTTGGGAGATGTGGAATTCCTCTACTTTGATGTTACCCGTTTAAAAGTAATAATTGTCTGAATTGCCTGTTCACTCTTATAGTACGGTAAATATATTACGGTCTGGTACTGTTGAATGCTTCTTGGTTGGCGCCTATGGTAGAAATGGTCACTGTGATACTGTTATTATGTGTTCTGTCTTTTCTTCTTTTGTTGTCTGTGTCTTGTTAAGGTGTATCTGCACCCCAGGTACCTGAAATATGTGTATCTCTGTACGGAACTATCACAGTTTTATAAGTGTGCCTTATACATGTTGTAATACTATTGTATGTACTGAGGATTTCGATTGCGTTAGGGCAATGACAACCAGAGACGAGTTCTTGGTGCAAAGATGTTTATAATATGTAACCAACAAGATGTACATAAACGGAACAAAACACAGTAGAACATAAAACACAGGAAATACCTTCCAGGATCGGAGCAAAGGGGAATTCCCGGGGCCACGCACCGGACTCCCCCAGGGAGACCACCAAGAGCGAACTCCTATACAGGGACTGTCTGGCAATCACCCCAGAAGGCCTAAATGCGCAGCAGCCGGGACACAAAGGGCAATAGGTATAGTCCAAAAATGTCCGTACGGGATGAGAGTCCAAAGTGGTAACGAACCGGAAGGAACTGGGCAGAAGTGCTGAGCAAAAACGGCAGACGGAGTCCGGGCACAGCTTGATGAGACCAGGTGAAGTCCAGAGTCGGTGTCGGTTGTTTTTCAGGAGGATCCAAATGTCAATCAGGAACCAAGAGCAGCAAAGCAGGAGTACACAGCAAGCAGTATACTCAGGCACTGGACTAAGCTTAGGGGCGGCCTTTTAAACAGATGGACAGGAAGTAGGGCAACAGAACAGCAAACTCCATGTTAACAAAGGGCAAGCTCTTTCAAAAGAGAACTGGAAAACCCGGAACTCTGACACATGTTCTTATTTGTACCTGACTGATCTCTCTTACTTAATAAACGAATTTAAAAAAGAGTATTTCCTATACATGACTTATTTAATTCACTACTTTACACCATGATTCCCCTTCAGACTTTTTAGTACGTCATGTTTACACTGAATCTCAGTGTCACATATACTAGTAATCATGCACACACCTACAGTTAGGTCCAGAAATATTTGGACAGTGACACAAGTTTTGTTATTTTAGCTGTTTTCAAAAACATGTTCAGAAATACAATTATATATATAATATGGGCTGAAAGTGCACACTCCCAGCTGCAATATGAGAGTTTTCACATCCAAATCGGAGAAAGGGTTTAGGAATCATAGCTCTGTAATGCATAGCCTCCTCTTTTTCAAGGGACCAAAAGTAATTGGACAAGGGACTCTAAGGGCTGCAATTAACTCTGAAGGCATCTCCCTCGTTAACCTGTAATCAATGAAGTAGTTAAAAGGTCTGGGGTTGATTACAGGTGTGTGGTTTTGCATTTGGAAGCTGTTGCTGTGACCAGACAACATGCGGTCTAAGGAACTCTCAATTGAGGTGAAGCAGAACATCCTGAGGCTGAAAAAAAAGAAAAAATCCATCAGAGAGATAGCAGACATGCTTGGAGTAGCAAAATCAACAGTCGGGTACATTCTGAGAAAAAAGGAATTGACTGGTGAGCTTGGGAACTCAAAAAGGCCTGGGCGTCCACGGATTACAACAGTGGTGGATGATCGCCGCATACTTTCTTTGGTGAAGAAGAACCCGTTCACAACATCAACTGAAGTCCAGAACACTCTCAGTGAAGTAGGTGTATCTGTCTCTAAGACAACAGTAAAGAGAAGACTCCATGAAAGTAAATACAAAGGGTTCATATCTAGATGCAAACCATTCATCAATTCCAAAAATAGACAGGCCAGAGTTAAATTTGCTGAAAAACACCTCATGAAGCCAGCTCAGTTCTGGAAAAGTATTCTATGGACAGATGAGACAAAGATCAACCTGTACCAGAATTATGGGAAGAAAAAAGTTTGGAGAAGAAAGGGAACGGCACATGATCCAAGGCACACCACATCCTCAGTAAAACATGGTGGAGGCAACGTGATGGCATGGGCATGCATGGCTTTCAATGGCACTGGGTCACTTGTGTTTATTGATGACATAACAGCAGACAAGAGTAGCCGGATGAATTCTGAAGTGTACCGGGATATACTTTCAGCCCAGATTCAGCCAAATGCCGCAAATTTGATCGGACGGCGCTTCATAGTACAGATGGACAATGACCCCAAGCATACAGCCAAAGCTACCCAGGAGTTCATGAGTGCAAAAAAGTGGAACATTCTGCAATGGCCAAGTCAATCACCAGATCTTAACCCAATTGAGCATGCATTTCACTTGCTCAAATCCAGACTTAAGACGGAAAGACCCACAAACAAGCAAGACCTGAAGGCTGTGGCTGTAAAGGCCTGGCAAAGCATTAAGAAGGAGGAAACCAAGCGTTTGGTGATGTCCATGGGTTCCAGACTTAAGGCAGTGATTGCCTCCAAAGGATTTGCAAAAAAATATTGAAAATAAAAATATTTTGTTTGGGTTTGGTTTATTTGTCCAATTACTTTTGACCTCCTAAAATGTGGAGTGTTTGTAAAGAAATGTGTACAATTCCTACAATTTCTATCAGATATTTTTGTTCAAACCTTCAAATTAAACGTTACAATCTGCACTTGAATTCTGTTGTAGAGGTTTCATTTCAAATCCAATGTGGTGGCATGCAGAGCCCAACTCGCGAAAATTGTGTCACTGTCCAAATATTTCTGGACCTAATTGTATTTAAATTGCACTCTTCCTTAATACTTACAGCTCCTATAGATCTCTTCAGATGCTTCCTTGTCCTAATTTTACCTCATGTTTTATCACCGCTCCTTCCGAAGTTTTAGCTTCGATTTCCTCTTCATCCATCATGACTTCAATGCACTCAGTTGACCCCAGACTCCAGATACAGGCTTCTTTATAATGCTCCAGCACAACCTCGTTTAATCCCATCAGTGTTTCTACTCATCTCCCGTCGCTGCTTCTACTAACTGAGCTCTGCTGACCTCCCGTCGCTGCTTCTACTCACTGAGCTCTGCTGACCTCCCGTCGCTGCTTCTACTCACTGAGCTCTGCTGACCTCCCATCGCTACGTCTACTCACTGAGCTCTGCTGACCTCCTGTCGCTATTTCTACTCACTGAGCTTTGCTGACCTCCTGTCGTTATTTCTACTCACTGAGCTCTGTTGACCTCCAGTCGCTGCTTCTACTCACTGAGCTCTGCTGACCTTCCATCCTTCTACTCACTGAGCTCTGCTGACCACCCCGTCCTTGCTTCTACTCACGGAGGTCTGCTGACCTCCCGTCGCTACTTCTACTCACTGAGCTCTGTTGACCTTCCATCACTACCTCTACTTACTGAGCTCTGCTGACCTCCCGTCGCTGCTTCTACGCACTGCCTCCTCGATCACTTCAGTTATTCGCTCTCACACACTAATGCTGCTCATGGCCTCCTTGATCACATTCCCTTGTGCTATCATTAGCTTCTTCATATCCCAAGTTCATATTTTCATTACTATAAATGAAATAAACTTATACAGACTAACATTCCTTTCTTGTTCACAGCTCTTCCCATTTAGCACAGCAGTCTAATTATACAATGAAAGACACATTGTCCCATCACCTTTTACTTTCAAGTCCGCAATTTCACTTAGGCCCCCTTCACATGTCCGTGTCTCCGGTACGTGTTTGGTCCATTTCCTCACGTGCTGGAGACACGGGCACACGAAGACCCATTAAAATCAATGGGTCTGCGCTCACATGTGTGTTTTGCCATGTACTATGTGTCCGTGTGGAGCATACATGTGCCCGTGTCCGTTTTTCTCTGGCATCACAGGTGTCACACGCACTGCACGGATGTGATCCATGTGACACACACCAGAGAAAACGCATACCTGTGAAATAAAAAGAATTTCTACACACACCTTCTCCAGCTCTGCTGTATCTGCCGCTACTGGCACTTGCTTCCGACCTTCGCTCATTAGCTCATCGCATATTCACTCCATTGGGGGCCGAAAGCTGCAGCAGCGGGGAGTCGGCAGAACCAGAGACCATAGATCAGCACCACGAACAGCAGTGCCAGGGACAGGTGAGTAGAAAGTTCCAGTTTTCTCTGTGTTATCACAGATAGCACACGGACAACACACGTGTGCCATAAACACGGCACACGGAGGGCAATACGCACCTTTGATACGTCCGTGAAAAACGTGCGTGTGAAAGAGGCCTTATACGTAGCAGTGTGGATTTTCGTTCCTTTTTTCTGTTTTCATTTTTATTTTTATATGTTTATTGTTAAACATGTATACTTGTTATATACTTTTTCATACATAATTTTTTTAACCCTTTATTTTGGTACATGTGAATTTCTATTTATTCAGTGACACATATACTGTTTTCGTTTTTACAATTTTTTATTTTTTTTTAATTTAATAACACACATGAATTATTTTTTTTTAAATATTTTGTTACTTTTTTCATAATTCTATTTTATAAATATAATTTTATAAATGTATGAATCTTACACTGCCAATTGATTTTTCAAACATAGATCTTTCCAGGTTTCCCGAATAGCGCATGTTGTAAGTCCTTGCCTTCCCCGCACATATATCATGGTCATTGGTGGGATCTAGTCCACTTTAGTGATTCCAGACTATTTGTTAAAAAATGTTCTTTTTTCTTTCGTCTGTTTTCTCCATATTTTTCTTATTTCTTCTTTGTCATTTTTCAGCCTGCATTTTTCTTTTGTGGGCTTTTTTTTACATAATATATTAAAATAGAATAATTTAATTCTTTATAACAGACAATGAACATCCTAAGCTCCTCCTCTGACTCACTGTCATGTGTCTTCGTTGGTGCGTTTTTTTGAAAACCTGCTGTTATTTATAGACTGCTTTACTGTTGTAGCCTGTTTATAGCGGTTGATTTCCTGATGAAGACGTGGTGAGACACTTTGAAACGCGTTGAATAAAACCACCTTCATTCAATCTTTCTTGGATTTATGTCATATCTTCAGCAGCGCAGTAATAGTTCCACATCACCTTTGTTCCTGATCTGCTTTGGCTTTTTAAGCGTGTGGACTCAGCAGCAGCTGATTACATGCTTTGAACCTAGTTGTGTGACACACAACCCCATAAGGTGAGCACATTCACTTATTATGTTTATATGTAAGTTGGGTAAGACTCTATTGTATTTTTTCCCTTCAGGTTTTGTATAGAGCCATTACAAATAGTGATCCATTTCAAGTATTTATTTCTATTAATGGTGGCTTACAGCCAATGAAAACCCAAGTCATTATCTCAGAAAATTAGAAAAATTACCACAAAACACCTGCAAAGGCTTCGTAAGCGTTTAAAATGGTCCCTTAGTCTGGTTCAGTAGGCTACACAATCATGGGAACACCAATAGTTAGAGGATGAAATCCATACCACACAAGACCATCAATAAATATAGGATATTAAATATAGAAATCAATAAATATATTTACAAAGTGTGGGGATATGGGATCAATAGGACCATTTGGAATTGAAGTACTATACCAAAAAAGAAAAAACCCGAACAAAATAGTCACAGAATATTATATCTTTATTAATACATGATTAAAATGCACACATAATAAAACACAGCTATTGACTGGAAAAGGGGCGTCAAGAAAACCTGCATATATGTATAAATATGGTACAAAATATATGCGGCAAAGGGGTTAGTGTAGAAGGATTCAGGCAGGATGAATAAATAAGTAAACACAATACACAACTAAAGTGTCAAGTGCTGAGAAGTTGTGGCCAGAGGTCATGCCACTAGAAATAGAGTGAGATCAGCTGATGATTATACAGCTGATTTCAACGTTTCGTTGCATCTTCTTCAGGGGGTGGAGTCATTAGGGATTGCCTGGAATTAAGTATACACTAGCAACCAATCAGCACAGAATCTGTGCGCATGCGTTACTAGTTCTGTACGTAATAGGTCACGTGGGGAAAGTGTGTCAGAAAGCGTCCAACTAGCAACCAATCAGCACAGAATCTGTGCGCATGCGTTGTCAGTTCTGCACGTAATAAGTCACGTGGGGAAAGTGTGTCAGAAACCGTCATAAACAGACCGCTGAATCACTGGACAGAAGCAGCGGAGTGGGCGTGGAAATGCAGCATGAAAAGACAGATTAGACCAACTAGATAGATTTCATATATTGCAGCAAATTCATATATATAGGGTTTAAACATATATGGGAGTCAAGCACGCATTTAAGTATGAATGTAAGAGTATTAACTTCAGAAGGAAATATATAACAAATACCACGTGTAATCGAGGGGGCGGATAACCCAGACTGTGTCATAGAAGGGGCGGGTAACCCTAACGTGTCAAGGAGAGGGCGGATAGAAGTGGCGAATCAAATATATATACTAACAGCCAATCGGCACAGGAAGAGTGCACTGAACAAAAGAGAGGAGTGGACGTGGAAAAGCGGGATAGGAGGTAGGCAAGTAGCCCCGACTGTGTCATAGAGGGGGCGGGTAGTCCAAACGTGTCATAGGGAGGCGAGTAGAGTAGAAGAGGCGAATAACATGAACATAACATAGGGGAGGCAGATAAACGGACGTGACACAGTTGCATAGAAGGGGCAGTGAACCAGTGAAACAAGTAATCTAAATATGTAATAAAAGGGCAAATAAGCCAGAGTAACGTGGAAAAGGTGGATAGCCAATCATTTCACAAGAAATAAAGGGAACTAATAACCAATGTATGTCATATAAACAGATAGCCCAAACATATCACAGAAAGGATATGCAGGGCTGTGCACAGCTACAAAAGGAAAATACATGTAATCAGAAAAACATATAAACGTGATATAAAGGGTCTGCAATATGCTTATTATAGATGGGCGGATAATCCACATATATCAATAGAGGGGCAGATTAGAAAAATAAATTATAGCTAAAACGAAGTAAAAAAAATATATATATAATTCAGCAGAGACATAAATGCATATAATTTCACGGTCATAGCAATATATCAGACAAAATTAAAGTTCAAATATATCCATATATGGACATATAGAATTTGTTAGATAAACATAAGCGTGTATAATAATTAGCTTAAATACGCTATGTCCATGCATAAATATATAATGTAATGTAGGCACATATAAATTAATATGGCAGTCCTATTAAGGTATTAAGGTATTAACCCTCCAAAGACCATGGAGTAATCATGCCAGTTCATATATATATATATGTGATGTGAGACGGTGAGGAAGGGAAAGTGCCAAAGTGAGGGCGTGAACAAAGAACATAGCATAGCTTAACCCATGGTCTAGGATAAGATCAAATAAATAAATATAAATAACAAAATAAAAAAGTAGGACGCAAAAAAAGAGAGATGTGTGTGTGTACACGCTCAAACGCGCAAAACCGCAAACATGTAAATGTACATACATTACGATATAGATATACAAAGCGTGCCAATAAGATCCCTGCTAGGAGATCAACGGCACATAGACAATAACGATATAGCTGCAGTATATGAAACAAAGTTAATAAATTAATAAATAAATAAATTGTCCAGCTCATTCCAAAATGGTGAAGATACGATGCTACATTTCAAGGTACGGCCATCAGATATTTCCCCAAAAGTGTATACATAAAATTCATGATAGCAGCAATCCAAAGTGTTCTCCATCATACACAGTCATGGATATAAAACTAAATAAAAGAGAAAAAATATAAAAGATTAAAATCAAAAATTAAAAACAAGAATCAAATAAAATATGTATCAATGTAGTATGATGGAAAAACCCGATACAATATAATATGACTCACAGGTGGTCACAGAAAGGGAACAAAGCTAAGATTCTCATTGAGTCCCAAAGGGGACACTGTGTTCAGAGTCCATATCCACTTAGCCTCAAGTCTTGCTAATTGTTTTTTAATATTCCCACCTCTTATATGGGGGCGAATATGATCTATCCCTCTCACCAAAAACAATGATGCATCACAGTTGTGGTAAAGTTTGAAATGTTTCGGGATAGTCTTAAGGGTGGATAGATCAACAATGTCTTTAGCTGCCACAATTCCATTTCCTACTTTTTTACTTTTTTATTTTATTTATATTTATTTATTTGATCTTATCCTAGACCATGGGTTAAGCTATGCTATGTTCTTTGTTCACGCCCTCACTTTGGCACTTTCCCTTCCTCACCGTCTCACATCACATATATATATGAACTGGCATGATTACTCCATGGTCTTTGGAGGGTTAATACCTTAATACCTTAATAGGACTGCCATATTAATTTATATGTGCCTACATTACATTATATATTTATGCATGGACATAGCGTATTTAAGCTAATTATTATACACGCTTATGTTTATCGAACAAATTCTATATGTCCATATATGGATATATTTGAACTTTAATTTTGTCTGGTATACTGCTATGACCGTGAAATTATATGCATTTATGTCTTTGCTGAATTATATAAAAAAATTGTTTAAAAGAACAGAGAGTCCTCAGTGGTTGATACCTTTTAATGGCTAACTGAAAAGATGGTAATAATTG
Organism: Anomaloglossus baeobatrachus; assembly: GCF_048569485.1. Classification (NCBI taxonomy): domain Eukaryota; kingdom Metazoa; phylum Chordata; class Amphibia; order Anura; family Aromobatidae; genus Anomaloglossus; species Anomaloglossus baeobatrachus. The sequence goes on from NC_134357.1 coordinate 556,047,800, forward strand.
CAAGCTTTCCAGACTACGCATCTTTATGGAACTAAAGACACTTAGATACTCGAAAGCTTGCAATTATTACCATCTTTTCAGTTAGCCATTAAAAGGTATCAACCACTGAGGACTCTCAGTTCTTTTAAACAATTATTTTATCTCTACTGGCTAACATGGTACAAAGATATATTTTACTTGTATCTGAATTATATATATATTTTTTTTACTTCGTTTTAGCTATAATTAATTTTCTAATCTGCCCCTCTATTGATATATGTGGATTATCCGCCCATCTATATATATAATTGCCTTATTCTGTCTGTCTGTCTGTCATGCTCCAAAATTGTGTCCTTACGGTGACACAAAGCTGATTGGCCGCTGGGCTCGCCATGGCCCCGCCCCCCCGCACGGATTGGGCGCTCGCCTCGCCTCGGCTCCTCCCCCCACATGGATTGGCCGCTAGCCTCGCCTCGGATCCGCCCCCCCGCACCGATTGGCCGCCACTCACACTCAGACTCACACTCACACTCAGACGCACACTCACACTCAGACTCACACTTACACTCAGACGCACACTCAGACTTAGACTCACACTCAGACTCACACTCACTCACACGCACACTCACACAGACTCAGACTCACACGCACTCAGACTCACACTCACACTCAGACTCACACTCAGACTCACACTCAGACTCAGACTCACATTCACACTCAGACTCACACTCAGACTCACACTCAGACTCACACTCAGACTCACACTCACACTCAGACTCACATTCACACTCAGACTCACACTCAGACTCACACTCAGACTCACACTCAGACTCACACTCACACGCACTCAGACTAACACTCAGACTCACACTCAGACTCAGACTCAGACTCACATTCACACTCACACTCAGACAGACTCACACTCAGACTCACACTCAGACTCACACTCAGACTCACACTCAGACTCACACGCACACTCACACTCAGACTCACACTCAGACTCAGACTCACACTCAGACTCACACTCAGACTCACACTCAGACTCACACTCACACTCACACTCAGACTCACACTCAGACTCACACTCACACTCAGACTCACACTCACACGCACACTCACACGCACTCACAGACTCAGACTCACACTCACACGCACTCAGACTAACACTCAGACTCACACTCAGACTCACACTCAGACTCACACTCAGACTCACACTCACACGCACTCAGACTAACACTCAGACTCACACTCAGACTCAGACTCAGACTCACATTCACACTCACACTCAGACTCAGACAGACTCACACTCAGACTCACACTCAGACTCACACTCAGACTCACACGCACACTCACACTCAGACTCACACTCAGACTCAGACTCACACTCAGACTCACACTCAGACTCACACTCACACGCACACTCACACTCACACTCAGACTCACACTCAGACTCACACTCACACTCAGACTCACACTCAGACTCACACTCAGACTCACACTCAGACTCACTCAGACTCACACTCACACTCAGACTCACACTCAGACTCACACTCACTCACACTCACACTCAGACTCACACTCACTCAGACTCACACTCAGACTCACACTCACACTCAGACTCACACTCAGACTCACACTCAGACTCAGACTCAGACTCAGACTCACACTCAGACTCACACTCAGACTCACTCAGACTCACACTCAGACTCACACTCACACTCAGACTCACATTCACACTCAGACTCACACTCAGACTCACACTCAGACTCACACTCAGACTCAGACTCACATTCACACTCAGACTCACACTCAGACTCACACTCAGACTCACACTCAGACTCACATTCACACTCAGACTCACACTCAGACTCACACTCAAACTCACACTCAGACTCACACTCAGACTCACACTCAGACTCACACGCACACTCAGACTCAGACTCACACGCACACTCACACTCAGACTCACACTCAGACTCACACTCAGACTCAGACAGACTCACACTCAGACTCACACTCACTCACACTCAGACTCACACTCAGACTCAGACTCACACGCAGACTCACACTCACACTCACACTCAGACTCAGACTCACACTCAGACTCACACTCAGACTCACACGCACACTCAGACTCACACTCACACTCAGACTCAGACTCACACTCAGACTCACACTCAGACTCACACGCACACTCAGACTCACACTCAGACTCACACTCAGACTCACACGCACTCACAGACTCAGACTCACACTCAGACTCACACGCACACTCAGACTCAGACTCACACGCACTCACAGACTCAGACTCACACGCACTCACAGACTCAGACTCACACTCAGACTCACACTCAGACTCAGACTCAGACTCAGACTCACACGCACACTCAGACTCAGACTCACACGCACTCACAGACTCAGACTCACACTCAGACTCACACTCAGACTCAGACTCACATGCACTCACAGACTCAGACTCACACTCAGACTCACACTCAGACTCACACTCAGACTCACACTCAGACTCACACTCAGACTCAGACTCACACGCACACTCATACTCACACTCAGACTCACACTCAGAATCACACTTACACGCACACTCACACGCACACTCAGACTCACACTCACAGGCACACTCAGACTCACACGCACACTCACACTCACACGCACACTCACACTCAGACGCACACTCACACTCACACTCAGACTCACACTCACACTCACACGCACTCACACTCAGACTCAGACTCACACTCAGACTCACACTCACACGCACACTCACACGCACACTCACATGCACACTCACATGCACACTCACACGCACACGCACACTCAGACTCACACGCACACTCACACTCACACTCAGACTCAGACTCAGACTCAGACTCAGACTCACACGCACACTCAGACGCACACTCAGACTCACACTCAGACTCACACTCAGACTCTCACTCAGACTCTCACTCAGACTCACACGCACACTCACACGCACACTCACATGCACACTCACACGCACACTCAGACTCACACGCACACTCACACTCAGACTCACACGCACACTCACACTCAGACTCACATGCACACTCACACTCAGACTCAGACTCACACGCACACTCAGACTTAGACTCAGACTCAGACTCAAACGCACACTCAGAATCACACGCACACTCAGACTCACACTGACACTCACACTCAACGCCGCAGACACACAACACCCAACACACAAACACCGCGGCACACACAAATATACGCACATACCGCACAACACACACATTGCACAAAACATACCTCCCCCCAAAACACACACACACCCACACAAACCGCGCAACACACATACACAACGATACAGACACACAGCGCTCCACAAATAACGACACACAACGCAACACACAAACAACACCGCTCTCACCCCCCGCTACACCCAGACAACACCCAGAACATGTACAGCCCCTACACAAACACTTGGTAACTACACACAACAACATCTATATATATATATATATATATATATATATATATATATATAACAATAATCATACATTAACTACACAATACGTAAAATCTAGAATACCCGATGCGTAGAATCGGGCCACCTTCTAGTCTATAATAAGCATATTGCAGACCCTTTATATCACGTTTATATGTTTTTCTGATTACATGTATTTTCCTTTTGTAGCTGTGCACAGCCCTGCATATCCTTTCTGTGATATGTTTGGGCTATCTGTTTATATGACATACATTGGTTATTAGTTCCCTTTATTTCTTGTGAAATGATTGGCTATCCACCTTTTCCACGTTACTCTGGCTTATTTGCCCTTTTATTACATATTTAGATTACTTGTTTCACTGGTTCACTACCCCTTCTATGCAACTGTGTCACGTCCGTTTATCTGCCTCCCCTATGTTATGTTCATGTTATTCGCCTCTTCTACTTTACTCGCCTCCCTATGACACGTTTGGACTACCCGCCCTCTCTATGACACATATATAAGAATAAGGCTGCACATCAAACTTAGATAATGGTATAATGCCTCAAGCATATGGAAAAATGTTGGAATATACAATGAAAAATGCTACTTGCTAATTTGAACATGTGAATAATGAATTGCATACCTGCTATGAATATTAGGAAAAAGGAGATATTTAGCAATCGCATTGATCAATGTAACTGAGCCCCAAAACCTCGTCAAGGTACATCTCTATATTGGGGTCCCTAGCTCTGTGACCCTAACTGTGTGTCATCTCATTGCAATTAAAAACTGCTATGGGTGGAGAGGGGTAACTAAGGACTTTCTTATATAGGAGATGGAAAAAACATGGCCGAACGGGGCGGAGCTGTGTTCACATTCAGAAAAAAACTACATATAACTGAATAGGATAACTGAAGTGAGCACTAATATATATATATGAGTGCAAGCCAAAAATACATACTATATATAAGAATAAGGCTGCACATCAAACTTAGATATGGCTTGCACTCATATATATATATTAGTGCTCACTTCAGTTATCCTATTCAGTTATATGTAGTTTTTTTCTGAATGTGAACACAGCTCCGCCCCTTTCGGCCATGTTTTTTCCATCTCCTATATAAGAAAGTCCTTAGTTACCCCTCTCCACCCATAGCAGTTTTTAATTGCAATGAGATGACACACAGTTAGGGTCACAGAGCTAGGGACCCCAATATAGAGATGTACCTTGACGAGGTTTTGGGGCTCAGTTACATTGATCAATGCGATTGCTAAATATCTCCTTTTTCCTAATATTCATAGCAGGTATGCAATTCATTATTCACATGTTCAAATTAGCAAGTAGCATTTTTCATTGTATATTCCAACATTTTTCCATATGCTTGAGGCATTATACCATTATCTAAGTTTGATGTGCAGCCTTATTCTTATATATGGTATGTATTTTTGGCTTGCACTCATATATATATATTAGTGCTCACTTCAGTTATCCTATTCAGTTATATGTAGTTTTTTTCTGAATGTGAACACAGCTCCGCCCCTTTCGGCCATGTTTTTTCCATCTCCTATATAAGAAAGTCCTTAGTTACCCCTCTCCACCCATAGCAGTTTTTAATTGCAATGAGATGACACACAGTTAGGGTCACAGAGCTAGGGACCCCAATATAGAGATGTACCTTGACGAGGTTTTGGGGCTCAGTTACATTGATCAATGCGATTGCTAAATATCTCCTTTTTCCTAATATTCATAGCAGGTATGCAATTCATTATTCACATGTTCAAATTAGCAAGTAGCATTTTTCATTGTATATTCCAACATTTTTCCATATGCTTGAGGCATTATACCATTATCTAAGTTTGATGTGCAGCCTTATTCTTATATATGGTATGTATTTTTGGCTTGCACTCATATATATATATTAGTGCTCACTTCAGTTATCCTATTCAGTTATATGTAGTTTTTTTCTGAATGTGAACACAGCTCCGCCCCTTTCGGCCATGTTTTTTCCATCTCCTATATAAGAAAGTCCTTAGTTACCCCTCTCCACCCATAGCAGTTTTTAATTGCAATGAGATGACACACAGTTAGGGTCACAGAGCTAGGGACCCCAATATAGAGATGTACCTTGACGAGGTTTTGGGGCTCAGTTACATTGATCAATGCGATTGCTAAATATCTCCTTTTTCCTAATATTCATAGCAGGTATGCAATTCATTATTCACATGTTCAAATTAGCAAGTAGCATTTTTCATTGTATATTCCAACATTTTTCCATATGCTTGAGGCATTATACCATTATCTAAGTTTGATGTGCAGCCTTATTCTTATATATGGTATGTATTTTTGGCTTGCACTCATATATATATATTAGTGCTCACTTCAGTTATCCTATTCAGTCTCTCTATGACACAGTCGGGGCTACTTGCCTACCTCCTATCCCGCTTTTCCACGTCCACTCCTCTCTTTTGTTCAGTGCACTCTTCCTGTGCCGATTGGCTGTTAGTATATATATTTGATTCGCCACTTCTATCCGCCCTCTCCTTGACACGTTAGGGTTACCCGCCCCTTCTATGACACAGTCTGGGTTATCCGCCCCCTCGATTACACGTGGTATTTGTTATATATTTCCTTCTGAAGTTAATACTCTTACATTCATACTTAAATGCGTGCTTGACTCCCATATATGTTTAAACCCTATATATGAATTTGCTGCAATATATGAAATCTATCTAGTTGGTCTAATCTGTCTTTTCATGCTGCATTTCCACGCCCACTCCTCTGCTTCTGTCCAGTGATTTAGCGGTCGGTTTATGACGCTTTCTGACACACTTTCCCCACGTGACTTATTACATGCAGAACTGACAACGCATGCGCACAGATTCTGTGCTGATTGGTTGCTAGTGTATACTTAATTCCAGGAAATCCCTAATGACTCCACCCCCTGAAGAAGACGCAACGAAACGTGCGCGCGTCGGGGAAGGCGTCACGTTACCCTGAGGAAGCCGAGCTCTCTTACCTATTAGGTGAATTTATTATACCACTATTTAGTGTTACTGCGTGCCGATTCTGACACTTTTTCAATTATGTATGTTTTTTCCTATTATTGGTTGACACTGTCTTGAGCCGTCTCCTCTATGAATTTCACCTGCTTTTGAGGCTTCAGGTTTAGTGTCTTGTGGATTTTTTACTATGATGGTTATCTTGCTGGTTACTATCAGCTGTATAATCATCAGCTGATCTCACTCTAATTCTAGTGGCATGACCTCTGGCCACAACTTCTCAGCACTTGACACTTTAGTTGTGTATTGTGTTTACTTATTTTTTCATCCTGCCTGAATCCTTCTACACTAACCCCTTTGCCTCATATATTTTGTACCATATTTATACATATATGCAGGTTTTCTTGACGCCCCTTTTCTAGTCAATAGCTGTGTTTAATTATGTGTGCCTTTTTTATCATGTATTAATAAAGATATAATATTCTGTGACTATTTTGTTCAGGTTTTTTCTTTTTTGGTATAGTACACAATCATGGGGAAGACTGCTAATGTAGCACCCCTGAGCCATCAGGTGCTACAGGGTATTGCATCTAGTCACAGATGCAGTACTAACCCCGGGGTCCTGGAAGACCAGTGCTGGTAACAACACCCAAACAAACACACAAATCAATGCCTTTTCCCCCCCAGACTGGGTAGCAGGCTAGGGATGGACACAATGGATGGCCACCTAGGGGTGGGACCTATCCTGTCCACTAGTCAACAACTCGGCAGGAGGACGGGTCAGTTAGTGGAGTTGAAAGGAGACAGACTTTGACTTACGGATGGGAGAGTGTAAAAGTGACCTGTCAGGCTCAAGGCGTGTGGTTGCCGGGAGAGTACGGTGAAGTACTCTCGGGACCAAAGTACCGGCGGGGTGCAGAGCCCTAGTTCAGGAAGATGCTTCAGGCTCACCTGATAAATCTGCCCTGTGAGGGGACCATCAAGGACCTCACCGAAGTTAATGTCCGGGGCACAGCAGCAAAGAGGGAACCTGGGAACGGGGACAGAGGTCTGACCCAATAGAGGCTCAGGCTGCCTGATATACGGGTCAAGACCGAGAGACCAGGAGGGGACCCAAAGACGCTTCACTCCACGGGGACCCACCAACCACAGACAGGTGCATGGAACTAAAGCTCACCAGGTCACCACACCGGCACTGGGACCAAAGGAACCAATTGTTAAAAACCAGCACAAGTCGGGTTGCAGCTTCACTTCAGTGAGTAAAGAACGAGTTGCATTGCAGCCCCTTGTGTTGTCTTAATACTTGCTGCACGCCAGTATCACCAATGTACACTATACTACAACCACCATCATTTCCCCCTGGGGCCTAGCCCTACTTGCGGAGGGCCATAACATCCGAGCTGCCAACACCATCAGCCCCAGCAGTGAGAGACTTTGCAACGGTAGCTTCTCCCTTATAGCCGTATACTGCAAGTGGCGTCACAAAAATATTTTTACTTTATTTCCCTGTAAGTACCCCTTTTTAAAGCGACCCCCCCCAGGGTCACGGAACTGGGAACCGGCCATTACACCTGTGACACTTCCCCGTGATACAAGGCCCGGGACCGAATACCGCAAAGCCCTGGGGTGCGTCACTGACTTGACAGATGTCCAGAAAGTAGTCATTGGCAGAGTCCACATGGAGGGTAAGCCAAAAAAGGTCATTGCTATAGAAGCTGGCTGTTCACAGAGTCCTATGTAAAAGCATTTTGATGGAAAGTTGAGTGGAAGCAAAAAGTGTGGTAGAAAAAGGTGCACAAGACTTTTCATTCGGCAACAACATTTCCGAGCTTAAAATAATTTTTTTTAGTTGGTCTTATATAATATTCTAATTTTCTGAGAATTACTTTTGGGCCTTCATTGGCTGTAAGCCATAATCATCAACATCAACAGAAATAAAAACATGAAATACATCAGTCTGTGTGTAATGACTCTATATAACATATGTGTTTCACTTTATGTATTGAATTACTGAAATAAATTAACTTTTTGCTAATATTCCAATTTATTTTATATTCTAATTTATTTATTAAATGAGAAGGCGACCGGCTATATTATTACTGGCCAGTATCTACCACATAAGTGTTGTGACGCTCAGGAGTGCTGGTTAGAGCTGATCGGACTGGCAAAAAAACGGGATCGGCAGATCACTGCTCAATTTAAAGAAAAAACTCTGATCCGCTCCGGAATCTGGTGCCCATATAAGTCAATGGGGACCAGAATCCGGAGATTAAAAATGTTTGTAGAAGGGATAGAGGGGTAGGAGTACACGCGGTGTACTCATCCAGGCTGTGTCATGGCGGCAAACTCCTTCCGGATAACCCTTTTCCCTTCTGGAGCCGACAATTCAATATTCACTGTTTTGCCCGCCCACCGGCGCGTGTAATTGCTTGCAGTTATAATTATCAATGTGAGAAGGGGACCACCCATTGTGATCTCCAGGTACATAATTTGGAGCCGTATAGAAAAAAGAGAAAAGATATACCATATTTTTCGCTTTATAAGACGCACTTTTGTTCCCCCAAACTTTATATATATATATATATATATATATATATATATATATATATATATATATATATATATATATGTGACGCCCTGGGCAAGCCAGGGGTCACAGGTCAAAACACCACCACACCCTACACCCCGGTTAGGAACACCAAGGCTAACCAAAAATCCTTGTTGCCTTCCTCCAGGAGCTGGTGTTCACACCAGGGGGTGGGCCAGGCGGTTGGCTCCGCCCACCGAGGAGTTCACAGCTCTGGAGGCGGGAAAACCAGGCAGATCAGAGTTAAGTTAGGGAGGTGAAGGAGTAAACAGTGAAGTGGTAAAGGAGGACAGTAAGAGTGGTGACAGAAAAGGAACAGTATGTAAAGCCTGAAGTGAGTCCGGGTGTGTGCCCCGGACAGTGACAGCAAGGTCAGCAGACGGCGGTGATAGTCTGCAGGGGGACTGCTCGGAGGTTGCTGGAAGGACCGCGGACGGGTGGTGACCCGGCGGTCTGGAGCAGTATACGAAAAACAGTCAGCACCAGGGCAGTGGCCTTTCGGATCCCGGCAAGGCTAGGAGTCGCCATAATTTGCCAAATCCGTCAGTGAAGGGGACAACTGTCTCCCAACAACCAAGTCCCGATTGAAGGCAACAGTCCAACCGTAACGGAGAGACACTGCCACCGCCAGGGCACCAGTTTCTCAGGGCCAGCGCCTGCGGGCAAAGTAGGGCTCCTCCGGCCCATATCCAAGCCGGGGAGCGGGTTACCGGTGGGAACCCATCGCAACCATCATCATCTTAGGTGCAGGACAAAGGGACCGTCACCGTCAACTACTGGGGAAAAGCAAGTGCAGCCGTCCGTGGGAACCGTCTTTCCAGCCGTGTGTTTTACCGAGAACTGTGTCATCGTCTCAGGCTGAGTGAGTACCACAGTGCCGCAAGGCACAGCGCTGCCCCCGCGTCCCTGTGGCCACCAAGCCCTGCATCTCCCACCTCATCACTGGGCCCCGGGACAACCAACCTCCTACCCACGGAGGGGAGGACTAACATCTAGCTGCTCCATACCATCACTCCCGGGATCCCCACACAGAGCAGCGGTGGTGTCAACAAATCACCACAACCGTGGGTGGCGTCACGGACAATAAACAATCCCCACTCCCAATCACCCCTTTCACTCACGGGCGAGGAGCGCCGCTCGAGACCCCCGGGATCCGGCCCACCGCTCGAGCCACCACAGAGCAGCAGCAGCCGGACCCGAGCAGTGGGGTGAGCGCAGTGCTGACACCCTCCACCCCGCCCACGACATATACACATTGCAGGGTCCAGGGGAGGTAGGGGCAGCTCTGGAGCGCAGTGAACGCTGTGGCGGCAGCATTTGATCTCCTGCTCCCGCTCATATAATATGCACAGCCGCTGTCCATCTCCGTGGTGTTGAAACTGCACCGCAGTGATGGGCTGGGGAGCGGTGCATATTATATGTCTCTGCGCCCCCCTGTGATCACACATGCCCCCCTGTGTTAGATATGACCCCCATGCTGCTGCTCATTCTAAAATAAAAAAGCTTTACTTACCCCTGCAGCGTTTCTCACCGGTCTCCTGCTTCCACTGTGATCAGGCAGGCAGAGATCTCAGGCTGCTGTGCCGATCACATGACCGCACCGAGAACCAGGAAGTAAGGAACAGAAGCACGGAGGGAGACAGGAGGGAGCTCAGCGCTGGAGGAGGTAAGGAAAGAGTCTTTTATTCTACTATGGGCAGCAGCAGGGGGGCGATATCTAACACAAGGTGACTTGTGCAATCTATAGGGGCCATGGGCAGCACTATGGGGGCGATATCTAACACAGGGGGACTGGTGCGATCTATATAGGGGCCATGGGCAGCACCAAGGGGGCGATATCTAACACAGGGGGACTTGTGCGATCTATATAGGGGCCATGGGCAGCACCAAGGGGGTGATATCTAACACAGGGGGACTTGTGCGATCTATATAGGGGCCATGGGCAGTACCATGGGGGCGATATCTAACACAGGGGGACTTGTGCGATCTATATAGGGGCCATAGGCAGCACCATGGGGGCGATATCTAACACAGGGGGATTGATGGATTTTTAATTGGTTTTAAGTTGTCCGTCTGTGTGCTCCTGCTGCTCCTTGAGCCAGGATTTGTCCACATTATTCTAAATAAAGTTTTTCCACTTTCTCAAATTGTTTGGTGATTCCTTTAAGGTATATCTTCTCTCTTTTTTCTATACGGCTCTAATTGCTTGCAGTTAGACGCGCCCTCACCCTGAGTGGCAGCGTGTCAGCTGACTGCAACCAAACACAGGTGCCTGGACAGCTGGTGGGCAGGGAAAGCAGTGCAAGTGTCTGTGGGTCAGTATGGTGAGCGTGCATGTAGACAGAAACACATGCGGCCCGCTCCTGTCAGATGAGTATGCAGCTGTGCCGGTGATGCGATGTCAGACTTGTACAAGTCTGGCATGACATCACCCGGCATGGCCTGCCATTCTCTGAACATGAGCGTGCATATACCTAGAAACACATGCACGCTCCTGTCAGAAGAGTGTGCGGCTGTGCCCGTGATGCGATGTCAGACTCGTGTGAGTCCCTCACAAGTGTGACTCCGGCCTAAGCAAAAAAACGCATGTGGCTTTTTTTCATTGAAATAATTAGAATAAAACAAACAAACAACCTGCGGTCTCCCCTAATTTTGATACCCAGACAAGATAAAGCCAGCTGGGGGCTGGTATTCTCAGCCCACAGCCGCCCCGGTATTGCCGCATCCATTAGATGTGGCAATCCCGATGCTTTACCGGCTCTTCCCGTTTCCCTGGTGCGGTGGCAATTGGGATAATGAGGGGTTAATAACAGCGCACAGCTGCTACTAAACCCTAGGTTAGTAATGGCACAGGCATCTATGAAATACCTGCATCACTAATTTGTACATGAAAGTAAATAAGCACAAACATAGAGAAAAAATCCTTTATTTGGAAAAAAAAAATGCAAAACCCACCCTCCTTCACCATTTTTTTAACCCCAACACCCTGCAGGTCCGACGTAATACACACAACGTCCCACGATGACGCATCCAGCTCTGCTACATCCCACAGCTAGCAGCCATACAAAACGACTGCCGGCTGTGAGTGTAACCTATGAATGAACCGCGATGAGCGATGACTGCAGGCAGATGCTGTCATAAGCTGGGGGCGCGTCTGACTGCAACCAATCACAGACGACAGGATGGTCGGTGGGCGGGGAAAGCACGGAAAGCTGCGCAGTACAGGAAGTAAATGTGCAACCCGGAAGCAGTTTACCGCCATGACACAGAGTCTCGAAAGTACGAGACTCTCACTTAATTCTTGTTTTTTTTATTTTACTTTTACAGTCCGGATCCGCTCAGCCCTAGTGCTGGTACTTTTTTTTTTTTTTTTTTAACTATATTTTTATTCAAATTTTTCAATAACATAACACTGGCATAAGCGAATTCAGCATTGTAAATTCAATTCAAAAACATTACATTGTCATGTTTGATCATCCCAAATTCCATACCAGTTTTTAAAATCAATAACCGTAACATGGCAAGGTAAAGCAAAGGAAAGCAGCATATTTTGAGTTCAGTGTTTACAGTGTGAGGACCACAATTGACTGGAGAGATGGGTGGGTCTGGCCACCTACATACCCCACAAATGGGTGTGTTTTACATGTGTCTGACAGGCCACATGAGAGATTTAATGGAGTCTGTTTGCCACAGGGGGAGAAACTGCATCCAGCAGGGATAGTGCTGGGCTGTAGGAAAGAGCTTCTGGGAGAGGTCCTGTGTAGAGACTGACAGGAGTCAGTGTATGGAGGGCTGCAATGTCCTGGAAAGAAACCTGTGGTCAAGGTAAAGATCTTGGAAGCTGTGTGTAAATACTGGCCGGGGCAAAGGGGATACTAATGTTAAGAACTGTATCTAATTCACTGTGGATGATGCTACAGTTAAACAGACTTGAACACCATGTATGTTCCTTTAAGCCAGATGAGGCCTTGTGTTTATGTTGCAAGAGCAGTATATGTGACTTTTTAAATAAAAATCCTGAACTTCTTAAAAGAGACAGTGTTCCTGAGTCGACCTCACATCGCAGCAAAGTGAGTAAAATCCCCATTATACAGTGTGTGAACTGTTTGCAACATCACATTTTGTGGCTTGAAGCGGGCAAATGCAGTGAGGCCGGCGCAACTGGGTTTTTGGGTTTTTTTGCACTTCTGGCTAGGCAACAGTGTATGTCCTGGGTGAAAGGATTGTTGCAAACCCAGTCTGGGTTATCTGCAGAGATGGAGGCGGCGGTGAAAGCGCCTATGGAGGCCGCTCAACAGCAGCACTTCTTTAATCAAGAGACTACCGGGCGGCAGAAGGAGGCTACTCAGCAGCAGCGCTTATTTAATCAAGAGACTACTCGGTACAGGAAGATTCTACTCAGCAGCAGCAGGAGGCTATCCGGCAGCAACAGATATTTAAACAACAATAGGAGGCTTATCAGCGGCAGCAGGAGACCAACTAGCTGCTGGTACAGCATCTGATGACATCACAGTCTGCAGGAACTCAACCGGTAATTCACGATGCCAGGAAAGCGGTCAGTATGGTGGTCCCCAAAATGGAGGCTCAGCAGCAGTCGTCAAAATGGCGGCAGCAACAGCAGGAGCTGTCAGTCAGCTGAAACAAGGAGTCAGTAGACCAGTTTTTGCGTTCTCTTGTAGGGCCAGTGCGGACACTGGGTGCCCAGGGAGAATGTGTGGAGCTGTATGAACTGGGGCCACAGGATGTACCCCAAAAGGGGTTGTTGCCCAAAAGGGTGTGGAGTCCCAAAAAAAGGTGGTTGCCCAGGAGGGGAGCAGAGTCCCAAAAAGGGGTGGTTGCTCAGGAGGGGGGAAGAGTCCCATAGGCAGGGGACGAGGTGTGCATGCTACACATGCCCGATCTGCAGTGTAGTTTGTCCACTCGACGAAGGGTCAAACGGGTGTTCAGTGGAGGTGAATGGAGAAAGGTTGACTGGACTTTTTGACTCAAGTAACTGGGTGACCCTTATGAGGACCATACCCTATATTTATTATAATGCCCGAAATGAATGTCCGAGTTAACTACATTCATGGGAACACTACAAAATATCCAATGGCCAGTGTTCTTTAAGATGACAAAGGAAAGAAGGACATTTGACATTGGGGTAGTCCCGGACTTATCCTCTCCAATTACAATTGGCTGAGATGTGGGGTGTTTCTGGAACTTACTATGGAAGGAGGGTTATCCTTCTGGTAATATGGTATGTAACAAAGAGTTAATAAGTCCCAAGGTTGACAGTCCTAAGTTAGGGGTGACCAAAGAAAATGGTGGAAGTGCCCAATTTAGAGACTTAACGTTTAAAGAAGTGAACAACAGTATTACTGAACGTTATGTGGTAGCTCCAGGAAAGGGGCACACACAAAGTTAGGTGGCGGCTTGTTGTTCCATGACACCAGGGGACGTGATAATGACTCCATGGTTAACCCTGACTCTAATGCGGTATAAAGTGAATGCAATGCATTTAGAGGTAGGGAATCCTCTGTTAGATCGATGCTGAGGGACACAGTCAAGAAACTCTATAGCTTTTGTGAGAACCCAGAATCAGTCCAGACAGTAGATACTGTACAGAGCAAGAGAATCTTACTACCGGGATAACCGTTGGGGTGGGGAAGGTCTAACAAAGAGGTGACTCAAAGAGATGAAGTGACTGAGTCTGACAGAGCATTGTTCACAAAGAATAATTTGGTGACAGTTACAGACTATTTTCCAGGGGCTGAACCTCAAAGTCGACAGAGAAGGATCTTTCATCTAGTATATCAAGTTGCCAAAGCCCACAGCTTTGGGCAGAGGGGAAGGGAATGTGAGAAGGCGACCGGCTATATTATCAATGGCCGGTATGTACCACATAAATGGTGTGATCCTCAGGAGTGCTGGTACTTTTAGTGCCACATATTTTGCTGTAGTGTTCATAGGGTTAGGATCACAGGTGGCTGGAGATGGGTGGGTGTGGCCACCTACATACCCCACCCATGGGTGTGTTTGACATTTGTCTGGCAGGTCACATGAGAGATTGAATGGAGTCTGTTGTTTGACACAGGGTGAGAAACTGCAGCCAGCAGGGATAGTGCTGGGCTGTAGGAAAGAGCCTCTGGGAGAGGTCCTGTGTAGAGACTGACAGGAGTCAGTCTAAGGAGGGCTGTAATGTCCTGGAAAGAAACCTGTGGTCAAGGTAAAGAGCTTGGAAGTCATGTGTGAATACTGGCCGGGGCCAGGCGGACACTAATTTTAAACATGTATCTAATTGACTGCGCGGCATACTACAGTTAAACGGACTTAATACCATGTATGTTCCTTTAAGCTGGATGAGGCTGTGTATTTATGTTGCAAGACTGGTTTATGTGCCCGTTTAGATAAATCTGCTGGACTTCTTAAAGAGACAGTGTTTCTGAGTTTACCTCGCATTGCAGCAAATTGAGTAAAATAACCAATATACAGTGTGAATTGTGTGCAACATCACAATATATACACATAGATACACACATTTATACAGCTATATAGACACACCGATGTGTCTATACTGCATACTACTATATGGGTGGCACATACTACTGTGTGGGGGCACATAATATAATATAGTATGGGGTGCATAATATAATATACAGAGCTGCATCCTACTGTATAGGGGCACATAATACAATATAGAGGCGCATAATGCAATATGGTGCTGTATCCTACTGTATTGTGGCACATAATACAACATGGGGGCGCATAATACTATATGGGGCGCATATGTGGGACGCATAATGGAATATGGAGGCGCATAATACAATATGGCACTGCATCCTACTGTATTGGGTTGCATAATACAATGTGGGGGGGCATCCTACTGTATGGTGGCACATATTATATTGGGGCACATAATACTATATGGGTCTGCATACTACTATATGGGGGCAACAAATCCTATTTACAAAAAATAGCCATAAAATACTAATATAAAAACATTTTATTAATGACAAAATTAAAAATGTATAAGGCAGGTATATATATATAGTCAGAAAATAACCAAGGAAAATAAGTCTAATAGTTTTAGCAGCAAAAAACATTTTCTATAAAAAAGAACTGTAAAGATCTAAGGACTACTGGCCACGATATAGACACAATGCAAGGTAATATAATTAGACCCAGGTAAATAGAAGATGTTCTCTCACAGCAGAAACAGACAATGACCTCCGTTAATCAAACAGTTGTTTGATATGTATCTTATTTTCTGAGTGATCACTTGCTTCTTGGTCGTTAGGGTACAGTCTCATTAAACAACGTACCAGCAATTCCGACCACGATACGACCTGGTCAGGATCGCTACATGGTCGCTGGTGAGCTGTCAATCAGGCAGATCTCACCAGCAACCAGCCACCAGCGACTCTGCGCTTGGTAACCAAGGTAAATATCGGGTAACTAAGCAAAGCGCTCTGCTTGGTTACTCGATATTTACCTCGGTTACCAGCGTACACCGCTTAGCGCTGGCTCCCTGCACGCGTAGCCAGGGTAAATATCGGGTAACTAAGCAAAGTGCTTTGCTTAGTAACCCGATGTGTACCCTGGTTACGTGTGCAGGGAGCCAGCGCTAAGCGGTGTACACTGGTAACCAAGCAAAGAGCTTTGCTTAGTTACCCGATATTTACCCTGGTTACCAGCGTACACCGCTTAAACAGAGTCGGTGCTCGTTGGTCTCCTGCCGTCAAACACGCCAATGTGTGCTGCACAGCGGGAGAGTAATGAGCAAAAAATGAACCATAACAGTGTGTAACGATCAGCGATTTCACAGCAGGGGCCAGGTCGCTGCTTAAGCCTGCTTTACACGAGTCGATCTATCGTGCGCTAGCACGAGCGATCGTACCCGCCCCCGTCGTTTTTGCGCCACGGGCAAATCACTGCCCGTGGCGCACAAACTCGTTTAACCCCTGTCACACGCACTTACTTTCCGGATGACCTCACTGTGGGCGACGATAATGCCATTTAGTGATAAGGCTATAGTGCCAGTAATAATTATTATTTGCAGCACATTGATAATTGCCATCTGGAGATCAGAATCAAGACTCCTAGTTGCAATGTAAAAAGAGTGACTGATAATGAAATTATAATGCTTTAGTAGAATTTAAATTACCGTAAGTAGAGATTTTTGACAAACTTCCCGACGTTCACCGAATGTTTTGAACCCCATTGGATTCAATGGGAGACCAAACCTAATGCAGGCGTCACATATACGAGTACGAGCGATCGTAAGCGCCCCCGTCGTTTGTACGTCACGGGCAATTAGTTGCCCGTGGTGCACAAAGTCGTTAAACTGCCGTCACACGTATTTACCTGCTGAGCGACATCGCTGTGGGCGGTGAACATCCACTTCCTGAAGGGGGAGGGACGTTCGGCGTCACAGCGACGTCACACAGCGGCTGGCCAATAGAAGCGGAGATGAGCGGGACGTAAATATCCCGCCCACCTTCTACCTTCTGCATAGCCGGCAGGAGCCGCGGGACGCAGGTAAGCTGTGTTCATCGTTCCCCTGGTGTCAAACGGAGCAATGTGTGATGCCACGGAAACGATGAACCACCGGCGCCATTTTAATTAAACAATTTTATGAAACCTAGCAATGAGTACACGACTCACGATTTGTGAGCGATACTGCGTTGCTAGGAGGTGTCACACGAGACGACATCGTGTACGATGCCGGATGTGCGTCACGAAAACCGTGACCCTGACGATGCATCGCACGATCGGTCGTCTCGTGTAAAGCCCGCATTAGTGTCACACACAGCGAGATCGCTGATGAGGTCACTGGTACGTCACAAAACCTGCGACTCAGCAGTGATATCACTAGTGATCTCGCTAAGTACCCCTTAGACATGTTTATCCCTTTTACATGCTGTCACTTTTACTTTACCAACTGGGCTTATAATCTGCAAGCATAGAGTCGACTGTTTACATTGAACATCAGCTATTTACCTGGGTACACTGTAATTATATTACCTTTAATTCTGTCTATATTATGGCCAGTACTCCTTAGTGGTTTTTTTTTTATAGAACACTTTTTTGCTGCTAAATCTATTAGACTTATTTGTGTGCAGAACTGCACAATTTCTTGGTTATTTTCTCACTGTTTCTACAGTGGGGTTCATTTGGGTGATGGCAGGCAGGGAGGGCATATACCTGTGGGAAGATACCTGTGGGACGGTGGGATAAACACTACTGTCCTGATACTGTCATGCTGTCCTGTAATGCTGCTGTCCTGTTTCTCCGCTCTGGTATCCAGCGTCTGTTGTCCAGCTGATTGCGTCCTGCGCTCTGTTACTGAGGGCAGTTTCCACTTCTGTTGTGACCGTGTGGAAAAGTTCTTTTCCCTGAAGAAGGAGACAGTTTGGGGTCTCCGAAACGCGTAGGAATAAAATAAAAAGAATTATCTGTTTGACACCGATGTCTGTGGTCTTCAAGCGCGGCGAAAAACCTGTTTTTTCCTCCAGTTCCCTTTGATGGTCACAACAAGAGCAGAAGATGTGAGGGCGCATGCACCACCCTCACAGCGAAAGCAAGGAAAGCAAAACACGAGATCACACTATCTATACAAAGATGGTGCCGGAGATAAGCGCTATGTACAGGTGCCAACTCCGACGCCATCTTAGTGAAGATATTAGTAAAATTATTCTATAATAGAATTAGCATAAATAAAGTATAGGGGAGGAGGGACGGGCAGGGGGGGGCGGGAATCACTATCAAAACCCAACCCACCTATTAGCTATTCGGCAGCTCCTGACAATCAAAAAGCTGTGCATTTCACAAACTTTACTTGCTTGTATTTCAAAAACTATTTATCCAATCTGACAACTAAAAGTATGTATAGAAGCAGCATGATAGCGCCAGTATAGCACTGGCTTTAGTTTACATAGGAAAATCCTGGTGATTGGTTCCCTTTAATGCCATAATGAGGGAACAGGTTGGGCAACCTCAACCGCAAAAAGGAAATGGAGGAAGAAGAAATGAAGAACATTAGTTTGGATACTCAGACTTTATTGGAAAAAATGTTTTGGGTGTTAGGTTATTGGGACAATTTATTAAGTATTTACAATCCAAGTCCCCTTAGACCCTATAATATGTTTCATATAGTGAATATATAACAATGTGAAATGTTCGATGCACATGGAATTTTGCTTTTTATTTGATTTTTTTTTATTTTTAGAAAACAGACGTCTATTAGTAACTGTACATATTATAATTCTAATGAAACTTCTAACATGCTTTCCCTTTCTTGTTTACTTACTTGCCTTTACTTTTACTGTCAGTTTTGTGTTTTCTTGTTAAGTTTCTCAAATATATGGTTTCCTCCCATGTGAAATTTTCTTAGTGGTCAACAAATTATAATTTTCAAGTAAAACAACATTTGTCACCTTCTGCGTACCATAATGGCTTCTGCCCTTGTGAGTTTTGTGATATTTAAAGATGCCATTTGTGTGTAAAATATTTCCCTCATTCTGAATATGGCAAGGCTTTCTCCCTTGTGTGAATTTTTTTGTGTTTACCAAGACCTGCATGATCTGCAAAATATTTCCCACATTCTGAACATAAAAAAGGCTTCTCTCCTGTGTGACTTCTTAGGTGTCTAACACGAGTTGAGTCATCTGCAAAACATTTCCCACATTCTGAACATGAATATGGCTTCTCCCCTGTGTGAATTCTCTGATGTATAACAAGAGTTGATTTAGCTGCAAAACATTTCTCGCATTCTGAACATGAAAAAGGCTTCTCCCCTGTGTGAATTCTTTTGTGTTTATCAACACTTGATTTTTGTGTAAAATATTTCCCACATTCTGAACATGAATATGGCTTCTTCCCTGTGTGAGCTCTCTGGTGTGTAACAAACTGTGATTTACGGGTAAAACATTTCCCACATTCTGTACATGAAAAAGGCTTCTCTCCTGTGTGAATTCTTTGGTGTCTAACACGACTTGAGGCAGCTGCAAAACATTTGCCACATTCTGAACATGAAAAAGGCTTCTCGCCCGTGTGAGTTCTCTGATGTAAAACAAGACATGATTTATGTGCAAAACATTTTCCACATTCTGAACATGAAAAAGGCTTCTCCCCTGTGTGAATTTTCTGATGTCTAACAAAATGTGATTTTTTCTTAAAACATCTCCCACATTCTGAACATGAAAATAGCTTCTTCCCTGTGTGACTTTTCTGGCAACTAACAGAGTCTGTAGAAAATCTTTTCTGCCTTGTGTGAATTTTTTGATTGATTTTTCCAAATTCTGACGTTGAATATGTCTTCTTTACTGTAAGAGCACTTTGATTTTTAATGCCTCTTTTGTGACATTTATTTTTCTTAATAGTCTGTGAAGTATCAGAAGGTAGGAGTTGTTCAATACAATCAGATGATACATCTTTGTTGTGAAGGGATAATATATCTGGAATAGTGGTAATCACTTCAGTTATATCTTGTGTGATATCAAGGTCATCTGATTTAAACATTGAAGTTGTCAGCTGTGCCTCTAATCTTCTAATACTGTCATCTGCCAAGAATAAAAAGAATTTTTAATAATATATCAAATTTAAGGATATATAAATCATAAAATAGCTTGTAATGTTGTTACCGGCTTCTCCATATTGTCCTGCTTCCTTTCCCCGGAGGGCGCCCTGGCACACTTACCATCCCGATCGCTCAACAGTGGCTTCCGTGTCCTGCTGCCTTCTCCTGCACATGTCACACAGGACTCCAAGGGGTGCGCTTAGGGCACACGCATGTGTGACGCCCTGGGCAAGCCAGGGGTCACAGGTCATAACACCACCACACCCTACACCCCAGTTAGGAACACCAAGGCTAACCCAAAATCCTTGTTGCCTTCCTCCAGGAGCTGGTGTCCACACCAGGGGGTGGGCCAGGCGGTTGGCTCCGCCCATAGAGGAGTTCACAGCCCTGGAGGCGGGAAGAACCAGGCAGTCAGCTCAGGGAAGAGCTTGAGATAAGCTAGGGAGGTGAAGGAGTAAACGGTGAAGTGGAAGTAGAAGGAAGTGAAGTAGTAGTGGAGCTTAGGAGAGAAGCTGAAGTAAAGTGAAAAGTGACAGTGTGTAAAGCCTGAAGTTGGTCCGGGTGTGTGCCCCGGGCTGAGAGACAGCAAGGTCAGCAGACGGCGGCGATTGTCCGCAGGGGTGACTGCTCGGAGGTTGCTGGAAGGACCGCGGACGGGTGGTGACCCGGCGGTCTGGAGCAGTGTACAAGGAACAGTCAGCACCAGGGCAGGGGCCTTTCGGATCCCGGCAAGGCTAGGAGTCGCCATAATTTGCCAAATCCGTCAGTGAAGGGGACAACTGTCTCCCAACAACCAAGTCCCGATAGAAGGCAACAGTCCAACCGTAACGGAGAGACACCGCCACCGTCAGGGCACCAGTTTCTCAGGGCCAGCGCCTGCGGGCAAAGTAGGGCTCCTCCGGCCCATATCCAAGCCGGGGAGCGGGTTACCGGTGGGAACCCATCACAACCATCATCATCTTAGGTGCAGGAAAAGGGACCGTCACCGTCAACTACTGGGGAAAAGCAAGTGCAGCCGTTCGTGGGAACCGTCTTTCCAGCCGTGTGTTTTACCGAGAACTGTGTCATCGTCTCAGGCTGAGTGAGTACCACAGTGCCGCAAGGCACAGCGCTGCCCCCGCGTCCCTGCGCCCACCAAGCCCTGCATCTCCCACCTCATCACTGGGCCCCGGGATCACCAACCCCTACCCACGGAGGGGCAACACAACAACTTGCTGCTCCATACCATCATTCCCGGGATCCCCATACAGAGCAGCGGTGGTGTCAACAAATCACCACAACCGTGGGTGGCGTCACGGACAATAAACAATCCCCACACCCAAACACCCCTTTCACTCACGGGCGAGGAGCGCCGCTAGAGTCCCCGGGATCCGGCTCACCCCTCGAGCCACCGAGCAGCAGCTGGCCGCAGCAGCCGGACCCGAGCAGTAGGGAGAGCGCGGCGTCCCCTCCTCCGCCCGCGACAACTTGGCGTCACGAACAGGATCTTACCGCTCTGCCGTTGGGTAGAGGTGCGCCTTGTGTCCGCCGGAGGTATCCGGCTGAAAAATTTCAGAAGTCGCCATCTTTGGCGCGAAAAGTTCCCGCTCGAGCGTCTTCTCGAGTAGCAGAGGCGCGAAGGCCAAAACCCCGCCCCAATGGAGGAGGGGCCGGAAAGAAGCTAAGGGGGACGCGATGGCGGCTGAACGCATGTGAGGTGGCTATAAACGCAGGGACGCCAGGACCCTGTGGCCATCTTGTTGCTAGTTCCTGGAAAGCACGACTGCCGAGATGTCCGCTCCAATCAATAACAGCGAGACCCCCGCGCCCGGCACGGCGACATGGTTGAGGGACCGGACCGTCCCGCTGAGTAATCGTCTGGAGGCCCATATGCAACTCCTCCTGGAGGAGTGGGAGACCGACATGGCGGACGTGGTGGCTGCTATGTGGAGACGCGAGGTAGAAGAGGATTTGGAGGAGCGGGTAAGCGACCCACGCCCCTGTATTCCTGAGGGATCGGCCATTGGAGCTGAGGGGCCCGGCTGGCTTCCGCTCACCCTGCCTCTCTCCCCGCTACCCGTGATAGCTGCTGCCGCCCCGCCATTAGGCCCGCTACCTGCCCACCCGGTAGCGATACCCTGCCAAGCTGCCTCGGCGGGCGAGGCGGCTGCAGACGTCCAGGACGTCCCTGAAGTGCACCAGGGGGAACCGCTAGGACCGCGGCCCCTTAACAGCATGGTGCCAGAAGTCCCGGCAGTGACTGTGCCAGACCCCGAGCCCGGGACCGTGGCCTGGATGAAGGCCCGGGTGATTCAGTTCCACCAGCGTCAGCAGGAACAAATCCTCCAGATGATGGAGCAGTGGACCAGCGAGGTGGAGAAGCTGATTACAACTGCCCCGATGTACGGAGGGGAAATGGATG
The DNA here is from genome assembly GCF_048569485.1 of Anomaloglossus baeobatrachus. Lineage (NCBI taxonomy): Eukaryota > Metazoa > Chordata > Amphibia > Anura > Aromobatidae > Anomaloglossus > Anomaloglossus baeobatrachus. The sequence continues at coordinate 556,070,800 of NC_134357.1, forward strand.
TAGCAGAGTCGACTGGTGACCCACGTCCCTATGTCCTACCAGGACCGGCCGCTGCGGCTGAGGGGCCCGGTCTAGTCTCGGCCTATGCATCACCCTTGCCGTTACTTATGGGGCGCCTCAGTGTAAGCTCGCCTAATCTGCTGCTCCGTGCTACCGCAGAAGGGTCTGAAATGCTGGATGCTGGAGACCAGGAGGCTGCGGCAGCTGGCGGCAACCCGCCTGACGCAGGAACAAGAGATGACGACTCCTGCCCCAGCCCCGGGTCCGCTGTTGAGCTTGAGGAGGCAATTGAGCGTTCCCGCTATGTAGGAGCCCCAGTGGTCTTCCATACCCCGCGTACCGGTGGAAATGGGTACCGGGTGCTCCTGTCACAGCAGGCATGTCAGTGCATGTTGGATATGCTGGTGGAGGGGGATGGAGCTGCTCTAGCTGAATATCCGGAGTGAGGGCAGCGGGGCACCGTTGTCCAGTCCCCGTTGGGACCACCACTGAGTTTATGTTGAAAGTTTTGCAAAAATGAAAGTGATGATAACCGTGAAAGTCACCTGATTTTACCGTGATTGAGAGAACCGGCCGTTGCCGGCACCGTTGTCCCCGTGGGGACCGTTTGAAAAGTTGCATAGGGAACTCTCTATGAACAGGCCCGAGAACTTGCAGGGCAACCACAAACGTTGGTGGGATGTAAATAAAAAAATCTTTTGTTGCCGCTACCGTTACCGCCTCCGGAGAGGCAGGTTGGAGGGAGGGCCCGCAGTAGAGCCGGCTGGGGCCCAGCCACCACAGGAACCGGTGGCTACCCTCTGGAGGGGAAGGACAGATCCCGCTCGGGTAACTTGTGCTGGACTTGGGTCAAGGGGTGCTGCCTGGGTTTTAGGGGCAGCATCAGGGCCAGGTTACTTGGGTGGGAGAGAGCGGAGCCGCAACCGTTAAAATGTTTGTTACCGTAACGTTTAAGAACAGAACCTCCCGATGTGGGATGAAGTTATAAGATGTAAATATGTTACCGTTTGACCTTTTTATTTATTTATTTTCAGAAAATAAAACCGGTGTTGGACGGGCAGCCCGCGGACGGTCTGCATTTTGCTAAGAGGGAATGTGACGCCCTGGGCAAGCCAGGGGTCACAGGTCATAACACCACCACACCCTACACCCCAGTTAGGAACACCAAGGCTAACCCAAAATCCTTGTTGCCTTCCTCCAGGAGCTGGTGTCCACACCAGGGGGTGGGCCAGGCGGTTGGCTCCGCCCACAGAGGAGTTCACAGCCCTGGAGGCGGGAAGAACCAGGCAGTCAGCTCAGGGAAGAGCTTGAGATAAGCTAGGGAGGTGAAGGAGTAAACGGTGAAGTGGAAGTAGAAGGAAGTGAAGTAGTAGTGGAGCTTAGGAGAGAAGCTGAAGTAAAGTGAAAAGTGACAGTGTGTAAAGCCTGAAGTTGGTCCGGGTGTGTGCCCCGGGCTGAGAGACAGCAAGGTCAGCAGACGGCGGCGATTGTCCGCAGGGGTGACTGCTCGGAGGTTGCTGGAAGGACCGCGGACGGGTGGTGACCCGGCGGTCTGGAGCAGTGTACAAGGAACAGTCAGCACCAGGGCAGGGGCCTTTCGGATCCCGGCAAGGCTAGGAGTCGCCATAATTTGCCAAATCCGTCAGTGAAGGGGACAACTGTCTCCCAACAACCAAGTCCCGATAGAAGGCAACAGTCCAACCGTAACGGAGAGACACCGCCACCGTCAGGGCACCAGTTTCTCAGGGCCAGCGCCTGCGGGCAAAGTAGGGCTCCTCCGGCCCATATCCAAGCCGGGGAGCGGGTTACCGGTGGGAACCCATCACAACCATCATCATCTTAGGTGCAGGAAAAGGGACCGTCACCGTCAACTACTGGGGAAAAGCAAGTGCAGCCGTTCGTGGGAACCGTCTTTCCAGCCGTGTGTTTTACCGAGAACTGTGTCATCGTCTCAGGCTGAGTGAGTACCACAGTGCCGCAAGGCACAGCGCTGCCCCCGCGTCCCTGCGCCCACCAAGCCCTGCATCTCCCACCTCATCACTGGGCCCCGGGATCACCAACCCCTACCCACGGAGGGGCAACACAACAACTTGCTGCTCCATACCATCATTCCCGGGATCCCCATACAGAGCAGCGGTGGTGTCAACAAATCACCACAACCGTGGGTGGCGTCACGGACAATAAACAATCCCCACACCCAAACACCCCTTTCACTCACGGGCGAGGAGCGCCGCTAGAGTCCCCGGGATCCGGCTCACCCCTCGAGCCACCGAGCAGCAGCTGGCCGCAGCAGCCGGACCCGAGCAGTAGGGAGAGCGCGGCGTCCCCTCCTCCGCCCGCGACAACTTGGCGTCACGAACAGGATCTTACCGCTCTGCCGTTGGGTAGAGGTGCGCCTTGTGTCCGCCGGAGGTATCCGGCTGAAAAATTTCAGAAGTCGCCATCTTTGGCGCGAAAAGTTCCCGCTCGAGCGTCTTCTCGAGTAGCAGAGGCGCGAAGGCCAAAACCCCGCCCCAATGGAGGAGGGGCCGGAAAGAAGCTAAGGGGGACGCGATGGCGGCTGAACGCATGTGAGGTGGCTATAAACGCAGGGACGCCAGGACCCTGTGGCCATCTTGTTGCTAGTTCCTGGAAAGCACGACTGCCGAGATGTCCGCTCCAATCAATAACAGCGAGACCCCCGCGCCCGGCACGGCGACATGGTTGAGGGACCGGACCGTCCCGCTGAGTAATCGTCTGGAGGCCCATATGCAACTCCTCCTGGAGGAGTGGGAGACCGACATGGCGGACGTGGTGGCTGCTATGTGGAGACGCGAGGTAGAAGAGGATTTGGAGGAGCGGGTAAGCGACCCACGCCCCTGTATTCCTGAGGGATCGGCCATTGGAGCTGAGGGGCCCGGCTGGCTTCCGCTCACCCTGCCTCTCTCCCCGCTACCCGTGATAGCTGCTGCCGCCCCGCCATTAGGCCCGCTACCTGCCCACCCGGTAGCAATACCCTGCCAAGCTGCCTCGGCGGGCGAGGCGGCTGCAGACGTCCAGGACGTCCCTGAAGTGCACCAGGGGGAACCGCTAGGACCGCGGCCCCTTAACAGCATGGTGCCAGAAGTCCCGGCAGTGACTGTGCCAGACCCCGAGCCCGGGACCGTGGCCTGGATGAAGGCCCGGGTGATTCAGTTCCACCAGCGTCAGCAGGAACAAATCCTCCAGATGATGGAGCAGTGGACCAGCGAGGTGGAGAAGCTGATTACAACTGCCCCGATGTACGGAGGGGAAATGGATGTAGCAGAGTCGACTGGTGACCCACGTCCCTATGTCCTACCAGGACCGGCCGCTGCGGCTGAGGGGCCCGGTCTAGTCTCGGCCTATGCATCACCCTTGCCGTTACTTATGGGGCGCCTCAGTGTAAGCTCGCCTAATCTGCTGCTCCGTGCTACCGCAGAAGGGTCTGAAATGCTGGATGCTGGAGACCAGGAGGCTGCGGCAGCTGGCGGCAACCCGCCTGACGCAGGAACAAGAGATGACGACTCCTGCCCCAGCCCCGGGTCCGCTGTTGAGCTTGAGGAGGCAATTGAGCGTTCCCGCTATGTAGGAGCCCCAGTGGTCTTCCATACCCCGCGTACCGGTGGAAATGGGTACCGGGTGCTCCTGTCACAGCAGGCATGTCAGTGCATGTTGGATATGCTGGTGGAGGGGGATGGAGCTGCTCTAGCTGAATATCCGGAGTGAGGGCAGCGGGGCACCGTTGTCCAGTCCCCGTTGGGACCACCACTGAGTTTATGTTGAAAGTTTTGCAAAAATGAAAGTGATGATAACCGTGAAAGTCACCTGATTTTACCGTGATTGAGAGAACCGGCCGTTGCCGGCACCGTTGTCCCCGTGGGGACCGTTTGAAAAGTTGCATAGGGAACTCTCTATGAACAGGCCCGAGAACTTGCAGGGCAACCACAAACGTTGGTGGGATGTAAATAAAAAAATCTTTTGTTGCCGCTACCGTTACCGCCTCCGGAGAGGCAGGTTGGAGGGAGGGCCCGCAGTAGAGCCGGCTGGGGCCCAGCCACCACAGGAACCGGTGGCTACCCTCTGGAGGGGAAGGACAGATCCCGCTCGGGTAACTTGTGCTGGACTTGGGTCAAGGGGTGCTGCCTGGGTTTTAGGGGCAGCATCAGGGCCAGGTTACTTGGGTGGGAGAGAGCGGAGCCGCAACCGTTAAAATGTTTGTTACCGTAACGTTTAAGAACAGAACCTCCCGATGTGGGATGAAGTTATAAGATGTAAATATGTTACCGTTTGACCTTTTTATTTATTTTCAGAAAATAAAACCGGTGTTGGACGGGCAGCCCGCGGACGGTCTGCATTTTGCTAAGAGGGAATGTGACGCCCTGGGCAAGCCAGGGGTCACAGGTCATAACACCACCACACCCTACACCCCAGTTAGGAACACCAAGGCTAACCCAAAATCCTTGTTGCCTTCCTCCAGGAGCTGGTGTCCACACCAGGGGGTGGGCCAGGCGGTTGGCTCCGCCCACAGAGGAGTTCACAGCCCTGGAGGCGGGAAGAACCAGGCAGTCAGCTCAGGGAAGAGCTTGAGATAAGCTAGGGAGGTAAAGGAGTAAACAGTGAAGTGGAAGTAGAAGGAAGTGAAGTAGTAGTGGAGCTTAGGAGAGAAGCTGAAGTAAAGTGAAAAGTGACAGTGTGTAAAGCCTGAAGTTGGTCCGGGTGTGTGCCCCGGGCTGAGAGACAGCAAGGTCAGCAGACGGCGGTGATTGTCCGCAGGGGTGACTGCTCGGAGGTTGCTGGAAGGACCGCGGACGGGTGGTGACCCGGCGGTCTGGAGCAGTGTACAAGGAACAGTCAGCACCAGGGCAGGGGCCTTTCGGATCCCGGCAAGGCTAGGAGTCGCCATAATTTGCCAAATCCGTCAGTGAAGGGGACAACTGTCTCCCAACAACCAAGTCCCGATTGAAGGCAACAGTCCAACCGTAACGGAGAGACACCGCCAGGGCACCAGTTTCTCAGGGCCAGCGCCTGCGGGCAAAGTAGGGCTCCTCCGGCCCATATCCAAGCCGGGGAGCGGGTTACCGGTGGGAACCCATCGCAACCATCATCATCTTAGGTGCAGGACAAAGGGACCGTCACCGTCAACTACTGGGGAAAAGCAAGTGCAGCCGTCCGTGGGAACAGTCTTTCCAGCCGTGTGTTTTACCGAGAACTGTGTCATCGTCTCAGGCTGAGTGAGTACCACAGTGCCGCAAGGCACAGCGCTGCCCCCGCGTCCCTGCGCCCACCAAGCCTTGCATCTCCCACCTCATCACTGGGCCCCGGGATCACCAACTCCTACCCACGGAGGGGCAACACAACAACTTGCTGCTCCATACCATCATTCCCGGGATCCCCATACAGAGCAGCGGTGGTGTCCACAAATCACCACAACCGTGGGTGGCGTCACGGACAATAAACAATCCCCACACCCAAACACCCCTTTCACTCATGGGCGAGGAGCGCCGCTAGAGTCCCCGGGATCCGGCTCACCGCTCGAGTCACCGAGCATCAGCAGGCCGCATCAGCCGGACCCGAGCAGTAGGGAGAGCGCGGCGTCCCCTCCTCCGCCCGCGACACATGCACCTACTCTTAAAAGGGCTAGAATGCCCTAACCCAGAAGTGCTTCTCAGCACATGGTTGAGAGGCACTAGGTATTTAGGCCATCTTCCGCTATGGGAGGTGCCTAGGCAACATGGTCTATCCTTAGAGTCGCACTGCCAGTGATCACATAGACCCATTAAAATCAATCGGCCTGCACACACCTCTGTGCGTTCACACGGAAGTGTGTCTGTGTGGAGCTCATGCGTGTACGTGTGCTCCATACAGCGACATGTCCATTTTTCTTCCGGTAGCACTGAGGTTACATGGAACGCACACGTCTTTGAAATACAATGATTTTTTAATACTCACCTATCTCAACAGTCTTCGGAGCTGCTGGCGCTTGCTTCCAGGTCTGTTCATTTCCGTTCATGCATATTCATTGCACCGCGGACCCGGAAGCAGCAGCGCCGGAAACAGCAGCACTAGGGACAGCAATTCCGGGGACAGGGGAGTAAAACGTTCCTGCTCTCTGTGTGCTATCAAAGATAGCACACTGAGAACACACGCGTGCCGAAATCAATGCACATGGATCACATGGATCAATGCATGGCAGCATTTTGCATGGATATGTGAAGGAAGCCGTATGCTGTGCGTGATAACACGTGTCTGTATCCTATTATCCGCTGTGTCCACTGTACCTGCTGCATCTGTAACCACAAGCATAATAATTTACCCTGACCATGGATCCCTCTGACTCCAATACTCCTTAGTTCAGAGGTATGCATCAAGAGATGGTCTGTCAACATGAACAAGACCGGATCCTGAACTACTTGGAGTCAGTGGACACCTGCTTGTCAGCCTTAACACCAATGTCTCCATCTGATACTGTTCAGGCTGTAGTCACCACCCTGGCAGCATATCCCGCTCCAAGCTTCGGTCTTTGTATGTTTGCTTCTCTTTGGTTTGACAGCGACCACAAGCAATGCAGGGGATTCATAAATCAGTGCTCTTTGGACTTTAAACCTTTGTATACCAGTTTGTTTTGGACCAGGCCAAAGTGGCCTTTATGATGTCACACTTGACCAGTGAGGCTCTTCCTTGAACCAATTGAACCAATTCATTATGGGAGAGAAGTGATCCTGTTGTCTTGGACCTGCAAACCTTCCGGGATGCGTTCCACAAGGTATTCAATGATCCGGGTCAAGTTTCCTCTGCAGCATCTTCACTCCTTAGACTTTGCCAGGTAATTCTCACCATAGGCCACTATGCCATCTGTTTCCGCATATTGTTGTCATGAATGTTTCCCATCATTAGGAGACTAGTGACAGGTTTGGGTAAAGGAGTTTCACTTACCCATGTGAGACTATAGATATTAACTTTGTTTTTCTTTCTTTTGGTGCACTAAGGGTTAATATCAGTTTTCGTTGCTAGTAGCTTCTGATTACCTCTCCTCATGTGCAGGGCGGCACGGTAGCTCAGTGGCTAGCACTGCTATCTTGCAGTGCTGGGTTCCTGGGTTCAAATTCCATCAATGATAACGTGTGTAAGGAGTTTGTATGTTCTCCCTGTTTTTGTGTGGGTTTCCTCCAAATTTCGATTGTGAGCCCCAATGGGGACAGTGTTGCTGATACATGTAAAGCGCTGCAGATAATGTTGGCGCTATATAAAAGATTATTATGTGCATCTGGTTTTTGACCACTCCAATCACCTTTAGTCACATGAACCAACAGTTATACAGAACCGCTGGTTATAGAGAATCCATACTTGTATACTTAACACTGAGGAGGAAGATTGCTCTTGTAGCCACTGGACCTTTGCTGCTTCTGCTGCTGGAGCCCCTTGTGTTGGTGAATCCCTGCTGGTACAAGTGTTATATGATACAGTCCTGGTGCATGTCTGCAGCCTAGACATTGGTGTTTATCCGTTTGTTGATCTTTCCTGGTGTTGTTTTAGTGCAGAGTTAGTACTAGTGTCTCTCTCCAACCATCTCACTAGTGAGGGCAAGTGCAGGGCTAGTCAGAGATTAGGTATGCTGCTCGGTGACGGGGGTGAAAAACCCCCCAAAAAAAACACATGTAGGAACTCTAGGGAGAACAGGAAATAGCAAATGGAAGACTGCCTTTAATACACGTGACGGTCACTATGAGTATCAGGTAATGCCATTCGAGCTCAGCAATGTTCTGGCGGTTTTCTACGAATTTGTGAACAAGATCTTCCAAGATCTACTCTACTTATGTGTAGTTGTAGCACCCGTCCCCACCAGGTCCCAAGGGGGGCGCTCTTCCCCTCACCTGCCCAGCTACAACGTCACCCCCACACGCACTCCCGCTCCCAGCCTCCGGCAGCGGCGTCCTTCCTCTTACCTGTCCCACGGCTCTGCAAGCTCTGCTCCTGATTCAGGTCCTGCTGTGGTTTCCTCTCACTCCTGGGTCGGGCGCTCTGCTCCAGAGGCTACTGCAGCTTCTTTCTGCCTCCAGGTCACACACAGATCTGCAGTAAGTGATCATAGGCTGCGCGTGAGGCCACGCCCCTTTCTTAAAGTGGTAGCGTCCCATTACCTGGAAGTGACCTCAGAGGTCACCTGTTACCTAAAGGGTATTTAAGTTCCTGTGCTATACCTGCTGTGGACGTCATACCTGTGCCATACCTGCTGTGGACATGTATTTAGTAAGACCTGGCTCAACTATAAAAAGTAGGGTGCCAGAAACAAAAAAACAAATGCTAGAAAATTAGACTAATTTCGGCACACCAAAAAGGAGAAAGGAGAAAGGTTCTTTGATCAATAACCCGCGTGATTTATTGTCAAAGTATATAAAGAAAAAAAAGTCCAACGTGTCGACCCTTCAGGGGTCTTTTTCAAGGACAATTTAGTCTATAAAAGGTAAGTATATAATTGTATTTTTCCGAGGAGGTATATGTTAAACTGTGAGTTATATACCTTAGGAATAGAAAAAGAAGTTCAACATGTAAATGGACAATGTCCTATCAACCATCCAATACCAATGGTGAAATATGAATCATAAATGATGGATGAGAAGAGGTAGTCACTCGGTCGCGAAGAAGAGTTGGATCCAGGCAAGTATGTAAATTATCTGGTAGGTTGATAGGTAACACACAAAAGAATAATTTCGATGTGCGCCTATAAACTAACGGGCCCGTTTTCCCTCTCCACGTTGACGCAGGCTCATTACAGCCCCCAATGTAGCAACAAAGTAGGAATGGTCCCGCACCACCGCATGCCACTCTGCGGTAACGCACGTGTGCTCGTGGAGGGCTGTAAATTACCGTGTCCTGAGTAGGGGTGCTCGTCCAAAGAAAGAATCCAAGTGCAGATGAACTGGAGAGAAGAATGAAGGACCGCATTCCATCCACTGTGCAGGAATAAGATTTATTTAGCGGTGCAGGGTAAAAAGCCGGAGACGCGCTGTGAGCTGGCTCCCAGGTAAAAGGACGACGGCCGTTTCGCCTAATCAGGCTTCCACGGGTCCATGTGTGGAGCTACACCACCACCCCTTATAAAAGGAGAGCTCACAGGTGCGTCGCTAGCCACATAAAATAACATGGAGAATGTTTATACATATTCAATACACGGAACATACCGTGCAATAATGTAACATAATAAAACATCAATAATACAGGATATTTGTATCCACAAAATAATAGACAAAAGAAAAATAAGTAGAAGACACAGAGGTAATAAGTATAGAGGAAATCTACAGGAACACTGAAAGATCAACGCGATCATTTAACCCCAAAGCCTCTTGTGCTCCATAATCAATAATCAGCCTGGCCTCTGCCTGTAACAAAAGTTGCTGAAGGTTGCCCCCCTTGGAAGGGAGGACAACCCTTTTCAGGCCGGCGAAACGCAAGACATTAGGGTTACCATTATGTTGTTCGCGGATGTGGGTGATCAATCTGGGAGAACCTTTTCCTGACGTTACAGAATTATAGTGCTCTCTAAACCTAATATAAAGGCACCTAATTGTTTTGCCTATGTAAAATCTGCCAGATGGGCAGAAAATCACATAGACAATAAACTTGGTCTTGCAAGAAATAAACTGGTGTACAGAATGAAAATGCGGACCAACCTGCAACGATTGGCCAGTAAGATGCAAGTTACAGAACCTGCAACTGCCACATCGGTAATTCCCCGGTGGGCAGCATCTGTCAAGCCACACCGCGGGGCTAGTAAGTCTATTTTTCACCAGTTTATTCCGCAAGTTACTACACCGTCTGAAAGTGACCAAAGGGTTAGCTTTGGTCATTTCAACCAAAGTAGGATCTCTTTCCAGGATATGCCAATGCCTGCATAAAGTTCTCCGTATAACATGCTCCAACGGCCCAAAACGAAAACTGAAGACAAATCTGTTCAAATCATTAACCCTCTTCTTAGAGGGGCTTACATGGTTAGGACGACAAACATCAGATCTAACCCTCTCAAAAGCAGAAATCAATTTATTCGGATACCCCCTTTGCTGCAGCCTTTCCCTTAACTCACATGACTGCTGGAGAAAAGTTTCCTCAGAACTATTAGCCCTACGTACCCGCAAAAACTGACTATAGGGTAAAGCCGCTTTAGTATGGAGAGGATGTGCGCTCTGGAAATGCAAGAGTGAGTTGGACGCCGTAGGTTTCCTAAACAATTGAGTGTGAATATTGCCATCCCTGATGGAAACCTCAATATCCAAAAAAATTGAGAGTATCTCCACCAAAAGAGGAAGTGAAAGACATATTCATTGTGTTAAAGTGCCACCATATCCTTAACGGCTTGAACCCCCAAACCCTGGGGGATGCGGGTATACAGGCTCTCCACATCAATTGATGTCAATTGAAATCCCTGCTGCCATGTTATACCTTTTAGCAGTGCCAGAAAATCACCGCTATCGCGGACATAAGAGGGAATATGGCTGAGTAACCGTCTCAGCAGCCAGTCCAGATAGTGCGATAAAGGCTCCGTTAAAGAGCCAATACCAGCCACTATCGGACGGCCTGGGGGATTATTTCTGCACTTATGAATTTTAGGTATACAATACCAGCACGCCCTCGTGGGGTAAGGGGGAATCAACTTCTCATCTTGCGCCTGTGAGAGGAAACCTAGGCTTACATATTTGCCCAAAAGCCGCGCCAAAGATTTCTTAAATTCATAGATGCGATTACTAGACAAAGGGGTATAGGTAGCTCTTTACAGCCCCCATTTACCCACATCATGGGATCCTCTTAGTTATTGATATACCTTCTACGGGCCACATATTTCCCTGCAGGCATATCTGCTTATGCAATTATCACACTAAACGCCTCTTATTTTATAGGTGCACATCTGCTAAAATGGGGAATCCGCGTGGTCCCAGCAGCGGCCCCGTTCAGGAAACAGCGGAGAAAAAAGTCATATAGGAAAAAACGGGTTTAATGCCGCACTAAAGGATCACTGATATCAGTAAGATGAAAATCTCTTTTTTTATTTTAGTCAATCCAACGCGTTTCAGAGACAAGGACCGTCTCCTTCTTCAGGGAAAAAAGAAAAAAGAAATCATCATTTCTTTTTTCCCTGAAGGAGGAGACGGTCCTTGTCTGTGAAACGCGTTGGATTGACTAAAATAAAAAAGAGATTTTCATCTTACTGATATCAGTGATCCTTTAGCGCGGCATTAAACCCGTTTTTTTCCTATATGACTTCTTTTGTGTGTTACCGATCAACCTACCAGATAATTTACATACTTGCCTGGATCCAACTCTTCTTCGCGACCGAGTGACTACTGTTATGATCCGGAACCATGGAAGACTACCACAAATCATTGGCAAAAAGGTGACAAGAGCATTGGCAACTAATCTGGCCGCCATCCCCTTACTAACCAACACAACTAGAAGTAGCCGAGGGGTGAACTAACATGCTGTGCACTGCGAACCCAGCCGGAGAACTAACTATCCTAAAGGTAGTAAAGATGAATAACTCTCTGCCTCAGAAAATAGACAAGAATAGCAAGCCCCCCACATTCAAAGACTGCGGTGATATAGGAAAAACACAATACACAGGTAGATGACAGGATTAGCAAAAGGTGAGGCTAAAATAGGAAAGGATAGGAAAGGGACTGATGGTTGCCAGAGAAAAACCCTGCAAAATACCAACTTCCTGATAGTACAAAAAGGCCCTCAGATCGCTCGATCTGAACTCCGTCCTATACCAGGCGCCCTTGTCATACCAATGAACAGAAAACAAGAATCATAAAGTCAACAAGCCACAAACACATGGACCCAAAGGAGCTATACTCCACACAGAACTGCAGGGAGTTCCTCAACAATCCACTAAGGGGGAAAATCCCTGCAAGCAAATAAACTGAAAATAACCACAGCAAAATGACAAACCCAGATAAACAAAAGAACCAGACAATAAATAAAGAGCAAGCACTTATCTGGGGAAGATGTGGTGTAAAGCAGGATCAAGCAGGCTAAAAATACAAAAAACAACTGACATCCGGCAACAGCCTGCAATCAGACCAGGACTTAAATAAGCAGAGAGTTAGGAAAGGAAACACCCACTGCACAACCCACCTGGTCTCTGTCCAAACCCTTCCTGGCCACCAGAGGGAGCCTCCCAGCAGCCAAGACATAACTATCATTCACAACAGTACCCCCCCCCCCCTTGAGGAGGGGTCACCGAACCCTCACCCATGCCACCGGGTCGCTCGGGATGAGCATGATGGAAGGCGCGAACCAACCTGTTCGCATGAATGTCAGAAGCCACAACCCAAGAGTTATCCTCCTGCCCATAACCCTTCCATTTCACAAGGTACTGAAGCTGACGCCGAATGCGACGGGAATCCAGAATTTTTTCGACCTCATACTCCAGATCCCCTTGTACCAAAACAGGGTCAGGAGGCGCTGCTGCAGGAACTGCCGGCTCCACATGTTTCTTCAACAAGGATTTATGGAAGACATTGTGAATCTTAAATGACGCAGGCAGAGTCAAACGGAAAGATACAGGATTAATAATCTCCGAAATCTTATAAGGTCCAATAAATCTGGGCTTAAATTTTAGGAGACGGAACTCTCATAGGAATATTTTTAGAGGACAACCACACCATGTCCCCTACTTTAAACCGGGGACCAACAGTCCGACGCCAGTTGGCAAACTTTTGGGCAGTTTCTTGGGACTGAAACAATTTATCCACTACCTGCCCCCAAATCTGCTGGATTCTGTCAACCACCGAATCCACCCCCGGACAGTCAGACGCCTCAAGCTGCCCTGAGAGGAACCTAGGGTGATACCCAAAATTGCAGAAAAAGGGGGACACCAACGTGGTAGAGCTAGCTCTATTGTTAAGGGCAAATTCAGCCAAAGGCAAAAACGAAACCCAGTCATCCTGATCCGCAGAAACAAAACACCGTAAATAGGTCTCCAGGGTCTGGTTAGCCCTTTCAGTCTGACCGTTGGTCTGAGGATGAAACGCCGAGGAGAAAGACCACTGAACACCCAATTTGCTGCAAAAAATCCTCCAAAACCTGGATACAAACTGCACCCCTCTGTCAGAAACAATGTTTTCAGGAATACCATGCAAACGGACAACATGTTGCAAAAACAAAGGCACCAACTCTGATGAAGACGGCAACTTAGATAGGGGAACCAAGTGGACCATCTTGGAGAATCTGTCACAGATCACCCAAATCACAGTCATTTTCTGAGAGACTGGAAGCTCTGAAATAAAATCCATAGAGATGTGCGTCCAAGGTTTCTTAGGTACAGGCAAAGGCAATAATAGCCCACTAGAACGTGAACAACAGGGCTTGGACCTAGAACAAACTCCACACGACTGCACAAAACGACGGACATCTCGGGACAGGGAAGGCCACCAAAAAGAGCGTCTCACAAGATCCCGAGTACTCCGTCCTATACCAGGCGCCCTTGTCATACCAATGAACAGAAAACAAGAATCATAACAAAGTCAACAAGCCACAAACACATGGACCCAAAGGAGCTATACTCCACACAGAACTGCAGGGAGTTCCTCAACAATCCACTAAGGGGGAAAATCCCTGCAAGCAAATAAACTGAAAATAACCACAGCAAAATGACAAACCCAGATAAACAAAAGAACCAGACAATAAATAAAGAGCAAGCACTTATCTGGGGAAGATGTGGTGTAAAGCAGGATCAAGCAGGCTAAAGATACAAAAAACAACTGATATCCGGCAACAGCCTGCAATCAGACAAGGACTTAAATAAGCAGAGAGTTAGGAAAGGAAACACCCACTGCACAACCCACCTGGTCTCTGTCCAAACCCTTCCTGGCCACCAGAGGGAGCCTCCCAGCAGCCAAGACATAACTAACATTCACAACAGACTACCTCTTCTCATCCATCATTTATGATTCATATTTCACAATTGGTATTGGATGGTTGATAGGCCATTGAGATATTTCGGACATTGTCCATTTACATGTTGAACTTCTTTTTCTATTCCTAAGGTATATAACTCACAGTTTAACATATACCTCCTCGGAGAAAATACAATTATATACTTACCTTTATAGACTAAATTGTCCTTGAAAAAGACCCCTGAAGGGTCGACACGTTGGACTTTTTTTCTTTATATACCTTGCCAATAAATCACGCGAGTTATTGATCAAAGAACCTTTCTTATTTTGGTGTGCCGAAAATGGTCTATTTATTATACCTGCTGTGGACGTCACACCTGTGTCACACCTGGTCCATACCTGCTGTGGACGTCTAAGGGACTATACCTGGCCTTAAAGAGACTATTGCTTCCGGTTCCTGGCTGCCGTGCACTTAGGCCCTTTAGAGGGGGCACCACACAGTCCCTGTATAGGGGTTCGCTGCTGGTCACTTCCTCAAGCGAGTCCGGTGCGCAGTCCAGTGGGTCCACCTCCGGATGCTCGCCGCCCCTCGGTGAGCGTAACAGTTTACTCGGGCCATGGACTCAACCGGGACCAAAGCTACCCCCCTGACTGACATGCAACAGGAGCTCTCTCGCCAACGAGAGACCCAAGCAAAGCTAGTGGCCCACATGAAGTCCGTAGAGTCCAGTCTGGCGTCCATGCAAACCTCTGGATCCTCTGACGGCCCCCAACTTGTCGAACTACAGAGGGAACTATCCCGCCAACACGAGGCTCAGAGACACATGGCCAAATACATGGCATCCATAGATTCCCATCTGTACGCACTGCAGAACCCGGCATCCTCAGCTACCCCTGAATCTGTGGGATTGTCGACATGCATGTACCCTTCCCGCCTGGCCTCTCCACCCATTTATGGAGGTGCCGCGGGTTTTTGAACCAGTGCTCCTTGCTCTTCGAGCTGTCACCTCTGCAGCGAGCGACTGACCACTCCAAGATAGCATTCATCACGTCTCATCTGACCTGTCAGGCTCTGGCATGGTTGAATCCGCTCTGGGAGAAGAATGACCCGACATGTCCGTCTTTTTAGACACCTTAAGCAAGATGTTCGATGACCCAGGCCGTCTCTCTTCCACCGCCTCCTCGCTCATGAGAATCCGCCAGGGGAATTTCACTGTGGGACAGTATGCAATAGAGTTCCGCACTCTATCCTCCAAACTCCGGTGGAACAACGACGCTTTGGTAGCTGCCTTCTGGGAAGGATTATCTGGAAAAATCAAGGAACTGGCCGGGATGTACCTACCACCTTGGAAGATCTGATCTCCCTGGCTACCCATATTGATCTCCGCTTCCAGGAGCGTGCCAGAGAAGTCACCCGTGAGAGGAGAACCTCGCGTCTCGCACCCACCTTCCAGCAACCAATGCTGCCTCCTTCCACTAGGCCTACTGCTCCGCACGAGCCCATGGAGGGCAAATCGTGTCAGAGTCCAGACTGCGACAGAGGAAACGGAGGGCAGCCGGAGAGAGCTTCTACTGCGGAAGCCGAGAAACTACTGAGCCTAGGGTTCATCGGAGAGGCCACCCTAGGTCACGCCAAGTCCTCTTCTTTTCTCCAAGAACCTGTATCCCTGTCCTGCGGTTCCATCCGGTTTTCAGAGTATGCGTTCTTGGATTCAGGCTCTGCCGAGAACTTTATCCAGCAGTCTGTGGTGGATCTACACCAGATTTCTATCCGATGTCTTGCTACTCCCATCAGTGTTTCCTCCGTGGACGGAAAACCGCTTTCTGAATCCATCCAGTATATTACGGAGATCTCTGAAATGCAAGTGGGATTACTGCACTCTGAGGCATTAGCCTTCCACGTGCCCCCTGGTATGGCTCATGCTCTGCTGCTGGGAAAACCCTGGCTTCGGTCACACAAGCCGGTATTGGACTAGGATTCAGGAGATTACTCCAATGGGGAGTGTCTTGCCAGAATAAGTGCCTGATTCCAGTGCATCCTCCGTACCTACCAGTCGAACCGGCCAAGCTTCCCGGGTTGCCCTCCGCCTATTGGTTCTACACCGATGTCTTTGACAAGAAGGAAGCTGAGAAGTTGCCGCCACACAGACCCTATGATTGTCCCATTGACCTTCTCCCCGGGACAAGTCCTCCTCGTGGGCGCATCTACCCTCTGTCGCAGGAAGAGACCCAAGCCATTTCAGACTATATAAAAAGGAGAATTTAGCGCGAGGCATCATCCAAAAGTCCTCCTCTCCTGCCGGAGCGGGCTTCTTCGTCGGGAAAAAGGACGGGGGTCTACGGCCTTGCATTGACTACCGCGGATTGAATAAGATCACGGTGAAGAACAAATACCCGCTACCTCATATACCTGAATTGTTTGATCGCTTTCGATGTGCCAAGATCTTCTCCAAGTTAGATCTTTGGGGCGTGTACAACCTGGTCCGGATTCGGTCGGGGGACGAATGGAAGACTGCGTTCAACACTCGTGATGGGCACTATGAATATCGAGTGATGCCCTTCGGACTTAGTAATGCTCCGGCGGTCTTCCAAGAGTTTATGAACGACGCCTTCTGTAATCTTCTTTACACCTGTGTGGTTGTGTACCTAGACGACATCCTTATCTTCTCACCAGATCTCCCTGCCCACCGAAGACATGTCCGTCAAGTCCTGCGGAGGTTGAGAGAGAACCGCTTTTATGCCAAACTTGAGAAATGCCTGTTTGAGCAGACCTCGCTGCCCTTCCTTGGCTACATAGTCTCTGATACCGAACTGAAGATGGATCCAGATAAGTTGTCAGCCATACTGAAGTGGCCCCGTCCGAAGGGTTGAAGGCTATCCAGCGGATCCTGGGATTCGCCAACTATTACCGGCAATTCATTCCACACTTCTCATCTCTGGTGCGTCCCATATCCTCTCTCACTAGCAAAGGGGAGAACCCGAAGAAATGGACCCCAGAGGCTGAAGACTCTTTCCTGTCTCTTAAACGGGCCTTCGCTTCTGCTCCAGCATTACACAGACCCGACACTAACAAACAGTTAATCCTTGAGGTAGATGCCTCCTCCTCCGGAGACGGTGCTCGGTTTTGGAGAGCAGTCTGCAAGATGATTGATGTTAAATTGGACTTCTCTTCTACCTATCATCCTCAGTCTAATGGCCAAGTGGAACGCATTAACCAAGTCCTGACGAACTATCTTTGCCACTTCGTGGACGAACACCACAGCAACTGGGTCAAACTCCTTCCATGGGCCGAGTTCTCCAATAACAATCACGATAGTGAGTCCTCCGCCGTCATACAAGCTGGGTCCCCGCTTTATGGGTTCCTTTGAGGTGCTCCAACGGATCAACGAGGTGTCCTACAAGTTGAAGCTACCATTTACGCTTCTCATCCCGAACTCCTTCCATGTGTCCCTCCTCAAGCCGGTTGTCCTGAGCCGGTTCCACAATGATCCTGGTACCTCGCCTCCTCCTGTCTGTGGTGACGATTGTCTATGAGGTAAAAGCCATCCTTGTGGCTAAGGAAGTCTGAGGTAAAACCTACTACCTAGGAGATTGGAAGGGGTTCAGTCCTGAGGAGAGGTCGTGGGAACCTGTGGAGAATGTTAATGACCCTCTTCTGCAGACATTCCTGAGGGGGGAGGGGGGTACTGTAGCGCCCGTCCCCACCAGGTCCCGAGGGGGGGCGCTCTTCCTCTCACCTGCCCAGCCCCAGCGTGGCCCCCACATGCACTCCCGCTCTCAGCCTCCGGCAGCGGTGTCCTTCCTCTTACCTGTCCCACGGCTCTGCAAGCTCTGCTCCTGATTCAAGTCCTGCTGTGGTTTCCTCTCACTCCCGGGTCGGGCGCTCTGCTCCAGAGGCTGCTGCAGCTTCTTCCTGCCCCCAGGCCACACGCAGATCTCCAGTAAGTGATCTTAGGCTGTGCGTGAGGCCATGCCTCCTTTCTTAAAAAGTGGTAGCGTTCCATTACCTGGAAGTGACCTCAGAGGTCATCTGTTACCTAAAGGGTATTTAAGTTCGCCTTTACTGACAGAATGCGCCCATGCAATGCTGTTTATAGTGCATTGCTAGTATCCAGGCCCCTGTGCACTATTCTAGTGCATCTTTGCACCCGCTACCCTAGCCTAATCTTTGTCTCGTTCTAATGCCATACCTGCTGTGGACGTCACACCTGTGCCAAACCTGTACCATACCTGCTGTGGACGTCACACCTGTGTCATACCTGGGCCATACCTGCTGTGGACGTCTAAGAGACTATACCTGGCCTTAAAGAGGCTATTGTTTCCGGTTCCTGGCTTCCGTGCACTTAGGCCCTTTGGAGGAGGCACCACACAGTCCCTGTATAGGGGTTTGCTGCTGGTCGCTTCCTCAAGGGAGTCCGGTGCACGGTCCAGTGGGTCCACCTCCGAAGGCTCGCCGCTCCTCAGGGAGCGTAACAGTAGTGATGTATCTGGACGACATTCTTGTATTTTCTCCTGATCTACCAATGCACAGGAGAGTGCATAAGGTTGTAGAGAGGCTGAGGGAGAATTGTTTATTTATTCACCAACTTCGAGAAGAGCCTTTTTGAATGGACTTTCCTTAGATTCCTGGGCTACATAATCTCTGACACTGATTTGAAGATGGATCAGGAGAAGGTGTGGGCTTTTTTCAAGTGGCCTTGTCCTGACAGAGTGCAGGCAATTCAGCAGTTCTTGGTTTTTGTCAATTACTACAGCCAATTAATTCCGCAATGCTATTCCCAGATTCTCCTCATCATGGCCCTGACCCGCAAAGAGGCAAATCTCAAGAAGCTGATAAATGCTCCATCACCCTCAAGCAGGCCTTATTATCGGCTGAGCGCAACTACTCGATTATCGACCGAGAATTGTTGACTATTAAGATGGCTCTGGAGGTGTGGCGATACGTACTGGCAGAAGCATGCATCCCGTTGTCATCTACACAGACCATAAAACTTTGACCTACATACAGTTGACTCAGAGGCTGCATCTGCACCAAGCCCGATGGTTGCTGTTCTTCGTCCGCTTTGACTTTGTTTTACGTTTCCAGCTGGCCAAAAAGAACATCAAGGTGGGTGCACTCTCCAGGTCCTTTCTACAAGCTAACCAGGAGGAAGAGCCTCAACACATTATTGAGCTCTCCAACATTTTCACGGTAACTCCAGTAAGCGTGTCTCAGATACCACCTGGAAAAACATTTGTGGCAGAGGTAGACAGGAAGCGTGTGTTGCAGTGGGGTTACTTCTGTAAGCTGGCTGGTGAGCAAAATACAACTCTGCTCATCTTGCAGCACTACTGGTGGCCAACGCTAAGTAAAGACATCATGGAATTTGTCTCAGCCTTTTTTTTTATATAGCACTAACATATTCCGCAGCGCTTTACATACATCAGGAACACTGTCCCCATTGGGGCTCACAATCTAAATTCCCTAACAGTATGTCTTTGGAGTGTGGGAGGAAATCGGAGTACCCGGAGGAAACCCCGCAAACACGGGGAGAACATAAAAATTCCTTGCAGATGGTGTCCTTGGTGGGATTCGAACCCAGGATCCCAGCGCTGCAAGACTGCAGTGCTAACCACTGAGCCACCGTGCCGCCCGCCTATCCTTTGTGTGGGCGGCACAGACTCCTAAAAAGCTTCCAAATGGGTGGGTGACTACTACCTGTGCTAGCCTCTCATAGCAACACATCAATGGACTACATCACCGACGTGGCGGTATCCTCTGGTTGCTCAGTCATCTGGGTAGTAGTAGACCGGTTCCATAAAATGGCCCACTTCACTCCGTTATCCAGTCTTCCTTCTAAACTCCTGTGCTCACCGAGCACTTCATCTAGCACATCTTCCACCTACACGGCCTAAAGGGTGCTTTACACGCTGCAATCTCGCTAGCGAGCATACCCACCCCTGTCTGTTGTGCGTCACGGGCAAATCACTGCCCGTGGCGCACAACATCGCTTACACCCGTCACACGGACTTACCTTCCCTGCGACGTCGCTGTGGCAGGCGAACCGCCTCCTTTCTAAGAGGGCAGTTCGCGCGACGTCACACAGCAGCCGTCCAATAGAAGCGGAGGGGCGGCGATGAGTGGAACGAACATCCCACCCACTTACTTCTTTCCTCACTGCGGCCTGCCGCAGGTACGAGGTTGTTCCTCGTTCTTGCGGTGTCACACATAGCGATTTGTGCTGCCGCAGGAACGACAAACAACCTCGCTACTGACCAGACAACGATTTTTGGTAAATGATCGATGGATCACAGACCAACGATTTGACTCATTTGGGATCGTTTAAGGTCGCTCATAGCCGTTACACGCTGTGATGTCGCTAACGACGCCGGATGTGCGTCACAAACATCATGACCCCGAAGATATATCGTTAGCGATGTCGCAGCGTGTAAATGGCCCTTAACTCTCCAAATTATGTCCAAGAGAGGCGTCCAATTCAAATCTCGGTTCTGGAGGGCTACCTGTAAGCTGCAGGATATCAACTTGCAGTAATTAGGGAAGGGAGGAGAAGGGATTAGGTGTGTAGATAAAATGTAACTTAGTTAAATTTTAAACTATAATATTTATTTATAAATTAGTCGCAATGTTAGTATTCTACTAGATTGGAGTGGACTTATACCTCATTTTTATGTCCTTATGTAAATTATTGCTGAACAGTATTTGTATGATGCTTATATTACATTTTTTAAATGGTATTGTCACTATCAGTGTTCTTATTATAATGCTTTAGTAGAGTTTAAATTTTCATTATCGGTCACTCTTTTTACATTGCCAGTAGGAGTCTTGATTCTGATTTCCAGATTGCAGTAACCAAAGTGCTGAAAATAAAGCTTTAGTGCCAGTAAAACTTATCACTAAATGGCATTATATTACAGTGCCTACAAGTAGTATTCAACCCCCTGCAGATTTAGCAGGTTTACACATTCAGAATTAACTTGGCATTGTGACATTTGGACTGTAGATCAGCCTGGAAGAGTGAAATGCACTGCAGCAAAAAAGAATGTTCTTTTTTTTTTTTTTAAAATTGTGAAAAAGTTTATTCAGAGGGTCATTTATTATTCAACCCCTCAAACCACCAGAATTCTGTTTGGTTCCTCTAAAGTATTAAGAAGTATTTCAGGCACAAAGAACAATGAGCTTCACATGTTTGGATTAATTATCTCTTTTTCCAGCCTTTTCTGACTAATTAAGACCCTCCCCAAACTTGTGAACAGCACTCATACTTGGTCAACATGGGAAAGACAAAAGGAGCATTCCAAGGCCATCAGAGACAAGATCGTGGAGGGTCACAAGGCTGGCAAGGGGTACAAAACCCTTTCCAAGGAGTTGGGCCTACCTGTCTGCACTGTTGGGAGCATCATCCGGAAGTGGAAGGCTTATGGAACTACTGTTAGCCTTCCACGGCCTGGACAGCCTTTGAAAGTTTCCACCCGTGCCGAGGCCAGGCTTGTCCGAAGAGTCAAGGCTAACCCAAGGACAACAAGGAAGGAGCTCCGGGAAGATCTCATGGCAGTGGGGACATTGGTTTCAGTCAATACCATAAGTAACGTACCCCACCGCAATGGTCTCCGTTCCAGACGAGCCCGTAAGGTACCTTTACTTTCAAAGCGTCATGTCAAGGCTCGTCTACAGTTTGCTCATGATCACTTGGAGGACTCTGAGACAGACTGGTTCAAGGTTCTCTGGTCTGATGAGACCAAGATCGAGATCTTTGGTGCCAACCACACACGTGACGTTTGGAGACTGGATAGCACTGCATACGACCCCAAGAATACCATCCCTACAGTCAAGCATGGTGGTGGCAGCATCATGCTGTGGGTCTGTTTCTCAGCCAAGGGGCCTGGCCATCTGGTCCGCATCCATGGGAAGATGGATAGCACGGCCTACCTGCAGATTTTGGCCAAGGATCTCCGCTCCTCCATCAAGGATCTTAAGATGGGTCGTCATTTCATCTTCCAACAAGACAACGACCCAAAGCACACAGCCAAGAAAACCAAGGCCTGGTTCAAGAGGGAAAAAAAAAAAAATCAAGGTGTTGCAGTGGCCTAGTCAGTCTCCTGACCTTAACCCAATTGAAAACTTGTGGAAGGAGCTCAAGATTAAAGTCCACATGAGACACCCAAAGAACCTAGATAACTTGGAGAAGATCTGCATGGAGGAGTGGGCCAAGATAACTCCAGAGACCTGTGCCGGCCTGATCAGGTCTTATAAAAGACGATTATTAGCTGTAATTGCAAACAAGGGTTATTCCACAAAATATTAAACCTAGGGGTTGAATAATAATTGACCCACACTTTTATGTTGAAAATTTATTAAAATTTAACTGAGCAACATAACTTGTTGGTTTGTAAGATTTATGCATCTGTTAATAAATCCTGCTCTTGTTTGAAGTTTGCAGGCTCTAACTTATTTGCATCTTATCAAACCTGCTAAATCTGCAGGGGGTTGAATACTACTTGTAGGCACTGTAGATGCGCTGTGATTAAATTACTTAAAGCTTAGTACCGGTATATTGCTATGAGCATTCACAGATGGCGCTGTGTGAATGTAGCTCGAGTGATATAATAGCGATGCACACCCTTACATGTGACTGCACGCCTCAATCTTACCACAATATAGAACTCCATCAGTACTCGTAGCTGAACGCCAGCCTTGAGCTATAAGTAGTAGGAACGCAACGCGCCCACATGTACTGCACTTCAACTGCCGCTTGGAAATTCCTCTAGAACTCCTACTGGCACTCGAGCTTCATTCATACAGGGCTATCGGTGAATGCTCATGTGACGCCCTGGCCGGGCCAAGTAGTCACAATGAGGGCCCCACACAACACCCGTCCCTCACAGGTGACATCAGCCAACCTTAAAACCCTAGTCACCCCCTTAGGGCTTGATAGGCATACCAGGGGGCGGAAACAGGCGGTTGGAAGATGCCCACCTAGGAGTTTTAGACAGCCCAGGGCGGGGAAAAGTCAGATGCGTTGTAGAGTTCAAGGAGAGTGGAGGTCAGGCCTGTGTCTGAGGCCTGAAGGAAAACTGACAGGTACCAGGGTAGGAGCCCTGGTGCCTTTTGGCTAGGAGGCAGATGGCGGTCTCCGTCTGCAGGAGCTGGAAAGACGGCTCGGTGGAACTGAGGTGGACCGGGACAGGGTTGTAGCCCGCCGGTACCGACCCGGGGAACCAACTCGGAAACCGGAGCACACAGGGGGGTACTCAGACCCTGAAGCTAGGTCCAGAAGCGACTGGAACTGGTTAATTAACTGATTGCGGCCAGGACTAGAGGTCCTGTCCCACCCAAAGTCCCGATCGAAGGCAACAGCCCACCAAAGGGGATAAGAGGCCACCGCCAGGGCTCAGAGATCCCACGGGTCAGCGTCTGCAGGCAAGGGCTCCTTAGGCCACATCCAGCCGGGAGCGGACTCATGAAGTTGCAAGCACAGGCAGTCCACCGTTCTAAAAAAGGTGCAGAAGAAAGACAGAGACCACCAGCCGGGTGGGGGAACCAGAACGTAGCCAGCTGCGGGCACCGACCACCATCACCTTGGTTTACCAGAGACTCGTGTGTTTTCTTAATAGTGAGTACACCAGTACCCTGCGGTCACCCATCTCCCATCTCCCTGCACCACCAACCCCGGGATCCCCCGGGTCCGGAGACCCTTGAGCCACCCACCAGAAGGTCCAGACCCGAGCAGCGGCAGACTGCTGGCACGGGGGCGGCACACCCTGAAACTTTGGCGTCATGAACAGGATACTTACCCATCCAGTTACCTTGTGGAAGTGCGCCTTGTATTGAAGTCAGCGGTGATCCGTTGAAAAATTTCCAGAAACTGCCATCTTGCCGCCATCTTTTGGCGCGAAGATTCCTGCCCAGGGTCTTCTTCCCTGTGAAAAGGGCGCGAAAGCTGAAGCCCCGCCCCGTGGGAAAAGCAAAGCGGGAAGTCGCAAAACGAAACTGGCCGGCCTGAAAGAGGAGTGCCAGAAAAAGGGGGAGAAGCGGGAAGATGTCCGAGCCTAACCCCGACGGCGGAGTGGCGCCGGCCGCTGTAGCGGTGGCGCCTGCAGATGCGCTTGACGACAGAAATATGGCGGCTCTCGCTCCAGTCGCAGGAACGGTGGACCCCTGGACTCCGGTAGCGACTCCCTGTGTAGCAGCTAGCGGTGACCCGCCTGCCACAGAAAAGATGTCGGCTCCGGCAGTCCGCCCGGCCGCAACGGGAACGGCGCCTAGCTGGGAGACGGATAACAGCGGCTCCAAGGGTGATATGGAGTCCATCTCGGAGGACGAAGCCCCGACTGCCGCTGGGGGTATGATAATACCGATCTGTGGATACTGCAGACAGCTAGGGCACTTAGCCGGTGCATGCCCTGAGAATGGCTGGTTTTGAGGGAGTTCGCCGCAAGTTTAAAAGTTTGCAGTTAAAAAGTTTTTAAGCAAAAGACCCGCTCCTGTTATCCTGACTCCTGACCTTTGTTGAACATCTCCAAGTTCCCCGGGAGATGCCATCCTGCATACAGGGTGGAAGGAAAGGAGGATCTTGTCTGACTTGTTCAACGCCACTGCGGTCAGAGCCCCAGAGGACGCCATCAGGGAGTCGGAGCCCTGGTGGAGGACGACAAGAAGTTGAGTTGGAGTGAGGACAGTTCCATTTACAGAGCCCGGTTTGGAGGAGCAATCGTACCCGCACTGCAGGCAGTGAAAGACAGGGTCTTTATGGACAGTGTTGCCCGTGGAAGATGGTGGCATTGGGGACCCGTGCAGCCCTGTGGTGGACCATGGGACGGTTGCCAGAGGAAGCTGTACCGGCAGTGAGTTGAGTGTTTTAAATGGACCACCCGTTTCATCATGCCGCAGTCTCCGGAGAGACTGGTTGGAGAAACGACCTCGGCCTACTCTGCCGCAGGCCCTATCACCATGGCAACTGGTGACTACCCTCCGGGTCAGGGGTCCCCTGGACGTGGGGCCTCAGAGAGAATGCCGGGTAAGGAACTTATTACCCGGCCCGTGTGGGCAACACCCGGACCTGAACCCGTTTCCTGGACTGGGGAAAAGGGGTGCGCACCAGTGCTTAGCGGTGGCACCAGGGCTAGGTTTGTTTGGGTGGGTTAAAGGGAACCTGTCAGCAGAAATTTCGACTAAAACCTCACAGATTCCCCCTCTGCAGCTCCTGGGCTGCATTCTAGAAAGGTCCCTGTTATTATAGTGCCCCCTTTCTGACCCAAAAAGAGAGTTTATATCGAGGTACCTTTTTGGCTTCTGATTCTCTAAATGTGTCATGGGGGCGGGCTGCCTGATGGCCGTTATTCTGCCCCCTGGTCCTGTATGCCGCCCCCATCGCTGATTTCCATACTTCTGGACGCCGCCCACTGCTCCAGCCATCCCCGCGCATGCCCAGTGCTCATCTCTCGTGGATGAGCACTGTGCCCAGTGTCACCGGTGGTGACGTGCGCGCAGGGTTTAGATTATGGGCGGTGCTGAGATGTTAATTACCAAGCAACCGCCCATAATCGCGGGACCGCGCATTCCCCCTCGGCCTGCTTCTTTCTGCGCAAGCTCGCTGCAGCTGAACTCCTCCTGATCGGTGTAGTCACTGCTCCGCGCTCCTCCCATCTATTTCCTGCCTCAGGGCAAGATGGGAAGGAGGTGACGTGAGTTCAGCTGCAGCGCGCTTGCGCAGAAAGCAGGCCGAGGGGGAATGCACGGTCCCGCGATTATGGGCGGTTGCTTGGTAATTAACATCACAGCACCGCCCATAATCTAAACCCTGCGCGCACGTCACCACCGGTGACACTGGGCACAGTGCTCATCCACGAGAGATGAGCACTGGGCATGCGCGGGGATGGCTGGAGCAGTGGGCGGCGTCCAGAAGTATGGAAATCAGCGATGGGGGCGGCATACAGGACCAGGGGGCAGAATAACGGCCATCAGGCAGCCCGCCCCCGTGACACATTTAGAGAATCAAAAGCCAAAAAGGTACCTCGATATAAACTCTTTTTTTTGGGTCAGAAAGGGGGCACTATAATAACAGGGACCTTTCTAGAATGCAGCCCAGGAGCTTCAGAGGGGGAATCTGTTAGGTTTTAGTCGAAATTTCTGCTGACAGGTTCCCTTTAAGGTGAAAAGGACCCGGTCCCGTCCCGTCTAATAAAAAAAAAAAAAAAGTTTCATGCAACGTTTAAGTAACCCGCCTCTCGTTAAGGGAAGAAAGCAAAAATATTCATGTTATGTAAATATGTTATTATAATTGTATATGTTTTAAAAATCCTTTTATCTTTTTGCAGTTAAACAAAATAAACCGGTGGTGGTCGGACAGCCCGCGGACGGTCTGTGTTTAACCAAGGGGGAATGTGACGCCCTGGCCGGGCCAGGTAGTTACAAATAGGGCACCACACAACACCCATCCCTCACAGGTGTCATCAGCCAACCTTAAAACCCTAGTCACCCCCTTAGGGCTTGATAGGCACACCAGGGGGCGGAACCAGGCGGTTGGAAGACGCCCATCTAGGAGTTTTAGACAGCCCAGGGCGGGGAAAAGTCAGATGAGTTGTAGAGTTCAAGGAGAGTTGAGGTCAGGCCTGTGTCTGAGACCTAAAGGAAAACTGACAGGTACCAGGGTAGGAGCCCTGGTGCCTTTGGCTAGGAGGGAGATGGCGGTCTCCATCTGCAGGAGTCGGGAAGACGGCTCGGTGGAACCGAGGTGGCCTGGGACAGGGTTGTAGCCCACTGGTACCGACCCAGGGAACCGACTCGGAAACCGGAGCACACAGGGGGGTACTCAGACCCTGAAGCTAGGTCCAGAAGCGACTGGAACTGGTTAATTAACCAATTGCGGCCAGGACTAGAGGTCCTGTCCCAGCCAAAGTCCCGATTGAAGGCAACAGCCCACCGAAGGGGATAACAGGCCACCGCCAGGGCTCAGAGATCCCACGGACTAGCGTCTGTGGGCAAGGGCTCCTTAGGCCACATCCAGCCGGGAGCGGACTCCTGAAGTTGCAAGCACAGGCTGTCCAATGTTCTAAAAAAGGTGCAGGAGAAAGACAGAGACCACCAGCCGGGTGGGGGAACCAGAACGCAGCCAGCTGCGGGCACCGACCACCATCACCTTGGTTTACCAGAGACTCGTGTGTTTTCTTAAAATGGTGTACACCAGTACCCTGCGGTCGCCCATCTCCCTGCACCACCAACCTCAACGGGTCCTGGGGCCACCATCCCTGCCCACGGAGGGGTTAACAACTTGCTGCACAACATCTCCCCCAGGTGCCCCGTAACTGCAGCGGTGGTGTCCAATATCACCACATACCGTGGGTGGCGTCACGAACCTAGTACGGCCCAGCCCGTACATATACGTCCACCACCCCCTGACCCTTTTCATTCGGAGTGTCCGCAGGATCCCCCGTGTCTGGAGACCCTTGAGCCACGCACCGGAAGGTCCCGAACCCGAGCAGCGGCAGGCAGCTGGCACGGGGGCGGCACACTCATAGCCATATACCGACACTTAAGCTATATGTAATTTAATCACAGCGCATCTATATGCACTGCATTATAATGCCATTTAGTGATAAGGCTATAGTGCTAGTAATAATTATTATTTGCAGCACATTGATAATTGCCATCTGGAGATCAGAATCAAGACTCCTAGTTGCAATGTAAAAAGAGTGACTGATAATGAAATTATAATGCTTTAGTAGAATTTAAATTCTAAGTAGAGATTTTTGACAAACTTCCCGACGTTCACTGAATGTTTTGAACCCCATTGGATTCAATGTGAGGCCAAACCTAATGCGGGCGTCACATATACGAGCACGAGCGATCGTAAGCGCCCCCGTCGTTTGTACGTCACGGGCAATTAGTTGCCCGTGGTGCACAAAGTCGTTAAACCGCCGTCACACGTATTTACCTGCTGAGCGACATCGCTGTGGGCAGTGAACATCTACTTCCTGAAGGGGGAGGGACGTTCGGCGTCACAGCGACGTCACACAGCGGCTGGCCAATAGAAGCGGAGATGAGCGGGACGTAAATATCCCGCCCACCTTCTTCCTTCCGCATAGCCGGCAGGAGCCGCGGGACGCAGGCAATCTGTGTTCATCGTTCCCGGGGTGTCACACGGAGCGATGTGTGCTGCCCTGGGTACGATGATCAACCGGCGCAAAGAAAAATAAACGACTTTTTAAAAATGAGCGACGTGTCAACGATACACGATTTGCGAACATTCTGCGTCGCTCGTAGGTGTCACACGGGACGACGTCGTAAACGATGCCGGATGTGCGTCACAAAAACCGTGACCCCGACGACATATCGCACGATTGACTTATGCGGGCGTCTCACGAGATGGTCTAAGAAAACACCATGTGGGGGGGTTCAAAAAGCTTACAAAATTATTTGACAGTGGAGCCCCACTGTTGTGGCACAGACATTAGCTTCTTAGACTATTGACATAAGAAACATTGAGGTGGATGAGAGACAGGTGTAGGGCTGGTGCTCCCAGACCCCTGCCAGTACAAACAATACAACTTGAGAGACCCATATAGTCTTTGCATAGCAGTCAGGTATGGTTTATGCAACACACAGGATGTGGCCCGGCAGTTCCATTTTTAAAAAATCAAGAGGTGGATGAGTGACAGGATTAGACCTGTTTTTGCCACACCCTGGCCAGCACAGGCAAGACACAACTTATAGACCCATCTTGTAGTCTTCACAACTCCAAAAATTAAAGGTCAGACAACAGGAAAAGTGTCAACATTGGGCACAGACTACAAATTGTAGTGGGACCGGCCCTGTAACAAGGCCTAAATCAGCATTTTCTACTTTCACCAGAGACAGCAAGATGACAGACAGGTGCAGGGCTGGTGCTCCCAGACCTCTGTCACTACACCTTCACCTTGTCTGCACAGTCTGCTACTGGGGTGGCAAAGTCATTGGACATCCATGACTTGTTCATCTTGATGAAAGTTAGGCGGTCTACACTGTCAGGGGACAGCCGGTTGCGCTTATCCGTCACTACACCACTATCAGTACTGAAGACATGTTCTGAGAGAACACTGGCTGTCAAGCATGCCAACACTTCAAAAGGCGTGACTGGCCACTTTTCCATTTTTGTACTCTTTTCTGCTGGAGAATGCGAAGGTCTAAAAAAAAATGTGTGCCAAACCTCACAGAAATTGCTTCTGCCATTTGAACTGCTGTTATATTTCTGTAATGATGAGACGTTCTCTTGGTTGTAATTCTAGAACTGCGATGCAAACTGTGCCTCAATGCTGTCTTGTGGAAAACTACTGTTAAGCTGGTCTACAAGCTTGTGTCGATACTACAGCAACTGCATCTCCCTTTCTGAGGGGGCACAACCATCTTGGATGGTACTCTGTACCATGGATCTAACAGAGTGGCAACCCAGTAGTCAGCACTATTTCTAATCCTAACAATACGGACATCATATTGTAGATATGAACGACTTCTGGCTGCACTATGTCAGATGATCCCATGAGGTCCAAGTCCCTGTTTCGATGGTGGCGGGGTGACGCTCAAGCTAGCCTCCTCTATTACATACCACCAACCACAGACAACAGAGACAGGATCAATATCTTCTTCATCTCCTGAGTTTTCTGCACCCATCACATCTGTTCCTCTGCTCCTGCAGCTTCACTAACAGTTTGTCTGTTACCATGAACCCGGCTCGATCGATGGACTATACCCTTCCATGATACTTGCCTGTGCGATGACTGTCCGGACCTTACAGAAAAAGAAATTCCATCTGCATCCTACTCCGATTCCACCTCTTCTTCTTGGACCACCACCTTCCCCAGCAGGCTATTCAAAGTATGTTCCAACTTGTATATGACGAGAATAGTGATGCACATGACGGCATTTTCAGCACCAGCCATATTTGTAGCCATTTCAAATCTGTGCAGGAGGGTGCTGAAGTCCTTCATCTGTGCCCACTCCGCAATTGTGATTTGCCCCACATCCGGACTCTTGTGTCCTAGGCTCTTCATTATGACATAGTGCACCCAGTCTCGTTGCTGCTGCCACAGTCGCTGCAATATGTCCACAGTGGAATTCCACCGTGTCAGCACAACGTATATCAACTGGTCAACCGGTTGACAGAAATACTTTTATTGTTAAGCAAGTTGATTAGCCGCTGGGTGCAAACGGTGGATGTGAGCACACAGCGATCGTGCCTTGTGCAGCAGCATATTCAGGCCAGGATAGTGATCTAGATATTGCTGTACAACCAGGTTTAGGAAATGAGCAATGCAAGGCACATGCGCGATGTCACCCAGGTGTAGGGCCGCCGCCAGGTTCGCACCGTTATCGCGCACAGCCCTCCCTCGCTCCAGGTTCAATGAATACAGCAATTGCTAAAACTCGGCCCGTATAGCATTCCACAACTCTGCAGCTGTGTGAATGCATTAGTCAATGCATATTAATTTCAGCACTACCCTATTGCATTGAGCCAAGGCTGCGCAGTAAAAAGGTGGGAGGATTTTCTCTGCACTGTTGGAATGCATGTTACATTAAGGCTGGAGTCACACTTGCGTATGACTCACACGAGTGCAATGTGAGAAAATCTTGCATTGCACTTGGCCCAATGTAAGGCAACGCTGCAGCTCAGATCTGCAACACTGTATCTCTGTACTGAACCCTTTCCCCGGCAGGGACGATGGCACACTTACCCACCCGGTTGTCTAGCGGTGGCTTCACTGTCCCTGCCCCCATCTTCCAAAGCATGCACATGTCACACATCTCCTGGGAACACACGTACGGCGCGTGAACACGTGGTTTTTTAAAAAGGTCCAGCCTACAGTTTAGAGGCACTATTGATTTAAACATCCTCCCCCTACAGATGAGAGATCTGAGCAGAAACAGATATCAGACCAACATAAAGGCGTCCAATGCCCAAAATAATGGGGACAGTTTTGGGTGGAGGAGCATGTGGTGGTCTAGCAGCAGAATGGTGACCACTTGATGTGGCCGGACTACAACCCTGATAAAGCAGCCACAGCCGGTGACTGAGAAGAATCTGTGACTTCTCTGCATTTAGTGGTCACTACTCACCTGGATAGTCATATGTAGGAATTTCTACTTTAAACCACTCATCATCACCCCTCACATATATCTCTGTAGTATTAATATAGGGCAGATCTTCACCCTGAAACAAATATTGTAAAAGTCACAGACAGATGGAGAAGTCCCATCTATGATCAGCTCTAATCCTGCCATCTCCACCGCTCTCATTACACAAGTATAACACATATAATACTGGGGGATAAAACAAGACTGAGCACAAGACCTTCACAGCGTCTACACATCATAGGGAGATTTCATGGCACCTTCTCTCCATCTACCTGATGATCCTGAGGAACATCGGGATCTTCTTGTTTACAGTCCTGTGGGAGAAGAGGACGGGGACATCTCTCTGGTGTTGTCCTCTTACTGGATAGACCTGGAGGAGACACATACAGGGACTGAATTCATTCCTTACATACAGATAATTATAGGCCGTGTGTATTTAGTCCTGTCTATTACCTGGTGATGTGAGGGGCTGGGGAACCTCCATCATGACGTCCTTGTACAGATCTTTGTGTCCTTCTAAATACTCCCACTCCTCCATGGAGAAATAGACGGTGACGTCCTGACACCTTATAGGAACCTGACACATACAATGATACCGTCACCCCCGATCCCTTCATAGCGTTACTGTATAATGTCCCAGCATTCCCAGCAGTGTCACCTCTCCAGTCAGCAGCTCCATCATCTTGTAGGTGAGTTCTAGGATCTTCTGGTCATTGATGTCCTCATGTATCGGGGGGTGAGGTGGAGGCCCCATGATTGGGCTCAGGGGTCTTCCCCATCCCTCAGACACAGGGGCCTGACAGCGCTCACTAGAGGTCTTCTTCACTACTGTGTAATCCTGGTTATGGAGAGACACAGTAAGAAATCTCACTCCAGACATTTCCAGAGTCCTCACCTCTCCAGTTCTGTCCATCTGTTATTCCCATAGATAAGAATGGTGTAATGTGACGTCATCAGAATCTCTCACCTCTCCAGTAAGCCGGAAGAGGATCTCTAGGGTGAGGTGTAATATCCTCTCCGCCATCTTGTCCCTGTCCATATCCATCCTTCACGGGGCAATCAGGAGAATTCTCTTCTATAGAAGATCTCCACTGAGAGGATCCGATATTGTAGGGACCTGAATGGGGAGAAGATGACGATGTAACATCATAGAGAATCCGCTGTAATAATACAATTACTGGAGAGAATAAGGGGAAACATATGAGGAGACAGAACGTGTAGATTGTGTGTGGCGGTAAATATAAGGTTAATATCCGGACAGGACGGATCCTCGGTGATTGAGGTCATAGTGATGTCACCGTCACATGAGATACACCCAATCGAGGGCCACAGTGATCACGTGTCATACATAGTGATATCTCCGCTGTGACCAATGACATGGCTGCAGTGATGTCATCAGAGACTGAAGGAAACAGGAACATCAGCCCGAGAACAACACAACCGCACTCTATAATCCGCCTGCTGCGCCCCCTGTGCACTCTCCACAGCAGAGGATGTCGGGGGAAGGGTCCGGGCTGTCGGATTCTCCACACTCGGATCTTTTACCTCCAGCAGATAAACAGCAGCGAATAGAGAACACAGGAGCCGACAGCCGAGCGTCCCTGTATACGGGAGAAACCACCGAGCGAGCGACTGTTCTCCCCCAGCATCTAATGTGTATGGAGCCTGAGCCCAGTAATGGGGAATCTCCACACACCTCCTCCTGCAGAGCCGCACACTAGATATATGGCTGCTCTGTGCTTCCAGGACCTGTGATGATGTCACATGGAGGGGAGGAGTCAGGGGTCACATGATCAGCTCCTCAGTGTATGCAGGCACTGCTGTGCTGGGTGTCATGGTGCTGGATGAGGGGAAGGTTATGTGTGGGGTCAGGAGGGGTTTACAGTGTGGATGTAGCAGAGCCGTGTGTGTACGAGGTGTTAGGAACGGAGCCACAAGTGTACAAAGTGTGCAGAGGTGGAGAGTTACGTGTATGACATGTACAGAGCAGACCCATGTATTTGACGTGAGCGGAGCCATATGTATACAACGTGTTCAGTGCGGAACTGTGTGTGTATGATGTATACAAAGTAGAGTTGCGTGTGTATTTCTGTCAAGGAGAAATTCCACAGCTTTCGAAAATCTCCTTTAGGCTATGTGCGCACTAGAAAAGTGATTTTTCTCAAGAAAATTTCTTGAGAAACTTCTGGGAGTTGAAGATTTCCGCACCTGCGGAAAAATCCGTGGGAAAAACGCATGCGGATTTACCGCGGATTTACCGCAGGTTGCTCCCTGCGGTTTTGCAATAAATAATATAGATAATCGATAGACAGATAATGGATAGAGTGAAAGATGAATAGATAGATAGGCCCCTTTCACACGTCAGTGATTCTGGGACGTTTGTGCTTTTTTTTTAAAAACGTACCAGAATCCCTGACATACGCAGACCCATTATAATGAATGAGTCTGCTCACACGTCAGTGATTTTTCACGTGTGTGCGTGATTGCCGCACGGAGACATGTCCATTTTTTTCTGGCATCACTGATGTCGTGGTCCGTGAGACACGTGCCAGAAAAAAACGTGCTTTTAAAATAAAAAACATTTTTACTCACCCGGCTTCAGCGGCGCTCTCTGCAGCCCGTGCAGCCTGCTGCTTCTGAGCCGGCTCATTACTGTCGCGCATATTCATGATGCACGACACAGCCGACCCGGAAGCAGCTGCTGCGGAGGTCAGCGCTGGACGGATGCTGCACCGCGGGAGCGATCAGCACCATGGAGAGCGGGAGCGGGCGCAGGTGAGTTGATTTCTAAGTGCAATCACGGGCCACGGAGAACGGAGCCCGGATTGCACTTAGACAACCCACGTGTGCTGTAATTCACGGCACATGCAGGGACATGTGCATGTTTTACACGCCAGTGAAAAACGTCAGTGTTTTTCACTGACGTGTGAAACGGACCATAGATAGATAGATAGATGAGAAAGACCTATAGTGTCCCACCTCCCTGCATTTTCTAAGCTGGCACCCTTTAGTGACTTTCATGTGGCACTAAGGCTATGTGCGCACGTTGCGTACAGTCACTGCAGAAATTTCTGCAGCGATCTGAAGAGCACATGTGCGCTTTAAATCGCTGCAGAAATGTCCATAGTGAAAAAAAAAAAAAAGCCGATTCCATGCGCTCTGCCTGCAGCTCCTGCCATAGACAGAGCAGGAGCTGCCGGCAAAGCGCACGGAAGAAGTGACATGTCACTTCTTAGAATGCAGCGCTTCGGCAGAAGCCGAAGCGCTGCGCTCTAAAACGCCACGTGCGCACGACCCCTGCACAATCTCCATAGACTGTGCAGGGGGCGCAGGACGCATGCAGTTACGCTGCGCAGCGTAACTGCATGTATTTACGCAACGTGCGCACATAGCCTAAAGGGTGCTTAGCCTTGTATTTAGCCATAAAATAAATAAATAATTAAAAAAAAAACGACGTGAGGTCCCCCCATCTTTTGTAGCCAGCTAGGGTAAAGACGGCTGCAGCCTGCAAACCACAGCTGGCAGCTTCACCTTGGCTGATAATCCAAAATAGAGGGCACCCCACGCTGTTATTTTACATTAAATAAATAATTTAAAACAAAAAATGTGAGGTCCCCCCCAAATTGGATCACCAGCCAAGGTAAAGCGGACAGCTGTGGTCTGGTATTCTCAGACTAGGGAGGTCCACTGTTATTGGACACTCCCCAGCCTAAAAATAGCAGGCCGCAGCCGCCCCAGAAGTGGCGCATCCATTAGACGTGCCAATCCTGGCGCTTCGCCCCAGCTCATCCCGCGCCCTGGTGCATTGGCAAACGAGGTAATATATGGGGTTGATGCCAGATGTGTAATGTCACCTGGCATCAAGCCCTGGGCTTGGTGAGGTCAGGCATCTATCAGATACCCGACATCACCAACCCAGTCAGTAAGAAATAAAAAATAGACAACAAAAAAAGTTTTATTTGAAAAAACACTCCCCAAAACATTCCCTCTTTAACCAATTTATTGAAAAGAACAATTCCACGTCCGGCGTAATCCAATAAGGAGGGGGGGCACGGCGATCCATACCATAGTCGCTGTCCCAGTCAATGAAGAACAGAATGTTCCCCATTGGCTGGGAGAGCAATGCAGTGACCTGAGCTAACATCAATAGGTCAGCCCAGGTCACTGCAGGGGATTCCGAGCGCTGCCATCAGGAGCATAGATGAGATCATTACCTTCTGTGATCATCTCCTGTACTGCTGACGTCAGCGCTGTCACTGACTTCTATGCCCGCCGCGTTGTCAGAAGTATCGCGAGAGCCCGTGACGTCACCGCTAGTGACAGTCTCGGGCCGCTCGCGAGACGGGCATAGACAGCAGTGACAGCGCTGACGTCAGGAGGCAGGAGATCGTCACAGCAGGTAATGATCTCACCTCCTGACAGCAGCGATCGTCATCCCCGCGGCTCCCAGCACTGCAGGGTGTCAGTGTCTGTGTCAGTGTCTGCCTGCGCTGCAGCGTGACAAGCTGCTGACACTGCGGGCAGACACTGACACTGCAGGGTGACAAGCTGCTGACGCTGCGGGCAGACACTGACACCCTGCAGTGCAGGCAGCCGCGAGGCCGGAGCAGGACACAGACTGCACGGGCACCTGGAGGTCGCACGGAAGTGCTTCTGTGCGGCGTCCAGGGAGTGTGACGTCTGTGTTTACTCTGCTCCGCTTCCTCTTCCTGGCATAATGACATCGCTTCCTGCAAAACCGCAGGCAGCGATGAGCATTACCGCAGGTAAATCGCGGCTATACCGGGGGTATACCGCACATCATTTGCTACCTGCGGTATACCCCCGGAATTTCGCGATTACATTACAGTGAATGGAGTGAAATTCCGGGGGTATACCGCAGGTACCTGCGGAAAATAATGGACATGCTCATTTTCTCAAGAAAGTTTCTCGAGAAAATTTTCTCAAGGAAATTTCTTGAGAAAAATCCGCACAGTGCGCACAGCTATTTTTTTTTCTCATAGGATTTGCTGGGAAATGTCTGCACAAAGATTGCAGACATTTCTCAAGAATTTTCTGCAGCAAATCCGCGGGTAAATCCGTGGGCAAAACGGCCTAGTGCGCACAGAGCCTTATAACGGCGAATGTCTGCTGAAATCTCAAATCAAGCGTTACTGAATGCTAGCAAGGAGGAGTTCAGACCAAACAATACGTCGCTGGTATAAGCTCCTCGTTCAGTAGTATGAGGAGGTGCACACCCGAGTGCATTATTTTTTTTTTATTACACAAGTCTTTGTAGATCTCAATGGCGGGTTGGTTTCTTAGAAAAACTCCCAACAGTAGGCCATTGGTAAAACTAGAAGCACATGCAAAAGCATATGAGGTGTATATCCATATTTGGGAACTTCCTCTTCTGCTCTCTATAACTCAATAGTCCTTATCACGCAGAGCTTTTGGCACATAGCTGCACAGTCAGTCTTTATTATCCACATCTGCATTCTGTTCCTTTGTATCAGTTTTCAGCTGGTGACCTTGGTATACACATACTTTTCTTGATATGCTGCGGTAATCAGAAAACAGACTCTTCCTTGTATCAGACATCAGCTGCAGGCTTTTAAACTCCATCTTGCTCCTCATATACAAAAGAAAACTTGGTTTCAGAAAGCATATAGAAGAAAATATATACTATATATATATATATATATATATATATATATATTGTACTCTCACAGTAGAAAAGCATATAGAAAAATATTTTGTATTCTCACAGACCCCCTAAACGACTTTGTTATCTGATTCCTTAAGTCTATCCCTACCTGAATTACCTTTGAATCAGACTAATCTTCACTGGCTTGAGATTAATGATCCCTTTTGGAGCACTCCCCTTTGTACTCGGATTTCTCAGGACCAGAGGATTCTCATTATCCTTGTTAGTTCCTTGTACTGTCATCATTTTCCTATGGCATCAATATAAACATGGGGGTCTAAATTTCCCTTGATTTCTACTTCCCTTCTATTTCTATCCGTAGATCATGAGGCTCCTGCTCCCTCAGAGGCTATGTGAAATGGCATGGGAACCTTGGCCAGGGTACACTGTCCTACCCTTGGAGGCCACCCAAACAGAATCTCATAGGGAGTTAGCCCTGTAGATTGGCGCGGAGTGTTTCTGTCTGAGTACAGGGCTATGGGCAATATCTCAGGCCAGGGAAGAGACAGTTCCTGACTGTCTTTTAGGATTTTATTCTTCAGGGTCTCATTGAGTCTTTCAACTTTGCCACTACTCTGGGGTGGTAGGGTGTGTGAAGACCTAAGTGTGCTCCCACTAGGGACCAGAGTGCTCTGGTCACATCTTCTGTAGAGGCAGGGCGTTGATCGCTCGCCATAACTTCTGGGATTCCAAAGCTGCAGACTAAAGGGTGCTTTACACGCTGTGACATCGCTAGCGATTGCTAGCAATGTCACGAGCGTTAGCACCCGCCCCCGTCATTGGTGCGATATGTGGTGATCGCTGCCGTAGCGAACATTATTGCTATGGCAGTGTCACACGCACATACCTGTTCTGCGACGTCGCTTGTGCCCGCCGAACAATCCCTCCTTCAATGGGGAAGGGCATTCGACGTCACAGTGAAGTCACAAAACCACCGTCCAATAGCAGAGGAGGGGCGGAGATGAGCGGGCCAAACATCACGCCCACCTCCTTCCTACCTCATTGCCGGCGGGACGCAGGTACGGTGAGTTTCCTCGTTCCTGCGGTGTCACAGACAGCGATGTGTGTTGCCGCAGGAACAACAAACAACCTCGCTACTCACCTGTCAACGATTTTTGGTGTTGGAGCGACCTCTCCAATACAAACGATTTTTACCTCTTTTGCGATCGTTTTAGGTCGCTCAGAGGTGTGACATGCTGCGATGTTGCTAACGACGCCGTATGTGCGTCACAAACACCGTGACCCCGACAATATATCGTTAGCGATGTTGCAGCGTGTAAAGCACCCTTAAGTCTGTAAGCAATTTCTTGATAGTTGTTTTGGCTGTAATGTTGGAGACGGGGTGGGCCTCGGGCCATGCTGAGAACATATCTGTTACCACCAGTACATACTCATTTTCCCCCGGTCTTGGGTAACTGCACATAGTCAATTTGGATCCTTTGGAATGGGTATAGTGGTTTGACCAGATGTTTAGCCGGTGTCTTCACTGATCCTCCCGAATTACACATCTGACAGTCCTGTACAAGTTGGTTAATGATTGAAGATATCCCTGGTGCCAGACAGAGACCTGTGATTGCCGAAAGTGTTTGATTCCTTCCTCACTGGGTAATCCCATGAGCCCACTGTGATACCTTATGACACAGACCCCTTGGTAGGCAGACTTTCTTCCCTTTTCTCCAAATCCTGTCTGTGTCTTGCTCAGCACCTTTCTCTTTCCATTGAGTTGTTTCTTCAGGTAAAGCCTTGTCTTGGAAGATCTTGAATTGATGTATTCCTCAGACATATTCTTGTTTGTTCTGTTCATCTTTCTTTTGCTGTCTTGTCATGACATAGATTCCTGCTTCCTCTTGAATGTCATAAATGGCTGCTTGTTTGGCTGCTTAATCTGCTAGCTGATTTGTGGTGCCCCTGAGGCTTTTGGTCGCCACAGGGTACTGCAACTCATTTAAGGTGCAATATCCATCCCGGGTATGGAAAGGGTTAATGTCTGGTGTCTCTCACTTAGGCTAGTTTCACACTTCCGTTGGGTTAAATCCGCTGGGTCCGTTGCTGCATCGTTTTCATGCATCCACTATTTTTAAGGTGCAAACGGAAGCAACAGATCCGTTATTTCACAGGAATCCGTTAGCAGTTTCCTGTGAACAAACGGATGCGTTGCATCCGTTATGCGTCCGTTAAACGGAATCCATCAGATCCTTTTTTGGGGTTTTTTTTGTTTTGTTTTTCCTCTTCTTTTTCTTTGGGACAGCCCAATGGGAGTGCCACACAATTTGGAGACGTATATAAAGTGTGTTCTGACCGGCCATCTGTAGAGGTTGCCACACAAAGAAGAAATATGGATGTTATTACCGGGAGGATTGTACAAGCATACATCGACTTTTCGTATCAAGCAAATGTTTTTGCGTTTAACATTGCTGAAAAGGAGCAGCAACGTATGAGGCATCGGCTTCGCTGTTTCTGGGTCCACCCCATCAATGATATTCGTGTATCCCATGGCGTTTTTACCACACTCTATTTAGAGTTAAGGAGCCATCCGGACAAGTTTTTCCGATACGTTAGAATGTCTGCGGCGATGTTTGACAACTTGGTGGAGCAGGTGGAGCCTCTCATCCGACGCAACGACACATTTTGCCAGCTGGCAATAACTCCTGCAGAGAGCGTCTCATGATCACTCTCAGGGGTCATTCCGTGTCAAGTGGACCAGTTTTAAAAATCGTCCCCACTCGACATTCTCCGATTTTGCTGAAAATTTATAAGGATGTACATGTATGTTTGAAAAGAGGTTCTGTAAATTTTTATGGCCAGATCTCAAATATATTGGGCACTGTTGACCTTTCACTGGAGGCCCCCCCCCAAGCCTGCGGCTTCAGCTAAGAGGATTTTGCAAACTTTGGCACATAGCCATTAGAGTTCTATACTGGCTATGATGCTGAAATTTGGCATACTAGCTCAACTTTTGCTGCTAAACGCGATAAAATTATTACCGGCTATGACAAAACAATATTTCGGCCGCAATTTTGTGTCAAAGTAGCTTGCAAAACGCCTCGCATAAAATTTATGCCAAACTTTGCCCATATATAACTCAAGACCAAAAACCAATAGGAACTGGTGCTTTACCCTGTACAACAAACATCTTCATGACTTTACATTGCTGCAATATCACGGTCAAAGCATATGTATTTGTGGAAATATTCACACCCACATATGATGAAAAACTTAAAAAAAACGAATTTTACCTATTTTTAGGTCAAATTTCCCAAAAAGGGTACCCCTAAAATATATTAATTCTGTTATCATTTGAAAGAGCACATTTTTCTCTACAAGGATCATTGGGGTTTTTTTTGGAGTCTCTCCAT
Organism: Anomaloglossus baeobatrachus; assembly: GCF_048569485.1. NCBI lineage: Eukaryota > Metazoa > Chordata > Amphibia > Anura > Aromobatidae > Anomaloglossus > Anomaloglossus baeobatrachus. Next base: position 556,110,835 of record NC_134357.1, read on the forward strand.
AAAAATAGGTAAAATTCGTTTTTTTTAAGTTTTTCATCATATGTGGGTGTGAATATTTCCACAAATACATATGCTTTGACCGTGATATTGCAACAATGCAAAGTCATGAAGATGTTTGTTGTACAGGGTAAAGCACCAGTTCCTATTGGTTTTTGGTCTTGAGTTATATATGGGCAAAGTTTGGCATAAATTTTATGCGAGGCGTTTTGCAAGCTACTTTGACACAAAATTGCGGCCGAAATATTGTTTTGTCATAGCCGGTAATAATTTTATCGCGTTTAGCAGCAAAAGTTGAGCTAGTATGCCAAATTTCAGCATCATATCCAGTATAGAACTCTAATGGCTATGTGCCAAAGTTTGCAAAATCCTCTTAACTGAAGCCGCAGCCTTGGGGGGGGCCTCCAGTGAAAGGTCAACAGTGCCCAATATATTTGAGATCTGGCCCTAAAAATTTACAGAACCTCTTATCAAACATACATGTACATCCTTATAAATTTTCAGCAAAATCGGAGAACGTCGAGTGGGGACCACTGGTCCACTTGACACGGAATGACCCTCAGGTAAAAATCAAAAATTGTATTGTTCTACCCATCATGTGATGTAATTGTTGTTTTTTGGGACTGATAATTAATTGTTATGTTTTTATTTTACAGATTTTTGGCCACTGGGGAGTCTTATTCTTCGCTGCATTACCAGTTCCGTGTAGGAATCTCAACTATTTCCGGCATCATAACCACCACTTGCCGTGCATTATGGGATTCCTTAAATGCTGAATATATTCCGCAACAAACGTCACAACTCTGGATGTCCACAGCAGCTCAGTTTTATGAAATCTGTGACTTCCCCAATTGCTGCGGTGCGGTGGACGGAAAGCATGTTCGGATAGTGAAGCCAGCAAACACCGGATCCGCACACTTCAATTATAAGAAGTTCTTTTCAGTTGTCCTGATGGCTATTGCCACTGCAAAATATAAATTCCTGGCAGTGGACATAGGAGCCTATGGCAGAAGTAATGACTCACTGGTTTTTAAAACCTCTATCATGGGCCGCAATCTATATGGAGAACAATTCAGCTTCCCACCACCAAGCCCACTTCCCCAAACATCTGGTCCACCCCTACCTTTTGTCTGCCTTGGCGACGAGGCATTCCAGTTGGATACACACCTTCTCAAACCCTACTCAAGTCGTGGGTTGTCATACGAGCAGAAAATATTCAACTACCGATTGAGTCGTGCAAGGCACATGGTTGAGTGTGCGTTTGGCCTCCTTACGGCTAAGTGGCGAGTTATGACCACTGCAATAAATGTATAAGTCGACACCGTGGATGATATCATCAAAGCCTGCATCGTGTTACATAATTATCTATTAACCAATGGAGTGACTCCAGTCGAAGATGAACTGTCCAATAGTAATCTGCCAGACTACGCAAACATTACCTTCCGCAGTGGTAGGGTATTAATTGCAATCTGCAACAAATTTGCTGCCTATTTTATCTCTGAAGAAGGGTGACTTGAGTGGCAGGACAGAATGATCTGATTTTCTTTTTTTTTTTTTTAATTTTACACGTTTTTCAGGCATTCATAGTGGTAAAAATTGCAATAATTCCAATTGGAGATTTTATTAAAATTGTAAGAGTGTATTTTATACTTGATTATATTGTTTGTCAAGCGTTATGTCATGAAAACCACATGTTAATGTTAATAAAGACAAATGTTGAACAAATATGTTAGTTCATTAAAAACCAGAGACAAAATATAAGTGAAATAAAACAGAATTTATTAAATTAAAATAGACATGATATAAAATAAATTTATAAATTAAAGTATTTATGTGGGGTGGAGATATCGCTGGAGTTGCTCGCAGGACTGACCCTTTCAACATGCGGTGTATTAAGTGAGGATGGGGAAGGAGAAGGTTGGGTTACGGTTGCAGTAGGTGAGGGAGTGGAAAAAAGCAAGGGAAGTAGTGGAATAAAATGGTGTACTTACAGAAGATGACAGAGGGCTAGGAGATGGCTGAGGGCTGGGAGATGGCTGAGGGCTGGGAGACGGGTGATGTACGGAAGGGGTATAGGTGGGTATGGCAAAAGATGGTTGGGTTTGGATTAAGAGGGGTGAAGAAGTGGAATGCTGGTATGGGGAATGGAGTGAAGGTGTAGAAGACAGTGAGGAAGGACATGGACTTGTGACAGGCATGACATGAGGAGACAGGGAATGAAGGGATGTTTGGACAGGGTAAGTATGCTGGGAAGGGATTGTGTGCTGGGTGGGTAGTGAAGAGTGGTAATAATGGGGAGGTGGCTGGTAATGGGCAGGGGGCAGAATCGGGGCAGGGGGTGGAGGAGGAGGTGCTGTGGGATGAGATGGTGCAGTGGTGGTAGGGGGTAGTGGATTCAGTAGCATAATAGCATTCTGGAAAGCCCTCATCACATGTACAGTTAGGTCCAGAAATATTTGGACAGTGACACAATTTTCGCGAGTTGGGCTCTGCATGCCACCACATTGGATTTGAAATGAAACCTCTACAACAGAATTCAAGTGCAGATTGTAACGTTTAATTTGAAGGTTTGAATAAAAATATCTGATAGAAATTGTAGGAATTGTACACATTTCTTTACAAACACTCCACATTTTAGGAGGTCAAAAGTAATTGGACAAATAAACCAAACCCAAAAAAAAATTTTTATTTTCAATTTTTTGTTGCGAATCCTTTGGAGACAATCACTGCCTTAAGTCTGGAACCCATGGACATCACCAAACGCTGGGTTTCCTCCTTCTTAATGCTTTGCCAGGCCTTTACAGCCGCAGCCTTCAAGTCTTGCTTGTTTGTGAGTCTTTCCGTCTTAAGTCTGGATTTGAGCAAGTGAAATGCATGCTCAATTGGGTTAAGATCTGGTGATTGACTTGGCCATTGCAGAATGTTCCACTTTTTTGCACTCATGAACTCCTGGGTAGCTTTGGCTGTATGCTTGGGGTCATTGTCCATCTGTACTATGAAGCGCCGTCCGATCAACTTTGCGACATTTGGCTGAATCTGGGCTGAAAGTATATCCCGGTACACTTCAGAATTCATCCGGCTACTCTTGTCTGCTGTTATGTCATCAATAAACACAAGTGACCCAGTGCCATTGAAAGCCATGCATGCCCATGCCATCACGTTGCCTCCACCATGTTTTACAGAGGATGTGGTGTGCCTTGGATCATGTGCCGTTCCCTTTCTTCTCCAAACTTTTTTCTTCCCATCATTCTGGTACAGGTTGATCTTGGTCTCATCTGTCCATAGAATACTTTTCCAGAACTGAGCTGGCTTCATGAGGTGTTTTTCAGCAAATTTAACTCTGGCCTGTCTATTTTTGGAATTGATGAATGGTTTGCATCTAGATGTGAACCCTTTGTATTTACTTTCATGGAGTCTTCTCTTTACTGTTGACTTAGAGACAGATACACCTACTTCACTGAGAGTGTTCTGGACTTCAGTTGATGTTGTGAACGGGTTCTTCTTCACCAAAGAAAGTATGCGGCGATCATCCACCACTGTTGTCATCCGTGGACGCCCAGGCCTTTTTGAGTTCCCAAGCTCACCAGTCAATTCCTTTTTTCTCAGAATGTACCCGACTGTTGATTTTGCTACTCCAAGCATGTCTGCTATCTCTCTGATGGATTTTTTCTTTTTTTTCAGCCTCAGGATGTTCTGCTTCACCTCAATTGAGAGTTCCTTAGACCGCATGTTGTCTGGTCACAGCAACAGCTTCCAAATGCAAAACCACACACCTGTAATCAACCCCAGACCTTTTAACTACTTCATTGATTACAGATTAACGAGGGAGACGCCTTCAGAGTTAATTGCAGCCCTTAGAGTCCCTTGTCCAATTACTTTTGGTCCCTTGAAAAAGAGGAGGCTATGCATTACAGAGCTATGATTCCTAAACCCTTTCTCCGATTTGGATGTGAAAACTCTCATATTGCAGCTGGGAGTGTGCACTTTCAGCCCATATTATATATATAATTGTATTTCTGAACATGTTTTTGTAAACAGCTAAAAAAACAAAACTTGTGTCACTGTCCAAATATTTCTGGACCTAACTGTATATCTGATTATTGGCAAAGTCCTCTGTATCTCTCTTAAATTTTCTTTCTTTAACTGCGGTGATTGCATCTTCAAGTTTGGATAAATTCACATTGATCTTAGGCTATGTGCGCACTAGAAAGTGCTATTTTCTTAATAAAAAAACGGACCCTCTGAAAGAATCCCGCGCCCGGGGTAAAAACCGTGGTAAAACCGCACCTGCGTTTTTTCCGCGATTTGTCGTGGTTTTGCCGCGGATTTTCCACAAGTTGGTCCCTGCAGTTTCTACCATTATCTATGGCAAAAAACGTTGGTACCTGCGGAAATGAAGTGACATGCACATTTTCTCAAGAAATTCTGCACAAAGAATGTTCTTGAGAAAAAAACGCAGTGTGCACACAGCTATATTTTTTTCCCATATGTTTTGCTGGGAAATGTCTGCAGAAAGGGTACAAACATCTCTCAAGAAATTTCTGCAGGAAAACCGCAGGTAAAACCGCTGGTAAAAATGCAGTGTGCGTACAAGGCTTTAATCTTCAGATCTTTAAATACTATGTTATCCGAAAATTTAATGTGATCAGTCTCGATTTTTTTGATATCTCCATCCAATTCTTGGAGCTTCAACATTTCCTTATCCACAATAAGCTTGATTAATTTGAGAGAACAGTCAGATAAAATATTCCATGCTTGTGTAAATTCCTGGTCATACTCGTTAGTTGGTCTTTTTCTGATCCTAAGACCCTTGGGAATTAACCCATTATTAATAGATGCTTGTAGGGTTTTATGGTCATCAGTTTTTCAAGATTACACATCAAGGAGTGTAAATTGAATCAGAAAGCTGGGGGCGCGTCTGACTGCAACCAATCACAGACGACAGGATGGCCGGTGGGCGGGGAAAGCACGGAAAGCTGCGCAGTACAGAAAGTAAATGTGCAACCCGGAAGCAGTTTACCGCCATGACACAGAGTCTCGTAAGTATGAGACTCCCACTTAATTCTTGTTTTCTTTATTTTTTGTTCAAATCAAAGTTTATTAGAATAGAAGAAGATAATCAAACAATTGCGCAGCACGCAGGCTGAGGGTATATCCCAAGCTAGTTGCTAAAAACATCACAGTTCTTTGACTACACCTGCGCCACTGGCGACCAAAAATAACAAGTACAATTCGTATGTGTGTGAGATAGGAAGAACAAGTTGAAAAATAAAGAGATAAAGAAGAGGAGGTGGAAGAAGAATTTAGAGACAGTAAAGACAACAGAAACGTGGGAAAGTAAGATGAAAGGGGAAGGGTACAAAGGGTTCCCACCCGAATGGACGCGCCCTCCTACATCAAAACCACATTTTCAAGGCTAACCTTCTAGGTACAGAAATAAGAGAATGGAAAATTACCTACATACCTGCCCCCCGTGAATCCATAGACCCATATCCAGTGAGTCCCTGAACATGATCCACGGGGCCCACGTAGCATCAACTTTGTCCTTGTTGCCGAGTGTCTGACCTATCAAGGCCTCCATCCTGAGGATCTCGTTGCACTCTGCTATGATTTCATCCCGTGATGGGATTCTAGTTTGCTTCCAATATCTTGGAATTAGGTTTCTGGCAGCTGTTAAAAAATGTCTTAATAAACCTTTCCTAAACCCTGAAGCAGAAATATTCCCGAGGGACAGGAGAGCTAACTCTTTTGTGGGCTGGATCTACCTCAAGGATAGTTTATTGAGTAACTGGAAAATGCTCTCCCAGAATGATCTCACCGGGGGACATGACCACCAGATATGAGTGAGGGTTCCCCTCTCCTTTTGGTATCCTCAGCACACATCAGAGGCTGATGGATAGGCAGCATGGATACTCACAGGACACCTATACCACCTAGATAGGATCTTGTAGCACCTCTCCTGTGATATCACATTCAGCGAAGTTTTACCAATAAAGAGAAGGATTTTCGTCCGCTCCTCAGCCGAGAATGACCTCCCCCACTCTCTCTCCCATTTCCCAAAGAACCTAGGCAAGCCGTCCCTCACACCTCTGCATCTGAGAAACAAGTCATACAAGGTCGAAATGGTATGGCCTGGAGGATCCTTCTCTAGGCAAAGGGTCTCAAAGGGTGTGAGTGCCCTATAGATGTCTACCCTCCTAGCCATAGACACTATAAAACTTTTCAGCTGTTCGAAGAAGAACCACATATCTTGAGATTTGTTGATATCTGAAGAGTAATTATGTAGAGGTTTAATACCTGTGTCTGAGTTAAAGTCACGAATAATAGGATGGTCACTCTTCCTTTTATGGAGGAATGTTGATCTATGGAAACCCGCCTGAAAATCTGAATTACTTTGGACCGGTGTCAATGGGCCTGGAATGGAGGACAAGTCAAGATATTTATTACCTCGGGACATAAAATTCCGCAATTGCTTAGTGATAAAGGGTACTGTGATAGAGCTGGAGCTGGGTGGTGCTCTGGTCCAAATAACTACCTTCGGATCAACATCAGATTGCACGCTTTCGGCTTCCACCCATCTTTTCGTTTCCCCTGAGTTAAATAGATCCAGAACGCACGTCCCTAAAGAGGCGTAGCTATACAAAAGGAGAATAGGGAGTCCAGTTCCTCCCATATCCCTTGATCTACTCAATGTTTTGTGGGAAATACGTGGGCATTTATGTGACCAGACAAATTTGGTTATGCTAGATTTCAGACATGAGAAAAAAAGAGGCCGGCAATACTAAGGGGATGGTTTGGAAGTAATAAAGCAGCTTTGGTAACAGGTCCATTTTGATCGCATTTATCCTTCCAAACCATGAAAGCTGGAGTTTGCTCCAGCTATTGAGGTCTAATTCTAATTTCCTGGAAATGTGGTGGTGATTTGATTTAAAGAGGTCAAGGGGATCTGCCGTCAGTTTAATTCCTAGGTATGTCAATGAATCCACCTGCCATTTGAAGGGGAGAGAGGCTTTGAGCTGAGTCACCAGCATTGGAGGAAGAGATATATTCAGTATTTCGGATTATGAGTATTTATTTAAAATTACTCAGAGATCCGAACCTCCGCAATTCAGCCATTATGTTGGGTAGAATAATGAGTGGAGAGGTAACGTACAGGAGCAGATCATCTACGACTAAAGCTAATTTATGGTCCTGTTTGTGAAATGTAACCCCTTTAATTGATATATTGCTCCTCAATGCCACCGCCAGATGTTCCATGATCAGAATATATAATAATGGGGAAAGGGGGCACCCTTGTCTTGTTCCATTACATATTGTAAAGGAATCTGAGAGGGAGCCATTTATTTTGATTCGTGCTGTGGGCGAAGAGTAGAGTGCTGTAACTCTGTTCATCATGTGCTCTCCCAACCCTATGTTTTTAAGGACCTGAAACATGAAACCCCAGTGCACCCTGTCAAATGCCTTCTCTGCATCTACCGACAGGATGCACATGGGGATCCTGTGACATCTTGCGCCGTCAATCAGGGAGATGGTCCTCAGGGTGTTGTCCCTGGCTTCTCTTCTGGGCACGAAACCCACCTGGTCTGGATTTACCAGTCTGGGAAGAAGGTCTCGTAACCTATTTGATATCATTTTAGAATAATGCTTGATATCTAGATTTATGAGCGAGATCGGTCTATAGTTGCAACAAAGAGATGCGTCCTTCCCTGGTTTGGGTATAACTGTGATGTCGGCCATCAACGCCTGGGGATGGAACGCACCCCCTGCAGATATATATCTACAGACCGATAGGAACAGTGGATTTAGAAGTTTTGAAAATTGTTTCTAGAAACCCGCTGAGAACCCGTCTGGACCTGGGCTTTTCCCTTACTTCAAATCTGAGACTACCGCGTTGACCTCCTCCAGGGAGAGGTCCTCTTCCAGCTCCAGTAAGGTATCATTTGAGATGGAAGGGAGATTATGGGATTTCAGGTAAGGTTTAACATCATCTTGAGTCCCATATGTCGCTATGTGTCCCGATTGTCCTCTAATATCATAAAGCGCCTTGTAGTATGTGCGGAAGCCTGCTAAAATGTCCTGGTTGCTATGCAAATGACCACCACTTCCTGGGTCTTTTATGAAAGGGATGTAAGTATTCATGGAGCGAGGATGGAGGGCCCTTGCAAGAAGCTTCCCACTTCTATTGCCCAGTTGATAAAAGCGGCTTTTGAGACGTTCTCTTAAGCCCCTGGATTTCTGGTCTAATACCTCTAGTAATTTATGTCTGGTTGTAGAGAGTTGTGCGTAGGTTGTGGGAGATGAGTCCCATTTTTGTTTGGTTTCTAGTGAGGTAATCTGGTTAGATAACTGCGTTATTTCAATGGCTCTTTCTTTTTTCAGGCGGGTACCATGCGAGATTAAAATGCCCCTTAATACACATTTCAGTGATTCCCACTGGATTGCAGGAGAAGTGGTATCACATTCATGATCTCTAATAAAGTTATGAATTGACTGGGTAAGGTCCGCTTTGCATAACTGATCCTGTAATAGGTTTTCATTCAGTCGCCAGGTGAAATTTGATTTGACACGAGGCCCTAACTGAATCGATAAGTAAATGGGAGCGTGGTCTGACCATAGTATATTACCTATGGTCGCTTCTACTGTCATATCTAGGAGGGCATAAGAAATGTGGAAGGAGTCAATTCTGCTATAGACAGAATGGACCGAGGAATAGAAGCTGTAATCTTTGGTGTCCGGATGAAGAATCCTCCATATGTCCACCAATCTTAGACCATGCATGTGCTTTTTGACCCCTTGTATGACTGAGGCCGGTTTGGACGACTTACCCGAGGACACATCGAGGGCCGGGTTCATTGGCAGATTAAAATCACCTCCTAATATCACCAGAGAGGAGTCCGCAAAATCTTCCAGAATTTTCCTCCCGTCTGCACAGAATCTGTCCTGCCCCTGGTTAGGAAAGTACATGTTAGTAATAACAAAGATATTGGTTTTCCAAGACAGCTTTAAGAAAATATATCTTCCCTTGGGGTCGTTACAGGAGTCTAACACCTCTGGTATGAAGGACCTATGAAACGCCACGGAAACCCCCTTACACTTAGCATCAGGATTCGAGCTATGGTGCCAAATCGGGTAGTAAACCGAGGCACACTTAGGAATTGCATCTGACCTAAAGTGAGTTTCCTGAAGCATCAACATGGCCACCCGTTGCTTATGACAGGAATATGTTATCTGTTTTCTTTTTTCAGGGACATTCAAACCTTTAACGTTGAAGGAGCAAAACTTGACACTATCCATAATGCAGGTCAGCTGGAAGCATGATGTGGTATCTGGGGGCTGGTCCAGTCAGGTGAGAGGGAAGGATAGAGAAGAAAGAAAGACAGAGAAAAGAAAGAGCAAGGTTTAGGTCAAAGGACCTAAAAGGTGGGTAAGGAACCCTAATATTAAGTGGTGCAAAATTTCCATGGCAATGGATTGCCATTTGCACTAGGGGGGGTTAGAGGAAGCCAAGAACGGCAGCGAGTCCGTCCCTTACCCCCCCACCTCTAATACAATATGATATATCATTATAAAGCGCACTAACTATATGATCCCGCTAAAACTTTATCATCTAAAGAAAAGTAAACATCATAACAGGCTATTACTCTAGGCATTGACCCCAATCAGCATTCCCGGTAGGTGAGCAAAGTGTTCAGATCAGGGACAAGATTCTAGTAATTGTAAAAAACAAGAAAATCACATGGGTCTCCCAGGCTTATTTCTCAAAAGGCCCAGATCTTCGCTTCTAGATGGTCCAGCCCCACAGGGTCCGGTCAGTAAAGGCTAGGGGAAGACACTCCCAACCAGGTCCACCAGGTGGAGGGTCCAAGTGGATCTATAACACAATCAGTTTACTTCTTCCTCCTATGAGGTTTAAGTAGTACTTGACCCAATGTCAGAACCTCTGATAACACCTGTGAAATAACACAATGCTAGTCTGGAAAGAAGCAATATTAGGTGACAGGAGAAAGACTTTCAACAAATCACAGTAACTTGCAACAATGCCTTTGGTGCAGTTTCATGGAAAGGCCCTCCCCTGTGGCTCCAGGGATAATTGGCTATCATGCCGGAAGGGCCCATGAAGGTTATCTCCAGTAGGAAACAGGTGTGCTACACAGGACCACTACCCTGTCGGATTGTTCTGGTCAGGACCTCTTTGTTTCCCATGGCAACGGACTGGCTGCCATACTGGGGGTTCCACAGGGAGTTGGGGGCCTGAGGGCCAATCTGGCAGTGCCACCATAGGAAGCTCGAAAGTCCCCAAGAACTTAGCCAGATCTTCGAGTTTGCGGAAGATTGCCGATTTCCCATTGTCGCGGGCGGAGGAGGGGACGCTGCGCTCTCCCACTGCTCGGGTCCGGCTGCTGTTGCTGCTGCGGCTGCTGCTGCTCGGTGGTGGCTCGAGCGGTGGGCCGGATCCCGGGGACTCGAGCGGCGCTCCTCGCCCGTGAGTGAAAAGGGGATATTTGGTTGTGGGGGTTTTGATTATGGATATTGTCCATGACGCCACCCACGGTTGTGGTGATTTTGGTGACAACACCGCTGCTCTAGACGGGGATCCCGGGAGCAGTGACTGGGAGCAGCTTTGTTGTTATTTCTTCCCTCCGTGGGTAGGGGGGTTGGTTGTCCCGGGGCCCGGTGATGGGGAAGGGATGGATGGCAGGCAGGTTACGGGGCCTGGGAAGGTGCAGGGTCGCGGGGGCAGCGCTGTGCCGCACGGCACTGTGGTACTCACTCAGCCTAATGATGAAGACACAGTTCTCGGTAAAACACACGGCTGGATGGACAGGTCCCACAGACGGCTGCGGTGTTGTTGCTCCCAGCGGGTTGGTGGCAACTGCCTTTCCCTGCACCTAAGATGTCGGTACGGTTCCAATGGGTTCCCACCGGTAACCCGCTCCCCGGCTTGGATATGGGCCGGAGGAGCCCCTTTTGCCCGCAGGCGCTGCCCCTGAGAAACGGTTGCCTTGGCGGTGGCGGTGTCTCTCTCACTCGGTTGGACGGTTGCCTTCTGTCGGGACTTGACTGTTTGGAAACCCAGGAGGTCCCCTTCACTAACGGATTTGGCAAATTCACGGTGACTCCTAGCCTTGCCGGGGTCCGAAAAGCCCCTGCCAGTTGGTGCTGGCTTCTCTTTGTGTACCGGTCTGGTACCGCCGGGCCACCGCCCGTCCACGGTCCTTACGGTAGACTCCAATCAGCCACTCCTGCAGACGGTCACCACCGTCTGCCAACCTTGCTGATCTATCCGGGCCACACACCCGGACCAACTTCAGGCTGCTCAACTCCTACTTCCTTCTGCTCACTTTCACTTCCAAACTCTATCTCTGCTCTGCACTCAAGCTCTGCCTGAGCTAAACTGACCACAGTTTCCTGCCTCCAGGACTGTGAACTCCTCGGTGGGCGGGACCAACCGCCTGGCCCACCCCCTGGTGTGGACATCAGCCCCTGGAGGAAGGCAACAAGGGTTTTGTGTTTTGGCTTCGGTGTGCCTGCTGGGAGTGTGGGGTGTGTGGGTGTTGTGCTCTGTGGCCCCTGGCTTGTCCAGGGCGCCACACCATCCTTATGCGTTGTCAGCTGGAAGGGGAAACCCCATCTTTATGGAATGTTTCTGCCCTGGAGGTGTTGGAGCAGGGGTTTTAATGCTCTTCGCAGCTGCAGAGTGCGTCTAGCCAGATCCGGTAATATCTGGACCTGGGACCTCTGGAAGTTGATGGATCCTGTCTGCCGCACAGCAGACATGATGGAGTCCTTCACCTCATAAAAATTGGCTTCTACATATTATGTCCCTTGGACGTGAATCTGGAGGGGATTTGGGACCCAGGGCCCTATGTATGCGATCTAACTCAATCGGCCCAGAGCTTTGTTCTCCCAGAATTTGAGCAAAGAGCTTCTGTGCCATGGCCTCCAGTTCAGGCGGGCCAATACTTTCAGGGATGCCACGGATACGGACATTATTTCGCCGAATGCGGTTCTCTAAGTCTTCTTGACCTGAAATGAGCTCATCAATCTTTGCGGAGTGGCTAAAGGTGGCTTTACACACTGCAACATCGCAAACGACATCGCTGTAACGTCACCGGTTTTGTGACGTAATAGCGACCTTCCCAGCGACATTGCAGTGTGTGAAACACATCAGCGACCTGGCCCCTGCTGTGAAGTTGCTGATCGCTACAAATCGTTCAGGACCATTCTTTGGTCCTTTGTTTCCCGCTGTGCAGCAAAGTCTCAGTGTGTAAAGGGGACTTAAAACACTGGAAACGAGTGATGTCACAATATCTGTCAATCACTATTCTCTGTCAGTCGGTCTCTCCCTCTCGGTCTCTATTCTCTCTCTGTCGGTCCGTCACTATCTCTGTCCCTCTCTCACAGTCTGTCGGTCATTTTCCCTCCTCTCTCATACTCACCGATCCCCGGCGCGGCACTGCACGGCATTCACACTGCTGCGGCGGCTTTTCCTCTTTTGAAAAAGCCGGCCGCTCATTAAACAATTTCTTATTCCCTACTTTCCCCGCCCACAGGCGCCTATGATTGGTTGCAGTGAGACACGCCCCCACACTAAGTGACAGGTGTCTCAGGGAGAGACCGACTGACAGAACAGTGATTGACAGATATTGTGACACATCACTCGTTTCCAGTGTTTGACTAGCTAGGTCGTTCTGCAGGTCCGGATCGCTCTTGCGTCGTTGGCCAGGTTTGCCTGTTTGACAGCTCACCAGAGACTCACCAGAGACTTTGTAGCGATCCCGGCCAGGTTGGGATCGCTGGTGGGATCGCTGAAAGTCTCAGTGTGTAAAGGGGCCTTAAGTAATATTTTCCTTTGTAGGGACAACTCAGCAGTGATGGCTTCCTGGGACTTCTCCACCTCCTCTACCCTGTATATGAATTCAGATTTCAGTGCCTGCAGCTCTTTCTTATAAGTATTCTCAAGCCTGCTAGCAAATCTGTCCAAATCTTTTTTTGTAGGCAAAGCCTTGATAGATTTGCTTATCTCATGTAGATTAGGCAGACCCTCATTGTTCTCCTAGCTGGAGAAGTCCTGCTGAGGCTAAAGGTCCAGTCACACTAAGCAACTTACCAGCGATCCCAACAACGATAGGGATCGCTGGTAAGTTGCTAGAAGGTTGCTGGTGAGATGTCACACTGCGACGCTCCAGCGATCCCACCAGCAACCTGACCTGGCAGGGATCGCTGGAGCGTCGCTACACGAGTTGCTGGTGAGCTCACCAGCAACCAGTGACCAGCCCCCAGCGCCGCGTGGAAGATGCTGCGCTTGGTAACTAAGGTAAATATCGGGTAACCAACCCGATATTTACCTTGGTTACCAGCGCACGGAGCTACACGTGCAGAGAGCAGGGAGCAGCGCACACTGAGCGCTGGCTCCCTGCTCTCCTAGTTACAGCACACATCGGGTTAATTACCCGATGTGTGCTGCAGCTACATGTGCACAGAGCAGGGAGCAGCGCACACCGCTTAGCGCTGGCTCCCTGCTCTCTTAGCTACAGCACACATCGAGTTAATTAACCCGATGTGTCCTGCAGCTACATGTGCACAGAGCAGGAGCCGGCACTGACAGTGAGAGCGGCGGAGGCTGGTAACAAAGGTAAATATCGGGTAACCAAGGACAGGGCTTCTTGGTTACCCGATGTTTACTGTGGTTACCAGCCTCCGCAGAAGCCGGCTCCTGCTGCCTGCACATTAGTTGTTGCTGTCTCGCTGTCACACACAGCGATCTGTGCTTCACAGCGGGACAGCAACAACTAAAAAATGGCCCAGGACATTCAGCAACAACCAACGACCTCACAGCAGGGGCCAGGTTGTTGCTGGATGTCACACACAGCAACATCGCTAGCAACGTCACAAAAGTTGTTCATTAGCAGCGATGTTGCTAGCGATGTTGCTTAGTGTGACGGGCCTTAAGGCCCCGTCACACTACGCAACATCGCTAGCAACATCCCTGCTAACGAACAACTTTTGTGACGTAGCAGCGATGTTGCTAGTGATGTTGCTGTGTGTGACATCCAGCAACAACCTGGCCCCTGCTGTGAGGTCGTTGGTTGTTGCTGAATGTCCTGGGCCATTTTTTAGTTGTTGCCGTCCCGCTGTGAAGCACAGATCGCTATAGCTGGGTTTACACACTGAAACTTTCTAGCAATCCCACCAGCGATCCCAACCTGGCCGGGATCGCTACAAAGTCTCTGGTGAGCTGTCAAACAGGCAGACCTGGCCAACGACGCAACAGCGATCCGGACCTGCAGAACGACCTAGCTGGTTGTTGGGGACGTGTCAAAGCAGCTATTTGAAAGGGAAGTTGCTGTAAAGTCCCCTTTACACACTGAAACTTTCTAGCGATCATGCTGCACAGCGGGAAACAAAGGACCTAAGAATGGTCCTGAACGATTTGTAGCGATCACAACTTCACAGCAGGGGCCAGGTCGCTGATGTGTTTCACACACTGCAATGTCGCTGGGGAGGTCGCTGTAACGTCACAAAACCGGTGACGTTACAGCGATGTCGTTTGCGATGTTGCAGTGTGTAAAGCCACCTTATGTGTGACAGCGAGACAGCAACAACTAAATGTGCAGGCAGCAGGAGCCGGCTTCTGCGGACACTGGTAACCACGGTAAACAGCGGGTAACCAAGAAGCCCTGTCCTTGGTTACCCGATATTTACCTTCGTTACCAGCCTCCGCCCCTCTCACTGTCAGTGCCGGCTCCTGCTCTGTGCACATGTAGCTGCAGTACACATCGAGTAATTAACCCAATGTGTGCTGTAACTAGGAGAGCAAGGAGCCAGCGCTAAGCGGTGTGCACTGCTCCCTGCTCTGTGCACATGTAGTTGCAGCACACATCAGGTAATTAACCCGATGTGTGCTGTAACTAGGAGAGCAAGGAGCCAGCGCTAAGCGGTGTGCGCTGCTCCCTGCTCTCTGCACGTGTAGCTGCGTGCGCTGGTAACCAAGGTAAATATCGGGTTGGTTACCCGATATTTACCTTAGTTACCAAGCGCAGCATCGCTTCAGTGCGTCGCTGCTGGCTGGGGGCTGGTCACTGGTTGCTGGTGACAGCTCACCAGCAACCCGTGTAGCGATGCTCCAGCGATCCCTGCCAGGTCAGGTTGCTGGTGGGATCGCTGGAGCGTCTGACTGTGTGACCTCTCACCAGCAACCTCCTAGCAAGTTACCAGCGATCCCTATCAGGTTGTATCGTTGTTGGGATCGCTGGTAAGTTGTTTAGTGTGACGGTACCTTATGTGGGGGGAAGTTCAGGACAGAGCTCCCAGCATGTGCGACTCTGCCATCAGCAAGCCACGCCCCCCGTTTTCTTTATTTTTTAATTAATTTCCCCACTGCCAGATCCGGATTATGCACCCGGAATCCTGGACCCGGGTCTGGTGTCGCGGGCGGAGGAGGGGACGCCGCGCTCTCCCACTGCTCGGGTCCGGCTGCCGCGGCTGCCGCGGCCTGTTGCTGCTCGGTGTTTCGAGCGATGGGCCGGATCCCGGGGACTCTAGCGGCGCTCCTCGCCCGTGAGTGAAAGGGGTTTGGGTGTGGGGATTGTTTATTGTCCGTGATGCCACCCACGGTTGTGGTGATTGAGTGTACACCACCGCTGCTCTGGCTGGGGATCCCGGGAGTGATGGTGTGGACCAGCCAGTTGTTGTGTTGCCCCTCCGTGGGTAGGGGTTGGTGATCCCGGGGCCCAGTGATGGGGTTGGGATGTTGGACAGGCGGCCTATGGGCCTGTGGAGGTGCAGGGGCGCAGGGGCAGCGCTGTGCCGCACGGCACGGAGGTACTCACTCAGCCAGTCAACACAACACAGTTCTCGGTAAACAAACGGCTGGTTGGACGGGTCCCTCAGACGGTTGCACTGTTGATATCCCATGCAGGCGACGGTGACGGTCTCTTTCCTGCACCTATGTGTTGTTGTTTGGTTGCGATGGGTTCCCACCGGTAACCCGCTCCCCAGCTTGGATATGAGCCGGAGGAGCTCCACTCTTGCCCGCAGACGCTGGCCCTGGGAAACTGGTGCCTTGGCGGTGGCGGTGTCTCCCCTCTATGGTCGGACTGTTGCCTTCAATCGGGACTTAGTTGTTGAGAGACAGTCATCCCCTTCACTGACGGATTTGGCAAATTATGGCGACTCCTAGCCTTGCCGGGATCCGAAAGGCCCCTGCCCTGGTGCTGACTAATCTTCGTATACCGCTCCGGTACCGCCGGGTCACCACCCGTCCACGGTCCTTTCGGCAACCTCCAATCAGTCTCGCCTGCAGACGGTCACCGCCGTCTGCCAACCTTGCTGTCTCAGTCCGGGGCACACACCTGGACTAACTTCAGGCTTCTTGCTGTCACTACTCCTACTTTCCTCCTTTACCACTTCATTCCCTTTCACTTTCAACTCTAACACTCATCTGCTTGTTTACTCCTTCACTTCCCTAGCTTAACTGCCTGGTTTTCCCGCCTCCAGAGCTGTGAACTCCTCGGTGGGTGGAGCCAACCGCCTGGCCCACCCCCTGGTGTGGACACCAGCTCCTGGAGGAAGGCAACAAGGTATTTTGTTTGACTTAGGTGTACCTGCAGGGAATGTGGGGTGCGTGTGGTGTTGTGACCTGTGACCCCTGGCTTGCCCAGGGCGTCACACTGGCACCCGGGCATCTTTGAAACCGTGTGGATCCGGACTTTAACAGTCCGGATCCGCTCAGCCCTAGTGCTGGTACTTTTAGTGCCACATATTTTGAGTTCAGTGTTCACAGTATGAGGATCACAATTGGCTGGAGAGATGGGTGGGTCTGGCCACCTACATACCCCACAAATGGGTGTGTTTTACATGTGTCTGACAGGTCACATGAGAGATTTAATGGAGTCTGTTGTTTGCCACAGGGGGAGAAACTGCAGCCAGCAGGGATAGTGCTGGGCTGTAGGAAAGAGCTTCTGAGAGAGATCCTGTGTAGAGACTGACAGGAATCAGTGTATAGAGGGCTGCAATGTCCTGGAAAGAAACCTGTGGTCAAGGTAAAGATCTTGGAAGCTGTGTGTAAATACTGGCCAAGGCCAAGGGGATACTAATGTTAAGAACTGTATCTAATTCACTGTGGATGATGCTACCGTTAAACGGACTTGAACACCATGTATGTTCTTTTAAGCTGGATGAGGCCTTGTGTTTATGTTGCAAGAGCAGTATATGTGACTTTTTAAGTAAAAATCCTGAACTTCTTAAAGAGACAGTGTGACGCCCTGGACTAATCAGGTCGTCCCAGGTAGTCCCATGCACACACACTCCCTCCCTAAAAAGGTGACAGCAGCCAAACTTCAAAACCCTTGTCACCTCCCTCCAGGTTTGATGTCCACACCAGGGGGTGGAGCCAGGTGGTTGACTCCGCCCACCGAGGAGTTCACAGGCCTGGAGGCGGGAAAACAGAGAGTCTAGAGAATCTAAAGAGTCTAAAGAGTAGCTTTGACGGTGGAGGAGACAAGTTGAGTTCAAGGGCAGACCTGTAACCAGGCCTGCCAATAGTCTACTCAGGTGTCTGGGTTGGCAGCCCCCCGAGGAAGCATTCTTGCGAAACGCGTCGGTGCTTCCCCCTTTCTCTACAGGACTCTCGACTCAGCACATTGCACTTGCACTTTACTATGGGTAAGCGTTGTCCCATGCTACTTCACAGGGCATGGAATTTTCCTTAAGTACATGCCCTTTAGGGCTATTTTTACAATCGCTTCCCTGTGTATTTTGTTTTTGATGTAATGCATGGGACTGCTTTGTATATTTATACATGCTGTCGAGGTCCTAGTTAGGGAAACCTCTGACTCTTTGTATCTCCATTCACTGTTGTTTTTTTTATCAATTCCATATACTATAATATGACAGTGCCACTATTTGTAACTTTGAATTTTCAATAAAAAGTTTATATATATGATATAGTTGCACTCTCGATATTCTCTTATTATGTACGGCCATATAAAACTCAGTTTTTTCCTTTTTCTATGTACCCTTATATTGAGTGGCCATTTACATGCTGTTAGAACTCCATCTGTTGCTTTTTCTTCTTGTTCAAAGAAAATGGTGGAAGTGCCCAACTTAGCGACTTAACGTTTAAAGAAGTGAGCAACAGTATTACTGAACGTTATGTGGTAGCTCCAGGAAAGGGGCACAAACAAAGTTAGGTGGCGGCTTGTTGTTCCATGACACCAGGGGAAGTGATAATGACTCCATGGTTAACCCTGACTCTAATGCGGTATAAAGTGAATGCAATGCATTTAGAGGTAGGGAATCCTCTGTTAGATCGATGCTGAGGGACACAGTCAAGAAACTCTATAACTTTTGTGAGAACTCAGAATCAGTCCAGACAGTAGATACTGTACAGAGCAAGAGAATCTTACTACCGGGATAACCGTTGGGGTGGGGAAGGTCTAACAAAGAGGTGACTCAAAGAGATGAAGTGACTGAGTCTGACAGAGCATTGTTCACAAAGAATAATTTGGTGACAGTTACAGACTATTTTCCAGGGGCTGAACCTCAAAGTCGACAGAGAAGGATCTTTCATCTAGTATATCAAGTTGCCAAAGCCCACAGCTTTGGGCAGAGGGGAAGGGAATGTGAGAAGGCGACCGGCTATATTATCAATGGCCGGTATGTACCACATAAATGGTGTGATCCTCAGGAGTGCTGGTACTTTTAGTGCCACATATTTTGCTGTAGTGTTCATAGGGTTAGGATCACAGGTGGCTGGAGAGATGGGTGGGTGTGGCCACCTACATACCCCACCCATGGGTGTGTTTGACATGTGTCTGGTAGGTCACATGAGAGATTGAATGGAGTCTGTTGTTTGACACAGGGTGAGAAACTACAGCCAGCAGGGATAGTGCTGGACTGTAGGAAAGAGCCTCTGGGAGAGGTCCTGTGTAGAGACTGACAGGAGTCAGTGTATGGAGGGCTATAATGTCCTGGAAAGAAACCTGTGGTCAAGGTAAAGAGCTTGGAAGTCATGTGTGAATACTGGCCGGGGCCAGGCGGACACTAATTTTAAACATGTATCTAATTGACTGCGCGGCATACTACAGTTAAATGGACTTAATACCATGTATGTTCCTTTAAGCTGGATAAGGCTGTGTATTTATGTTGCAAGACTGGTTTATGTGTCCATTTAAATACATCTGCTGGACTTCTTAAAGAGACAGTGTTTCTGAGTTTACCTCGCATTGCAGCATATTGAATAAAATCCCCAATATACAGTGTGAATTGTGTGCAACATCACAATATATACACATAGATACACACACATTTATACAGCTATATAGACACACCGATGTGTCTATACTGCATACTACTATATGGGTGGCACATACTACTGTGTGGGGGCACATAATATAATATAGTATGGGGTGCATAATATAATATACAGAGCTGCATCCTACTGTATAGGGGCACATAATACAATATAGAGGCGCATAATGCAATATGGTGCTGTATCCTACTGTATTGTGGCACATAATACAATATGGGGGCGCATAATACTATATGGGGCGCATATGTGGGACGCATAATGGAATATGGAGGCGCATAATACAATATGGCACTGTATCCTACATCCTACTGTATTGGGTTGCATAATACAATGTGGGGGGGCATCCTACTGTATGGTAGCACATAATATTATATTGGGGCACATAATACTATATGGGTCTGCATACTACTATATGGGGGAAACAAATCCTATTTACAAAAAATAGCCATAAAATACGAATATAAAAACATTTTATTAATGACAAAATTAAAAATGTATAAGGCAGGTATATATATAGTCAGAAAATAACCAAGGCAAATAAGTCTAATAGTTTTAGCAGCAAAAAACATTTTCTATAAAAAAGAACTGTAGACCTTCCATGAACACTTTAATCAGTTTCATCCCACCATCAACCTAACACTGAACTACTCCTGCACGGAAATCAACTTCTTGGACACCATCATTAAACTACGGAACAATGAAATAGAGACATCCCTGTACAAGAAGCCAATTGACCGTCCAACATACCTGAAATGGAACAGTTTTCATCCAAAACGCATAAAAAAAAACTCTATTGTATACAGCCAGGCTATCAGGTACAATCGGATATGTTCCAACAGTACAGATAGAGACAATCACCTTGAGGGCCTCAGAAAGACCTTTCTGAATCAAGGCTACCACCCAAGAGCAATTGAAAACCAGATTACAAGAGCCACCAGAATATCAAGAAACCATCTCCTACATAATAAAACTAAAGAAGAAAACAACCGGGTCCCTCTTGTAGTCACCTACAATCCACATCTGGAGGTGTTTAGAGGAGCTGCACGGAAACTACAACCATTACTGCAAAAAGATGCCCGGTTAAAATCTATTTTTCCAGACCCCCCACTTCTGTGTTTTAGGCACCCCCGAATCTAAGAAGCATCATTGTCAGAAGCTCCCTGTCCTCTCCAACACCAACAGGAACATTTCCCTGCAACCAGAAAAAAATGCAAGACCTGTCCATTAATACTGACAACGGACAAGAAAAAGATTCCCAGATCACATCAGGACTACAAGATCCCAGGTACCTTCAGCTGCACCACAACCAATGTGGTGTACTTAATTATATGTACCAAATGTCCAACTGGGAATCTGTATGTAGGGGAGACCGGACAACAGCTCAGGACAAGGATGAATTCTCACTGCCACACAATTAGAGAAAAAAGGATGGATCTACCTGTGGCCAAACATTTTTGTAACTCAGACCACAGCATCATGGACATGAAATTGCTGGTATTGAAAGGAAATTTCAAGTCCCAGAGAGATAGGAGACTATGGGAGTACAAACTTATGATGACCTTTGACACATTCAGAGCAGGAATGAATGTGTCTCATGGATTCATGTCTTTTTACATCAGTTAAGAGATGTGCTCCTCTGACCATCCGAGCGTGTCACAGCCAGGACCAGACCCTTATCAAAGGACAATAAAACTTTCACACTGAACTGCAGCAAAATTTATGGCCACAACAGTTTGCCCCCCTGCCATAGAGTTCTGTTTTATATAACTTGTTTTTGTTGTTTTGTTTTTTTTGTTTGTTTTTTTTACTGCACTTTTCTATGTCCTGTTGTGTATAAATATGTGACTCTTCAGATTTTGTGTTATATCATGCCTGATGAAGAGACCTGAGTAGTCTCGAAAGCTTGCAATTATTACCATCTTTTCAGTTAGCCATTAAAAGGTATCAACCACTGAGGACTTCGGTTCTTTTAAACAATTTTTTTTTTGTAAAGATCTAAGGACTATTGGCCACGATATAGACACAATGCAAGGTAATATAATTAGACCCAGGTAAATAGATGTTCTCTCACAGCAGAAACAGACAATGACCTCCGTTAATCAAACAGTTGTTTGATATGTATCTTATTTTCTGAGTGATCACTTGCTTCTTGGTCGTTAGGGTACCGTCTCATTAAACAACGTACCAGCAATTCCGACCACGATACGACCTGGTCAGGATCGCTACATGGTCGCTGGTGAGCTGTCAATCAGGCAGATCTCACCAGCAACCAGCCACCAGCGACTCTGCGCTTGGTAACCAAGGTAAATATCGGGTAACTAAGCAAAGCGCTCTGCTTGGTTACTCGATATTTACCTTGGTTACCAGCGTACACCGTTTAGCGCTGGCTCCCTGCACGCGTAGCCAGGGTAAATATCGGGTAACTAAGCAAAGCGCTTTGCTTAGTAACCTGATGTGTACCCTGGTTACGTGTGCAGGGAGCCAGCGCTAAGCGGTGTACACTGGTAACCAAGCAAAGAGCTTTGCTTAGTTACCCGATATTTACCCTGGTTACCAGCGTACACCGCTTAATCAGAGTCGGTGCTCGTTGGTCTCCTGCCGTCAAACACGCCGATGTGTGCTGCACAGCGGGAGAGTAATGAGCAAAAAATGAACCATAACAGTGTGTAACGATAAGCGATTTCACAGCAGGGGCCAGGTTGCTGCTTAAGCCTGCTTTACACGAGTCGATCTATCGTGCGCTAGCACGAGCGATCGTACCCGCCCCGTCGTTTTTGCGCCACGGGCAAATCACTGCCCGTGGCGCACAAACTCGTTTAACCCCCGTCACACGCACTTACTTTCCGGATGACCTCACTGTGGGCGACGAACGTTTACTTCCTGAAGTGGGAGGGACGTTCGGCGTCACAGCGACGTCACACGCAGCCGGCTAATAAAAGCAGAGGGGCGGAGATGAGCGGGATGTAAACATCCCGCCCACCTTCTTCCTTCCACATAGCCGGCGGGTGCCGTGGGACGCAGGTAAGCGGTGTTCATCGTTCCCGTGTGTCAAACGGAGCGTGTGATGCCACGGAAACGATGAACCACCGGTGCCATTTTAATTAAACAATTTTATGAAACCTAGCAACGAGTACACGACTCACGATTTGTGAGCGATACTGCGTCGCTAGGAGGTGTCACACGAGACGACATCGTGTACGATGCCGGATGTGCGTCACGAAAACCGTGACCCCGACGATGCATCGCACGATCGGTCGTCTCGTGTAAAGCCCGCATTAGTGTCCCACACAGCGAGATCGCTCATAAGGTCACTGGTACGTCACAAAACCTGTGACTCAGCAGCGATCTCGCTAGTGATCTCGCTAAGTACCCCCTAGACATGTTTATCCCTTTTACATGCTGTCACTTTTACTTTACCAACTGGGCTTATAATCTGCAAGCATAGAGTCGACTGTTTACATTGAACATCAGCTATTTACCTGGGTATACTGTAATTATATTACCTTTAATTCTGTCTATATTGTGGCCAGTACTCCTTAGTGTTTTTTTTTTACAGAACACTTTTTTGCTGCTAAATCTATTAGACTTATTTGTGTGCAGAACTGCACAATTTCTTGGTTATTTTCTCACTGTTTCTACAGTGGGGTTCAATTGGGTGATGGCAGGCAGGGAGGGCATATACCTGTGGGAAGATACCTGTGGGACGGTGGGATAAACACTACTGTCCTGATACTGTCATGCTGTCCTGTAATGCTGCTGTCCTGTTTCTCCGCTCTGGTATCCAGCGTCTGTTGTCCAGCTGATTGCGTCCTGCGCTCTGTTACTGAGGGCAGTTTCCACTTCTGTTGTGACCGTGTGCTCCCATGGTCACAACAAGAGCAGAAGATGTGAGGGCGCATGCACCACCCTCACAGCGAAAGCAAGGAAAGCAAAACACGAGATCACACTATCTATACAAAGATGGTGCCGGAGATAAGCGCTATGTACAGACGCCATCTTAGTGAAGATATTAGTAAAATTATTCTATAATAGAATTAGCATAAATAAAGTATAGGGGAGGAGGGATGGGCAGGGGGGGCGGGAATCACTATCAAAACCCAACCCACCTATTAGCTATTCGTCAGCTCCTAACAATCAAAAAGCTGTGCATTTCACAAACTTTACTTGCTTGTATTTGAAAAACTATTTATCCAATCTGACAACTAAAAGTATGTATAGAATCAGCATGATAGCACCAGTATAGCACTGGCTTTAGTTTACATAGGAAAATCCTGGTGATTGGTTCCCTTTAATGCCATAATGAGGGAACAGGTTGGGCAACCTCTACTCCAGCAAAAAGGAAATGGAGGAAGAAGAAATGAAGAACATTAGTTTGGATACTCAGACTGTATTGGAAAAAATGTTTTGGGTGTCAGGTTATTGGGACAATTTATTAAGTATTTACAATCCAAGTCCCATTAGACCATATAATGTTTCATATAGTGAATATATAACAATGTGAAATGTTCGATGCACATGGAATTTTGCTTTTTATTTGATTTTTTTTTTTTTTAGAAAACAGACGTCTATTAGTAACTGTACATATTATAATTCTAATGTAACTTCTAACATGCTTTCCCTTTCTTGTTTACTTACTTGCCTTTACTTTTACTGTCAGTTTTGTGTTTTCTTGTTAAGTTTCTCAAATATATGGTTTCCTCCCATGTGAAATTTTCTTAGTGGTCAAGAAATTATAATTTTCAAGTAAAACAACATTTGTCACCTTCTGCGTACCATAATGGCTTCTGCCCTTGTGAGTTTTGTTGTGATATTTAAAGATGCCATTTGTGTGTAAAATATTTCCCTCATTCTGAATATGGCAAGGGTTTCTCCCTTGTGTGAATTTTTTTGTGTTTACCAAGACCTGCATGATCTGCAAAAGGTTTCCCACATTCTGAACATAAAAAAGGCTTCTCTCCTGTGTGACTTCTTAGGTGTCTAACACGAGTTGAGTCATCTGCAAAACATTTCCCACATTCTGAACATGAATATGGCTTCTCCCCTGTGTGAATTCTCTGATGTATAACAAGAGTTGATTTAGCTGCAAAACATTTCTCGCATTCTGAACATGAAAAAGGCTTCTCCCCTGTGTGAATTCTTTTGTGTTTATCAACACTTGATTTTTGTGTAAAATATTTCCCACATTCTGAACATGAATATGGCTTCTTCCCTGTGTGAGCTCTCTGGTGTGTAACAAACTGTGATTTACGGGTAAAACATTTCCCACATTCTGTACATGAAAAAGGCTTCTCTCCTGTGTGAATTCTTTGGTGTCTAACACGACTTGAGTCATCTGCAAAACATTTGCCACATTCTGAACATGAAAAAGGCTTCTCGCCCGTGTGAGTTCTCTGATGTAAAACAAGACATGATTTATGTGCAAAACATTTCCCACATTCTGAACATGAAAAAGGCTTCTCCCCTGTGTGAATTTTCTGATGTCTAACAAAATGTGATTTTTTCTTAAAACATCTCCCACATTCTGAACATGAAAATAGCTTCTCCCCTGTGTGACTTTTCTGGCAACTAACAGAGTCTGTAGAAAATCTTTTCTGCCTTGTGTGACTTTTTTGATTGATTTTTCCAAATTCTGACGTTGAATATGTCTTCTTTACTGTAAGAGCACTTTGATTTTTAATGCCTCTTTTGTGACATTTATTTTTCTTAATAGTCTGTGAAGTATCAGAAGGTAGGACTTGTTCAATACAATCAGATGATACATCTTTGTTGTGAAGGGATGATATATCTGGAATAGTGGTAATCACTTCAGTTATATCTTGTGTGATATCAAGGTCATCTGATTTAAACATTGAAGTTGTCAGCTGTGCCTCTAATCTTCTAATACTGTCATCTGCCAAGAATAAAAAGAATTTTTAATAATATATCAAATTTAAGGATATATAAATCATAAAATAGCTTGTAATGTTGTTACCGGCTTCTCCATACTGTCCTGCTTCCTTTCCCCGGAGGGCGCCCCGGCACACTTACCATCCCGATCGCTCAACAGTAGCTTCCATGTCCTGCTGCCTTCTCCTGCACATGTCACACAGGACTCCTAGGGGTGCACTTAGGGCACACGCATGCACCTACTCTTAAAAGGGCTAGAATGCCCTAACCCAGAAGTGCTTCTCAGCACATGGTTGAGAGGCACTAGGTATTTAGGCCATCTTCCACTATGGGTGGTGCCTAGGCAACATGGTCTATCCTTAGAGTCGCACTGCCAGTGATCACATAGACCCATTAAAATCAATCGGCCTGCACACACCTCTGTGCGTTCACACGGAAGTGTGTCTGTGTGGAGCTCATGCGTGTACGTGTGCTCCATACAGCGACATGTCCATTTTTCTTCCGGTAGCACTGATGTTACATGGACCGCACACGTCTTTGAAATACAATGATTTTTTTATACTCACCTATCTCAACCACTGCTGTCTTCGGAGCTGCTGGCGCTTGCTTCCAGGCCTGTTCATTTCCGTTCATGCATATTCATTGCACCGTGGACCCGGAAGCAGCAGCGCCGGAAACAGCAGCACCAGGGACAGCTACTCCGGGGACAGGGGAGTAAAACGTTCCTGCTCTCTGTGTGCTATCAAAGATAGCACACTGAGAACACACGCGTGCCGAAATCAATGCACATGGATCATGGATCACATGTATCAATGCATGGCAGCATTTTGCATGGATATGTGAAGGAAGCCGTATGCTGTGCGTGATAACACGTGTCTGTATCCTATTATCCGCTGTGTCCACTGTACCTGCTGCATCTATATTTACCAGCTGTGACTACCGTACCTGTTGCATCAATCTATACCAGCTGTGCCTGCCATATCTGCTGCACCTGTCGTATCAGCCGTATCCTCAGCACCCACCTACACTATCAGTGACTGTCACTACAGCATACAATGCCCGACCCCTGGGGCCAGCTTTCGCAGTACCAGGACTCTTTGTAGCACCTGGCGGCTAAATTCCAGCACCAGCCTATCCTCACCATCAGAGGCTCTAGTGAAGCCCAGATTGTCACTTAGTTACACCCCTCCTGGTTGAGTCGATGCTGCAGCCTAGTGCGTCCACTCCCATTTGTAACCACAAGCATAATAATTTACCCTGACCATGGATCCCTCTTACTCCAATACTCCTTAGTTCAGAGGTATGCATCAAGAGATGGTCTGTCAACATGAACAAGACCGGATCCTGAACTACTTGCAGTCAGTGGACACCTGCTTGTCAGTCTTAACACCAATGTCTCCATCTGATCCTGTTCAGGCTGTAGTCACCACCCTGGCAGCATATCCCGTTCCAAGCTTCGGTCTTTGTATGTTTGCTTCTCTGCGGTTTGACAGCGACCACAAGCAATGCAGGGGGATTCATAAATCAGTGCTCTTTGGACTTTAAACCTTTGTATACCAGTTTGTTTTGGACCAGGCCAAAGTGGCCTTTATGATGTCACACTTGACCAGTGAGGCTCTTCCTTGAACCAATTCATTATGGGAGAGAAGTGATCCTGTTGTCTTGGACCTGCAAACCTTCCGGGATGCGTTCCACAAGGTATTCAATGATCCGGGTCAAGTTTCCTCTGCAGCATCTTCACTCCTTAGACTTTGCCAGGTAATTTTCACCATAGGCCACTATGCCATCTGTTTCCGCATATTGTTGTCATGAATGTTTCCCATCATTAGGAGACTAGTGACAGGTTTGGGTAAAGGAGTTTCACTTACCCATGTGAGACTATAGATATTAACTTTGTTATCCTTTCTTTTGGTGCACCAAGGGTTAATATCAGTTTTCGTTGCTAGTAGCTTCTGATTACCTCTCCTCATGTGCAGGACGGCACGGTAGCTCAGTGGCTAGTACTGCTATCTTGCAGTGCTGGGTTCCTGGGTTCAAATTCCATCAATGATAACGTGTGTAAGGAGTTTGTATGTTCTCCCTGTTTTTGTGTGGGTTTCCTCCCAATTTCGATTGTGAACCCCAATGGGGACAGTGTTGCTGATACATGTAAAGCGCTGCAGATAATGTTGGTGCTATATAAAAGATTATTATGTGCATCTGGTTTTTGACAACTCCAATCACCTTTAGTCACATGAACCAACAGTTATACAGAACCGCTGGTTATAGAGAATCCATACTTGTATACTTACCACTGAGGAGGAAGATTGCTCTTGTAGCCACTGGACCTTTGCTGCTTCTGCTGCTGGAGCCCCTTGTGTTGGTGAATCCCTGCTGGTACAAGTGTTATATGATACAGTCCTGGTGCATGTCTGCAGCCTAGACATTGGTGTTTATCCTTTTGTTGATCTTTCCTGGTGTTGTTTTATTGCAGAGTTAGTACTAGTGTCTCTCTCCAACCATCTCACTAGTGAGGGCAAGTGCAGGGCTAGTCAGGGATTAGGTATGCTGCTCGGTGACGGGGGTGAAAAAAAACACACATGTAGGAACTCTAGGGAGAACAGGAAATAGCAAATGGAAGACTGCCTTTAATACACGTGACGGTCACTATGAGTAGCAGGTAATGCCATTCGAGCTCAGCAATGTTCTGGCGGTTTTCCACGAATTTGTGAACAAGATCTTCCAAGATCTGCTCTACTCATGTGTAGTTGTAGCACCCGTCCCCACGAGGTCCCGAGGGGGGCGCTCTTCCCCTCACCTGCCCAGCTACAACGTCACCCCCACACGCACTCCCGCTCCCAGCCTCCGGCAGCGGCGTCCTTCCTCTTACCTGTCCCACGGCTCTGCAAGCTCTGCTCCTGATTCAGGTCCTGCTGTGGTTTCCTCTCACTCCTGGGTCGGGCGCTCTGCTCCAGAGGCTACTGCAGCTTCTTTCTGCCTCCAGGTCACACACAGATCTGCAGTAAGTGATCTTAGGGGCGTGGCCTCACACGCAGCCTTTCTTAAAGTGGTAGCGTCCCATTACCTGGAAGTGACCTCAGAGGTCACCTGTTACCTAAAGGGTATTTAAGTTCCTGTGCTATACCTGCTGTGGACGTCATACCTGTGCCATACCTGCTGTGGACATGTATTTAGTAAGACCTGGCTCAACTATAAAAAGTAGGGTGCCAGAAACAAAAAAAACAAATGCTAGAAAATTAGACTAATTTCGGCACACCAAACAGGAGAAAGGAGAAAGGTTCTTTGATCAATAACCCGCGTGATTTATTGTCAAAGTATATAAAGAAAAAAAGTCCAACGTGTCGACCCTTCAGGGGTCTTTTTCATAATAATATAATAATAATATATAATTGTATTTTTCCGAGGAGGTATATGTTAAACTGTGAGTTATATACCTTAGGAATAGAAAAAGAAGTTCAACGTGTAAATGGTCAATGTCCGAAATATCTCAATGGCCTATCAACCATCCAATATCAATGGTGAAATATGAATCATAAATGATGGATGAGAAGAGGTAGTCACTCGGTCGCAAAGAAGAGTTGAATCCAGGCAAGTATGTAAATTATCTGGTAGGTTGATAGGTAACACACAAAAGAACAATTTCAATGTGCGCCAATAAACTAACGGGCCCGTTTTCCCTCTCCACGTTGACGCAGGCTCATTACAGCCCCCAATGTAGCAACAAAGTAGGAATGGTCCCGCACCACCGCATGCCACTCTGGGGTAACGCACGTGTGCTCGTGGAGGGCTGTAAATTACCGTGTCCTGAGTAGGGGTGCTCGTCCAAAGAAAGAATCCAAGTGCAGATGAACTGGAGAGAAGAATGAAGGACCGCATTCCATCCACTATGCAGGAATACGATTTATTTAGCGGTGCAGGGTAAAAAGCCGGAGACGCGCTGTGAGCTGGCTCCCAGGTAAAAGGACGACGGCCGTTTCGCCTAATCAGGCTTCCACGGGTCCATGTGTGGAGCTACACCACCACCCCTTATAAAAGGAGAGCTCACAGGTGCGTCGCTAGCCACATAAAATAACATGGAGAATGTTTATACATATTCAATACACGGAACATACCGTGCAATAATGTAACATAATAAAACATCAATAATACAGGATATTTGTATCCACAAAATAATAGACAAAAGAAAAATAAATAGAAGACACAGAGGTAATAAGTATAGAGGAAATC
Source organism: Anomaloglossus baeobatrachus (assembly GCF_048569485.1). Taxonomy (NCBI): domain Eukaryota; kingdom Metazoa; phylum Chordata; class Amphibia; order Anura; family Aromobatidae; genus Anomaloglossus; species Anomaloglossus baeobatrachus. Next base: position 556,140,260 of record NC_134357.1, read on the forward strand.
TACAGGAACACTGAAAGATCAACGCGATCATTTAACCCCAAAGCCCCTTGTGCTCCATAATCAATAATCAGCCTGGCCTCTGCCTGTAACAAAAGTTGCTGAAGGTTGCCCCCCTTGGAAGGGAGGACAACCCTTTTCAGGCCGGCGAAACGCAAGACATTAGGGTTACCATTATGTTGTTCGCGGATGTGGGTGATCAATCTGGGAGAACCTTTTCCTGACGTTACAGAATTATAGTGCTCTCTAAACCTAATATAAAGGCACCTAATTGTTTTGCCTATGTAAAATCTGCCACATGGGCAGAAAATCACATAGACAATAAACTTGGTCTTGCAAGAAATAAACTGGTGTACAGAATGAAAATGCGGACCAACCTGCAAGGATTGGCCGGTAAGATGCAAGTTACAGAACCTGCAACTGCCACATCGGTAATTCCCCGGTGGGCAGCATCTGTCAAGCCACACCGCGGGGCTAGTAAGTCTATTTTTCACCAGTTTATTCCGCAAGTTACTACACCGTCTGAAAGTGACCAAAGGGTTAGCTTTGGTCATTTCAACCAAAGTAGGATCTCTTTCCAGGATATGCCAATGCCTGCATAAAGTTCTCCGTATAACATGCTCCAACGGCCCAAAACGAAAACTGAAGACAAATCTGTTCAAATCATTAACCCTCTTCTTAGAGGGGCTTACATGGTTAGGACGACAAACATCAGATCTAACCCTCTCAAAAGCAGAATCAATCAATTTATTCGGATACCCCCTTTGCTGCAGCCTTTCCCTTAACTCACATGACTGCTGGAGAAAAGTTTCCTCAGAACTATTAGCCCTACGTACCCGCAAAAACTGACTATAGGGTAAAGCCGTTTTAGTATGGAGAGGATATGCGCTCTGGAAATGCAAGAGTGAGTTGGACGCCGTAGGTTTCCTAAACAATTGAGTGTGAATATTGCCATCCCTGATGGAAACCTCAATATCCAAAAAAATTTAGAGTATCGCCACCAAAAGAGGAAGTGAAAGACATATTCATTGTGTTAAAGTGCCACCATATCCTTAACGGCTTGAACCCCCAAACCCTGGGGGATGCGGGTATACAGGCTCTCCACATCAATTGATGTCAATTGAAAGCCCTGCTGCCATGTTATACCTTTTAGCAGTGCCAGAAAATCACCGCTATCGCGGACATAAGAGGGAATATGACTGAGTAACGGTCTCAGCAGCCAGTCCAGATAGTGCGATAAAGGCTCCGTTAAAGAGCCAATACCAGCCACTATCGGACGGCCTGGGGGATTATTTCTGCACTTATGAATTTTAGGTATACAATACCAGCACGGCCTCGTGGGGTAAGGGGGAATCAACTTCTCATCTTGCGCCTGTGAGAGGAAACCTAGGCTTACATATTTGCCCAAAAGCCGCGCCAAAGATTTCTTAAATTCATAGATGCGATTACTAGACAAAGGGGTATAGGTAGCTCTTTACAGCCCCCATTTACCCACATTATGGGATCCTCTTAGTTATTGATATACCTTCTACGGGCCACATATTTCCCTGCAGGCATATCTGCTTATGCAATTATCACACTAAACGCCTCTTATTTTATAGGTGCACATCTGCTAAAATGGGGAATCCACGTGGTCCCAGCAGCGGCCCCGTTCAGGAAACAGCGGAGAAAAAAGTCATATAGGAAAAAACGTGTTTAATGCCGCGCTAAAGGATCACTGATATCAGTAAGATGAAAATCTCTTTTTTATTTTAGTCAATCCAACGCGTTTCAGAGACAAGGACCGTCTCCTTCTTCAGGGTAAAAAGAAAAGAAAAAAGAAATCATCATTTCTTTTTTCCCTGAAGAAGGAGACGGTCCTTGTCTCTGAAACGCGTTGGATTGACTAAAATAAAAAAGAGATTTTCATCTTACTGATATCAGTGATCCTTTAGCGCGGCATTAAACCCGATTTTTCCTATATGACTTTTTTCATAGGTGCACATCGAAATTATTCTTTTGTGTGTTACCGATCAACCTACCAGATAATTTACATACTTGCCTGGATCCAACTCTTCTTCGCGACCGAGTGACTACTGTTATGATCCGGAACCATGGAAGACCACCACAAATCATTGGCAAAAAGGTGACAAGAGCATTGGCAACTAATCTGGCCGCCATCCCCTTACTAACCAACACAACTAGAAGTAGCCGAGGGATGAACTAACATCCTGTGCACCGCGAACCCAGCCGGAGAACTAACTATCCTAAAAGGTAGGAAAGATGAATAACTCTCTGCCTCAGAAAATAGACAAAAATAGCAAGCCCCCCATATTCAAAGACTGCGGTGATATAGGAAAAAACACAATACACAGGTAGATGACAGGATTAGCAAAAGGTGAGGCCCCCGCTGACTAAAATAGGAAAGGATAGGAAAGGGACTGATGGTTGCCAGAGAAAAACCCTGGAAAATACCAACTTCCTGATAGTACAAAAAGGCCCTCAGATCGCTCGATCTGAACTCCGTCCTATACCAGGCGCCCTTGTCATAGCAATGAACAGAAAACAAGAATCATAACAAAGTCAACAAGCCACAAACACATGGACCCAAAGGAGCTATACTCCACACAGAACTGCAGGGAGTTCCCCAACAATCCACTGAGGGGGAAAATCCCTGGAAGGAAATAAACTGAAAATAACCACAGCAAAATGACAAACCCAGATAAACAAAAGAACCAGACAATAAATAAAGAGCAAGCACTTATCTGGGGAAGATGTGGTGTAAAGCAGGATCAAGCAGGCTAAAGATACAAAAAACAACTGACATCCGGCAACAGCCTGCAATCAGACAAGGACTTAAATAAGCAGAGAGTTAGGAAAGGAAACACCCACTGCACAACCCACCTGGTCTCTGTCCAAACCCTTCCTGGCCACCAGAGGGAGCCTCCCAGCAGCCAAGACATAACTAACATTCACAACAGACTACCTCTTCTTATCCATCATTTATGATTCATATTTCACAATTGGTATTGGATGGTTGATAGGCCATTGAGATATTTCGGACATTGTCCATTTACATGTTGAACTTCTTTTTCTATTCCTAAGGTATATAACTCACAGTTTAACATATACCTCCTCGGAGAAAATACAATTATATACTTACCTTTATAGACTAAATTGTCCTTGAAAAAGACCCCTGAAGGGTCGACACGTTGGACTTTTTTTCTTTATATACCTTGCCAATAAATCACGCGAGTTATTGATCAAAGAACCTTTCTTATTTTGGTGTGCCGAAAATGGTCTATTTATTATACCTGCTGTGGACGTCACACCTGTGTCACACCTGGGCCATACCTGCTGTGGACGTCTAAGGGACTATACCTGGCCTTAAAGAGACTATTGCTTCCAGTTCCTGGCTGCCGTGCACTTAGGCCCTTTAGAGGGGGCACCACGCAGTCCCTGTATAGGGGTTCGCTGCTGGTCACTTCCTCAAGCGAGTCCGGTGCGCAGTCCAGTGGGTCCACCTCCGGACGCTCGCCGCCCCTCGGTGAGCGTAACAGTTTACTCGGGCCATGGACTCAACCGGGACCAAAGCTACCCCCCTGACTGACATGCAACAGGAGCTCTCTCGCCAACGAGAGACCCAAGCAAAGCTAGTGGCCCACATGAAGTCCGTAGAGTCCAGTCTGGCGTCCATGCAAACCTCTGGATCCTCTGACGGCCCCCAACTTGTCGAACTACAGAGGGAACTATCCCGCCAACACGAGGCTCAGAGACACATGGCCAAATACATGGCATCCATAGATTCCCACCTGTACGCACTGCAGAACCCGGCATCCTCAGCTACCCCTGAATCTGTGGGATTGTCGACATGCATGTACCCTTCCCGCCTGGCCTCTCCACCCATTTATGGAGGTGCCGCGGGTTTTTGAATCAGTGCTCCTTGCTCTTCGAGCTGTCACCTCTGCAGCGAGCGACTGACCACTCCAAGATAGCATTCATCACCTCTCATCTGACCGGTCGGGCTCTGGCATGGTTGAATCCGCTCTGGGAGAAGAATGACCCGACATGTCCGTCTTTTTAGACACCTTAAGCAAGATGTTCGATGACCCAGGCCGTCTCTCTTCCACCGCCTCCTCGCTCATGAGAATCCGCCAGGGGAATCTCACTGTGGGACAGTATGCAATAGAGTTCCGCACTCTATCCTCCGAACTCAGGTGGAACAACGACGCTTTGGTAGCTGCCTTCTGGGAAGGATTATCTGGAAAAATCAAGGAACTGGCCGGGATGTACCTACCACCTTGGAAGATCTGATCTCCCTGGCTACCCATATTGATCTCCGCTTCCAGGAGCGTGCCAGAGAAGTCACCCGTGAGAGGAGAACCTCGCGTCTCGCACCCACCTTCCAGCGACCAATGCTGCCTCCTTCCACTAGGCCTACTGCTCTGCACGAGCCCATGGAGGGCAAATCGTGTCACAGAGTCCAGACTGCGACAGAGGAAACGGAGGGCAGCAGGAGAGAGCTTCTACTGCGGAAGCCGAGAAACTACTGAGCCTAGGGTTCATCGGAGAGGCCACCCTAGGTCACGCCAAGTCCTCTTTTCTCCAAGAACCTGTATCCCTGTCCTGCGGTTCCATCCGGTTTTCAGAGCATGCGTTCTTGGATTCAGGCTCCGCCGAGAACTTTATCCAGCAGTCTGTGGTGGATCTACACCAGATTTCTATCCGATGTCTTGCTACTCCCATCAGTGTTTCCTCCGTGGACGGAAAACCGCTTTCTGAATCCATCCAGTATATTACGGAGATCTCTGAAATGCAAGTGGGGTTACTGCACTCTGAGGCATTAGCCTTCCACATGCCCCCTGGTATGGCTCATGCTCTGCTGCTGGGAAAACCCTGGCTTCGGTCACACAAGCCGGTATTGGACTAGGATTCAGGAGATTACTCCAATGGGGAGTGTCTTGCCAGAATAAGTGCCTGATTCCAGTGCATCCTCCGTACCTACCAGTCGAACCGGCCAATCTTGCCGGGTTGCCCTCCGCCTATTGGTTCTACACCGATGTCTTTGACAAGAAGGAAGCTGAGAAGTTGCCGCCACACAGACCCTATGATTGTCCCATTGACCTTCTCCCCGGGACAAGTCCTCCTCGTGGGCGCATCTACCCTCTGTCGCAGGAAGAGACCCAAGCCATGTCAGACTATATAAAAGGAGAATTTAGCGCGAGGCATCATCCAAAAGTCCTCCTCTCCTGCCGGAGCGGGCTTCTTCTTTGTCGGGAAAAAGGACGGGGGTCTACGGCCTTGCATTGACTACCGCGGATTGAATAAGATCACGGTGAAGAACAAATACCCGCTACCTCATATACCTGAATTGTTTGATCGCTTTCGATGTGCCAAGATCTTCTCCAAGTTAGATCTTTGGGGCGTGTACAACCTGGTCCGGATTCGATCGGGGGACGAATGGAAGACTGCGTTCAACACTCGTGATGGGCACTATGAATATCGAGTGATGCCCTTCGGGCTTAGTAATGCTCCGGCGGTCTTCCAAGAGTTTATGAACGACGCCTTCTGTGATCTTCTTTACACCTGTGTGGTTGTGTACCTAGACGACATCCTTATCTTCTCACCAGATCTGCCTGCCCACCGAAGACATGTTCGTCAAGTCCTGCGGAGGTTGAGAGAGAACCGCTTTTATGCCAAACTTGAGAAATGCCTGTTTGAGCAGACCTCGCTGCCCTTCCTTGGCTACATAGTCTCTGATACCGAACTGAAGATGGATCCAGATAAGTTGTCAGCCATACCGAAGTGGCCCCGTCCGAAGGGTTGAAGGCTATCCAGCGGTTCCTGGGATTCGCCAACTATTACCGGCAATTCATTCCACACTTCTCATCTCTGGTGCGTCCCATATCCTCTCTCACTAGCAAAGGGGAGAACCCGAAGAAGAAATGGACCCCAGAGGCTGAAGACTCTTTCCTGTCTCTTAAACGGGCCTTCGCTTCTGGTCCAGCATTACACAGACCCGACACTAACAAACAGTTTATCCTTGAGGTAGATGCCTCCTCCTCCGGAGACGGTGCTCGGTTTTGGAGAGCAGTCTGCAAGATGATTGATGTTAAATTGGACTTCTCTTCTACCTATCATCCTCAGTCTAATGGCCAAGTGGAACGCATTAACTAAGTCCTGACGAACTATCTTTGCCACTTCGTGGACGAACACCACAGCAACTGGGTCAAACTCCTTCCATGGGCCGAGTTCTCCAATAACAATCACGATAGTGAGTCCTCCGCCGTCATACAAGCTGGGTCCCCGCTTTATGGGTTCCTTTGAGGTGCTCCAACGGATCAATGAGGTGTCCTACAAGTTGAAGCTACCATTTATGCTTCTCATCCCGAACTCCTTCCATGTGTCCCTCCTCAAGCCGGTTGTCCTGAGCCGGTTCCACAATGATCCTGGTACCTCGCCTCCTCCTGTCTGTGGTGACTATGTCTATGAGGTAAAAGCCATCCTTGTGGCTAAGGAAGTCTGAGGTAAAACCTACTACCTAGGAGATTGGAAGGGGGTTCAGTCCTGAGGAGAGGTCGTGGGAACCTGTGGAGAATGTTAATGACCCTCTTCTGCAGACATTCCTGAGGGGGGAGGGGGGTCTTTAGGGGAGGGGGGTACTGTAGCGCCCGTCCCCACCAGGTCCCGAGGGGGGCGCTCTTCCTCTCACCTGCCCAGCCCCAGCGTGGCCCCCACATGCACTCCCGCTCTCAGCCTCCGGCAGCAGTGTCCTTCCTCTTACCTGTCCCACGGCTATGCAAGCTCTGCTCCTGATTCAAGTCCTGCTGTGGTTTCCTCTCACTCCCGGGTCGGGCGCTCTGCTCCAGAGGCTGCTGCAGCTTCTTCCTGCCCCCAGGCCACACGCAGATCTCCAGTAAGTGATCTTAGGCTGTGCGTGAGGCCATGCCTCCTTTCTTAAAGTGGTAGCGTTCCATTACCTGGAAGTGACCTCAGAGGTCATCTGTGACCTAAAGGGTATTTAAGTTCGCCTTTACTGACAGAATGCGCCCATGCAACGCTGTTTATAGTGCACTGCTAGTATCCAGGCCCCTGTGCACTATTCTAGTGCATCTTTGCACCTGCTACCCTAGCCTAATCTTTGTCTCGTTCTAATGCCATACCTGCTGTGGACGTCACACCTGTGCCAAACCTGTGCCATACCTGCTGTGGACGTCACACCTGTACCATACCTGCTGTGGACGTCACACCTGTGTCATACCTGGGCCATACCTGCTGTGGACGTCTAAGAGACTATACCTGGCCTTAAAGAGGCTATTGTTTCCGGTTCCTGGCTTCCGTGCACTTAGGCCCTTTGGAGGAGGCACCACACAGTCCCTGTATAGGGGTTTGCTGCTGGTCGCTTCCTCAAGGGAGTCCGGTGCACGGTCCAGTGGGTCCACCTCCGAAGGCTCGCGGCTCCTCAGGGAGCGTAACAGTAGTGATGTATCTGGACGACATTCTTGTATTTTCTCCTGATCTACCAATGCACAGGAGAGTGCATAAGGTTGTAGAGAGGCTGAGGGAGAATTGTTTATTTATTCACCAACTTCGAGAAGTGCCTTTTTGAATGGACTTTCCTTAGATTCCTGGGCTACATAATCTCTGACACTGATTTGAAGATGGATCAGGAGAAGGTGTGGGCTTTTTTCAAGTGGCCTTGTCCTGACAGAGTGCAGGCAATTCAGCAGTTCTTGGTTTTTGTCAATTACTACAGCCAATTAATTCCGCAATGCTATTCCCAGATTCTCCTCATCATGGCCCTGACCCGAAAATCTCAAGAAGCTGATAAATGCTCCATCACCCTCAAGCAGGCCTTATTATCGGCTGAGCGCAACTACTCGATTATCGACCGAGAATTGTTGACTATTAAGATGGCTCTGGAGGTGTGGCAATACGTACTGGCAGAAGCATGCATCCCGTTGTCATCTACACAGACCATAAAACTTTGACCTACATACAGTTGACTCAGAGGCTGCATCTGCACCAAGCCCGATGGTTGCTGTTCTTCGTCCGCTTTGACTTTGTTTTACGTTTCCAGCTGGCAAAAAATAACATCAAGGTGGGTGCACTCTCCAGGTCCTTTCTACAAGCTAACCAGGAGGAAGAGCCTCAACACATTATTGAGCTCTCCAACATTTTCACGGTAACTCCAGTAAGCGTGTCTCAGATACCACCTGGAAAAACATTTGTGGCAGAGGTAGACAGGAAGCGTGTGTTGCAGCACTACTGGTGGCCAACGCTAAGTAAAGACATCATGGAATTTGTCTCAACCTTTTTTTTTTCTTTTTTTTTATATAGCACTAACATATTCCACAGCGCTTTACATACATCAGGAACACTGTCCCCATTGGGGCTCACAATCTAAATTCCCTAACAGTATGTCTTTGGAGTGTGGGAGGATATCGGAGTACCCGGAGGAAACCCCGCAAACACGGGGAGAACATAAAAATTCCTTGCAGATGGTGTCCTTGGTGGGATTCGAACCCAGGACCCCAGCGCTGCAAGACTGCAGTGCTAACCACTGAGCCACCGTGCCGCCCGCCTATCCTTTGTGTGGGCGGCACAGACTCCTAAAAAGCTTCCAAATGGGTGGGTGACTACTACCTGTGCTAGCCTCTCATAGCAACACATCAATGGACTACATCACCGACGTGGCGGTATCCTCTGGTTGCTCAGTCATCTCGGTAGTAGTAGACCGGTTCCATAAAATGGCCAACTTCACTCCGTTATCCAGTCTTCCTTCTGAACTCCTGTGCTCACCGAGCACTTCATCTAGCACATCTTCCACCTACACGGCCTAAATGGTGCTTTACACGCTGCAATCTCGCTAGCGAGCATACCCACCCCTGTCTGTTGTGCGTCACGGGCAAATCACTGCCCGTGGCGCACAACATCGCTTACACCCGTCACACGGACTTACCTTCCCTGCGACGTCGCTGTGGCAGGCAAACCGCCTCCTTTCTAAGAGGGCAGATCGCGCGGCGTCACAGCGACGTCACACGGCAGCCGTCCAATAGAAGCGGAGGGGCGGAGATGAGTGGAACGAACATCCCGCCCACTTACTTCCTTCCTCATTGCGGCCTGCCGCAGGTACGAGGTTGTTCCTCGTTCTTGCGGTGTCACACATAGCGATTTGTGCTGCCGCAGGAACGACAAACAACCTCGCTACTGACCAGACAACGATTTTTGGTAAATGATCGACGGATCACAGACCAACGATTTGACTCATTTGCGATCGTTTAAGGTCGCTCATAGCTGTTACCCGCTGCGATGTCGCTAACGACGCCGGATGTGCGTCACAAACATCATGACCCCGAAGATATATCGTTAGCGATGTCGCAGCGTGTAAATGACCCTTAACTCTCCAAATTATGTCCAAGAGAGGCGTCCAATTCAAATCTCGGTTCTGGAGGGCTACCTGTAAGCTGCAGGATATCAACTTGCAGTAATTAGGGAAGGGAGGAGAAGGGATTAGGTGTGTAGATAAAATGTAACTTAGTTAAATTTTAAACTATAATATTTATTTATAAATTAGTCGCAATGTTAGTATTCTACTAGATTGGAGTGGACTTATACCTCATTTTTATGTCCTTATGTAAATTATTGCTGAACAGTATTTGTATGATGCTTATATTACATTTTTTAAATGGTATTGTCACTATCAGTGTTCTTATTATAATGCTTTAGTAGAGTTTAAATTTTCATTATCGGTCACTCTTTTTACATTGCCAGTAGGAGTCTTGATTCTGATTTCCAGATGGCAGTAACCAAAGTGCTGAAAATAAAGCTTTAGTGCCAGTAAAACTTATCACTAAATGGCATTATATTACAGTGCATGTACAGTGCCTACAAGTAGTATTCAACCCCCTGCAGATTTAGCAGGTTTACACATTCAGAATTAACTTGGCATTGTGACATTTGGACTGTAGATCAGCCTAGAAGAGTGAAATGCACTGCAGCAAAAAAGAATGTTCTTTTTTTTTTTTTTTTTAAATTGTGAAAAAGTTTATTCAGAGGGTCATTTATTATTCAACCCCTCAAACCACCAGAATTCTGTTTGGTTCCCCTAAAGTATTAAGAAGTATTTCAGGCACAAAGAACAATGAGCTTCACATGTTTGGATTAATTATCTCTTTTTCCTGCCTTTTCTGACTAATTAAGACCCTCCCCAAACTTGTGAACAGCACTCATACTTGGTCAACATGGGAAAGACAAAAGGAGCATTCCAAGGCCATCAGAGACAAGATCGTGGAGGGTCACAAGGCTGGCAAGGGGTACAAAACCCTTTCCAAGGAGTTGGGCCTACCTGTCTCCACTGTTGGGAGCATCATCCGGAAGTGGAAGGCTTATGGAACTACTGTTAGCCTTCCACGGCCTGGACAGCCTTTGAAAGTTTCCACCCGTGCCGAGGCCAGGCTTGTCCGAAGAGTCAAGGCTAATCCAAGGACAACAAGGAAGGAGCTCCGGGAAGATCTCATGGCAGTGGGGACATTGGTTTCAGTCAATACCATAAGTAACGTACTCCACCGCAATGGTCTCCGTTCCAGACGAGCCCGTGAGGTACCTTTACTTTCAAAGCGTCATGTCAAGGCTCGTCTACAGTTTGCTCATGATCACTTGGAGGACTCTGAGACAGACTGGTTCAAGGTGCTCTGGTCTGATGAGACCAAGATCGAGATCTTTGGTGCCAACCACACACGCGACGTTTGGAGACTGGATAGCACTGCATACGACCCCAAGAATACCATCCCTACAGTCAAGCATGGTGGTGGCAGCATCATGCTGTGGGTCTGTTTCTCAGCCAAGGGGCCTGGCCATCTGGTCCGCATCCATGGGAAGATGGATAGCACGGCCTACCTGGAGATTTTGGCCAAGGATCTCCGCTCCTCCATCAAGGATCTTAAGATGGGTCGTCATTTCATCTTTCAACAAGACAACGACCCAAAGCACACAGCCAAGAAAACCAAGGCCTGGTTCAAGAGGGAAAAAAAAAAATCAAGGTGTTGCAGTGGTCTAGTCAGTCTCCTGACCTTAACCCAATTGAAAGCTTGTGGAAGGAGCTCAAGATTAAAGTCCACATGAGACACCCAAAGAACCTAGATAACTTGGAGAAGATCTGCATGGAGGAGTGGGCCAAGATAACTCCAGAGACCTGTGCCGGCCTGATCAGGTCTTATAAAAGACGATTATTAGCTGCAATTGCAAACAAGGGTTATTCCACAAAATATTAAACCTAGGGGTTGAATAATAATTGACCCACACTTTTATGTTGAAAATGTATTAAAATTTAACTGAGCAACATAACTTGTTGGTTTGTAAGATTTATGCATCTGTTAATAAATCCTGCTCTTGTTTGAAGTTTGCAGGCTCTAACTTATTTGCATCTTATCAAACATGCTAAATCTGCAGGGGGTTGAATACTACTTGTAGGCACTGTAGATGCGCTGTGATTAAATTACTTAAAGCTTAGTACCGGTATATTGCTATGAGCATTCACAGATGGCGCTGTGTGAATGTAGCTCGAGTGATATAATAGCGATGCACACCCTTACATGTGGCTGCACGCCTCAATCTTACCACAATATAGAACTCCATCAGTACTCGTAGCTGAACGCCAGCCTTGAGCTATAAGTAGTAGGAACGCAACGCGCCCACATGTACTGCACTTCAACTGCCGCTTGGAAATTCCTCTAGAACTCCTACTGGCACTCGAGCTTCAATCATACAGGGCTATCGGTGAATGCTCATGTGACGCCCTGGCCGGGCCAAGTAGTCACAATGAGGGCCCCACACAACACCCGTCCCTCACAGGTGACATCAGCCAACCTTAAAACCCTAGTCACCCCCTTAGGGCTTGATAGGCATACCAGGGGGCGGAAACAGGCGGTTGGAAGATGCCCACCTAGGAGTTTTAGACAGCCCAGGGTGGGGAAAAGTCAGATGCGTTGTAGAGTTCAAGGAGAGTGGAGGTCAGGCCTGTGTCCGAGGCCTGAAGGAAAACTGACAGGTACCAGGGTAGGAGCCCTGGTGCCTTTTGGCTAGGAGGCAGATGGCGGTCTCCGTCTGCAGGAGCTGGAAAGACGGCTCGGTGGAACTGAGGTGGACCGGGACAGGGTTGTAGCCCGCCGGTACCGACCCGGGGAACCAACTCGGAAACCGGAGCACACAGGGGGGTACTCAGACCCTGAAGCTAGGTCCAGAGCTAGGTCCAGAAGCGACTGGAACTGGTTAATTAACTGATTGCGGCCAGGACTAGAGGTCCTGTCCCACCCAAAGTCCCGATCGAAGGCAACAGCCCACCAAGGGGGATAAGAGGCCACCGCCAGGGCTCAGAGATCCCACGGGTCAGCGTCTGCAGGCAAGGGCTCCTTAGGCCACATCCAGCCGGGAGCGGACTCATGAAGTTGCAAGCACAGGCAGTCCACCGTTCTAAAAAAGGTGCAGAAGAAAGACAGAGACCACCAGCCGGGTGGGGGAACCAGAACGTAGCCAGCTGCGGGCACCGACCACCATCACCTTGGTTTACCAGAGACTCGTGTGTTTTCTTAATAGTGAGTACACCAGTACCCTGCGGTCACCCATCTCCCATCTCCCTGCACCACCAACCCCGGGATCCCCCGGGTCCGGAGACCCTTGAGCCACCCACCAGAAGGTCCAGACCCGAGCAGCGGCAGACTGCTGGCACGGGGGCGGCACACCCTGAAACCTTGGCGTCATGAACAGGATACTTACCCATCCAGTTACCTTGTGGAAGTGCGCCTTGTATTGAAGTCAGCGGTGATCCGTTGAAAAATTTCCAGAAACTGCCATCTTGCCGCCATCTTTTGGCGCGAAGATTCCTGCCCAGGGTCTTCTTCCCTGTGAAAAGGGCGCGAAAGCTGAAGCCCCGCCGCGTGGGAAAAGCAAAGCGGGAAGTCGCAAAACGAAACTGGCCGGCCTGAAAGAGGAGTGCCAGAAAAAGGGGGAGAAGCGGGAAGATGTCCGAGCCTAACCCCGACGGCGGAGTGGCGTCGGCCGCTGTAGCGGTGGCGCCTGCAGATGCGCCTGACGACAGAAATATGGCGGCTCTCGCTCCAGTCGCAGGAACGGTGGACCCCTGGACTCCGGTAGTGACTCCCCGTGTAGCAGCTAGCGGTGACCCGCCTGCCACAGAAAAGATGTCGGCTCCAGCAGTCCGCCCGGCCGCAATGGGAACGGCGCCTAGCTGGGAGACGGATAACAGCGGCTCCAAGGGTGATATGGAGTCCATCTCGGAGGACGAAGCCCCGACTGCCGCTGGGGGTATGATAATACCGATCTGTGGATACTGCAGACAGCTAGGGCACTTAGCCGGTGCATGCCCTGAGAATGGCTGGTTTTGAGGGAGTTCGCCGCAAGTTTAAAAGTTTGCAGTTAAAAAGTTTTTAAGCAAAAGACCCGCTCCTGTTATCCTGACTCCTGACCTTTGTTGAACATCTCCAAGTTCCCCGGGAGATGCCATCCTGCATACAGGGTGGAAGGAAAGGAGGATCTTGTCTGACTTGTTCAACGCCACTGCGGTCAGAGCCCCAGAGGACGCCATCAGGGAGTCGGAGCCCTGGTGGAGGACGACAAGAAGTTGAGTTGGAGTGAGGACAGTTCCATTTACAGAGCCCGGTTTGGAGGAGCAATCGTACCCGCACTGCAGGCAGTGAAAGACGGGGTCTTTATGGACAGTGTTGCCCGTGGAAGATGGTGGCATTGGGGACCCGTGCAGCCCTGTGGTGGACCGTGGGACAGTTGCCAGAGGAAGCTGTACCGGCAGTGAGTTGAGTGTTTTAAATGGACCACCCGTTTCATCATGCCGCAGTCTCCGTAGAGACTGGTTGGAGAAAGGGCCTGCGGCAGAGTAGGCCGAGGTCCCATCACCATGGCAACTGGTGACTACCCTCCGGGTCAGGGGTCCCCTGGACGTGGGGCCTGAGAGAGAATGCCGGGTAAGGAACTTATTACCCGGCCCGTGTGGGCAACACCCGGACCTGAACCCGTTTCCTGGACTGGGGAAAAGGGGTGCGCACCAGGGCTAGGTTTGTTTGGGTGGGTTAAGGTGAAAAGGACCCGGTCCCGTCCCGTCTAATAAAAAAAAAAAAGTTTCATGCAACGTTTAAGTAACCCGCCTCTCGTTAAGGGAAGAAAGCAAAAATATTCATGTTATGTAAATATGTTATTATAATTGTATATGTTTTAAAAATCCTTTTATCTTTTTGCAGTTAAACAAAATAAACCGGTGGTGGTCGGACAGCCCGCGGACGGTCTGTGTTTAACCAAGGGGGAATGTGACGCCCTGGCCGGGCCAGGTAGTTACAAATAGGGCACCACACAACACCCATCCCTCACAGGTGACATCAGCCAACCTTAAAACCCTAGTCACCCCCTTAGGGCTAGATAGGCACACCAGGGGGCGGAACCAGGCGGTTGGAAGACGCCCATCTAGGAGTTTTAGACAGCCCGGGGCGGGGAAAAGTCAGATGAGTTGTAGAGTTCAAGGAGAGTTGAGGTCAGGCCTGTGTCTGAGACCTAAAGGAAAACTGACAGGTACCAGGGTAGGAGCCCTGGTGCCTTTGGCTAGGAGGGAGATGGCGGTCTCCATCTGCAGGAGCCGGGAAGACAGCTCGGTGGAACCGAGGTGGCCTGGGACAGGGTTGTAGCCCACTGGTACCGACCCGGGGAACCGACTCGGAAACCGGAGCACACAGGGGGGTACTCAGACCCTGAAGCTAGGTCCAGAAGCGACTGGAACTGGTTAATTAACCAATTGCGGCCAGGACTAGAGGTCCTGTCCCAGCCAAAGTCCCGATTGAAGGCAACAGCCCACCGAAGGGGATAACAGGCCACCGCCAGGGCTCAGAGATCCCACAGACCAGCGTCTGCGGGCAAGGGCTCCTTAGCCCACATCCAGCCGGGAGCGGACTCCTGAAGTTGCAAGCACAGGCAGTCCAATGTTCTAAAAAAGGTGCAGGAGAAAGACAGAGACCACCAGCCGGGTGGGGGGAACCAGAACGCAGCCAGCTGCGGGCACCGACCACCATCACCTTGGTTTACCAGAGACTCGTGTGTTTTCTTAACATGGTGTACACCAGTACCCTGCGGTCGCCCATCTCCCTGCACCACCAACCCCAACGGGTCCTGGGGCCACCATCCCTGCCCACAGAGGGGTTAACAACTTGCTGCACAACATCTCCCCCAGGTGCCCCGTAACTGCAGCGGTGGTGTCCAATATCACCACATACCGTGGGTGGCGTCACGAACCTAGTACGGCCCAGCCCGTACATATACGTCCACCACCCCCCGACCCTTTTCATTCGGAGTATCCGCAGGATTGCCCGTGTCTGGAGACCCTCGAGCCACCCACCGGAAGGTCCCGAACCCGAGCAGCGGCAGGCAGCTGGCACGGGGGCGGCACACTCATAGCCATATACCGACACTTAAGCTATATGTAATTTAATCACAGCGCATCTATATGCACTGCATTATAATGCCATTTAGTGATAAGGCTATAGTGCTGGTAATAATTATTATTTGCAGCACATTGATAATTGCCATCTGGAGATCAGAATCAAGACTCCGAGTTGCAATGTAAAAAGAGTGACTGATAATGAAATTATAATGCTTTAGTAGAATTTAAATTCTAAGTAGAGATTTTTGACAAACTTCCCGACGTTCACCAAATGTTTTGAACCCCATTGGATTCAATGTGAGGCCAAACCTAATGCGGGCGTCACATATACGAGCACGAGTGATCGTAAGCGCCCCCGTCGTTTGTACGTCACGGGCAATTAGTTGCCCGTGGTGCACAAAGTCGTTAAACCGCCGTCACACGTATTTACCTGCTGAGCAACATCGCTGTGGGCAGTGAACATCCACTTCCTGAAAGGGGAGGGACGTTCGGCGTCACAGCGACGTCACACAGCGGCTGGCCAATAGAAGCGGAGATGAGCGGGACGTAAATATCCCGCCCACCTTCTTCCTTCCGCATAGCCGGCAGGAGCCGCGGGACGCAGGCAATCTGTGTTCATCGTTCCCGGGGTGTCACACGGAGCGATGTGTGCTGCCCTGAGTACGATGAACAACCGGCGCAAAGAAAAATAAACGACTTTTTAAAAATGAGCGACGTGTCAACGATACACGATTTGCGAACATTCTGCGTCGCACGGGACGACGTCGTAAACGATGCCGGATGTGCGTCACAAAAACCGTGACCCCGACGACATATCGCACGATTGACGTATGCGGGCGTCTCACGAGATGGTCTAAGAAAACACCATGTGGGGGGTTCAAAAAGCTTACAAAATTATTTTACAGTGGAGCCCCACTGTTGTGGCACAGACATTAGCTTCTTAGACTATTGACATAAGAAACATTGAGGTGGATGAGAGACAGGTGTAGGGCTGGTGCTCCCAGACCCCTGCCAGTACAAACAATACAACTTGAGAGACCCATATAGTCTTTGCATAGCAGTCAAGTATGGTTCATGCAACACACAGGATGTGGCCCGGCAGTTCCATTTTTAAAAAATCAAGAGGTGGATGAGTGACAGGATTAGACCTGTTTTTGCCACACCCTGGCCAGCACAGGCAAGACACAACTTGCAGACCCATCTTGTAGTCTTCACAACTCCAAAAATTAAGGTCAGACAACAGGAAAAGTGTCAACATTGGGCACAGACTACAAATTGTAGTGGGACCGGCCCTGTAACAAGGCCTAAATCAGCAAGATGACAGACAGGTGCAGGGCTGGTGCTCCCAGACCTCTGTCACTACACCTTCACCTTGTCTGCACAGTCTGGGACTGGGGTGGCAAAGTCATTGGACATCCATGACTTGTTCATCTTGATGAAAGTTAGGCGGTCTACACTGTCAGGGGACAGCCGGTTGCGCTTATCCATCACTACACCACTATCAGTACTAAAGACATGTTCTGAGAGAACACTGGCTGTCAAGCATGCCAACACTTAAAAAGGCGTGACTGGCCACTTTTCCATTTTTGTACTCTTTTCTGCTGGAGAATGCGAAGGTCTAAAAAATGTGTGCCAAACCTCACAGAAATTGCTTCTGCCATTTGAACTGCTGTTATATTTCTGTAATGATGAGACGTTCTCTTGGTTGTAATTCTAGAACTGCGATGCAAACTGTGCCTCAATGCTGTCTTGTGGAAAACTACCGTTAAGCTGGTCTACAAGCTTGTGTCGATACTACAGCAACTGCATCTCCCTTTCTGAGGGGGCACAACCATCTTGGATGGTACTCTGTACCATGGATCTAACAGAGTGGCAACCCAGTAGTCAGCACTATTTCTAATCCTAACAATACGGACATCATATTGTAGATATGAACGACTTCTGGCTGCACTATGTCAGATGATCCCATGAGGTCCAAGTCCCTGTTTTGATGGTGGCGGGGTGACGCTGAAGCTAGCCTCCTCTATTACATACCACCAACCACAGACAACAGAGACAGGATCAATATCTTCTTCATCTCCTGAGTTTTCTGCACCCATCACATCTGTTCCTCTGCTCCTCTGCTCCTGCACCTTCACGAACAGTTTGTCTGTTACCATGAACCCGGCTCGATCAATGGACTATACCCTTCCATGATACCTGCCTGTGCGATGACTGTCCGGACTGTACAGAAAAAGGAATTCCATCTGCATCCTACTCCGATTCCACCTCTTCTTCTTGGACCACCACCTTCCCCAGCAGGCTATTCAAAGTATGTTCCAACTTGTAGATGACAAGAATAGTGATGCTGATGACGGCATTTTCAGCACCAGCCATATTTGTAGCCATTTCAAATCTGTGCAGGAGGGTGCTGAAGTCCTTCATCTGTGCCCACTCCGCAATTGTGATTTGCCCCACATCCGGACTCTGGTGTCCTAGGCTCTTCATTATGACATAGTGCACCCAGTCTCGTTGCTGCTGCCACAGTCGCTGCAATATGTCCACAGTGGAATTCCACCGTGTCAGCACAACGTATATCAACTGGTCAACCGGTTGACAGAAATACTTTTGTTGTTAAGCAAGTCGATTAGCCGCTGGGTGCAAACGGTGGAAGTGAGCACACAGCGATCGTGCCTCGTGCAGCAGCATATTCAGGCCAGGATAGAGACCTAGATATTGCTGTACAACCAGGTTTAGGAAATGAGCAATGCAAGGCACATGCGCGATGTCACCCAGGTGTAGGGCCGCCGCCAGGTTCGCACCGTTATCGCGCACAGCCCTCCCTCGCTCCAGGTTCAATGAATACAGCAATTGCTAAAACTCGGCCCGTATAGCATTCCACAACTCTGCAGCTGTGTGAATGCATTAGTCAATGCATATTAATTTCAGCACTACCCTATTGCATTGAGCCAAGGCTGCGCAGTAAAAAGGTGGGAGGATTTTCTCTGCACTGTTGGAATGCATGTTACATTAAGGCTGGAGTCACACTTGCGTATGACTCACACGAGTGCAATGTGAGAAAATCTTGCATTGCACTTGGCCCAATGTAAGGCAACGCTGCAGCTCAGATCTGCAACACTGTATCTCTGTACTGAACCCTTTCCCCGGCAGGGACGATGGCACACTTACCCACCCGGTTGTCTAGCGGTGGCTTCACTGTCCCTGCCCCCATCTTCCAAAGCATGCACATGTCACACATCTCCTGGGAACACACGTACGGCGCGTGAACACGTGGTTTTTTAAAAAGGTCCAGCCTACAGTTTAGAGGCACTATTGATTTAAACATCCTCCCCCTACAGATGAGAGATCTGAGCAGAAACAGATATCAGACCAACATAAAGGCGTCCAATGCCCAAAATAATGGGGACAGTTTTGGGTGGAGGAGCATGTGGTGGTCTAGCAGCAGAATGGTGACCATTTGATATGGCCGGACTACAACCCTGATAAAGCAGCCACAGCCGGTGACTGAGAAGAATCTGTGACTTCTCTGCATTTAGTGGTCACTACTCACCTGGATAGTCATATGTAGGAATTTCCACTTTAAACCACTCATCATCACCCCTCACATATATCTCTGTAGTATTAATATAGGGCAGATCTTCACCCTGAAACAAATATTGTAAAAGTCACAGACAGATGGAGAAGTCCCATCTATGATCAGCTCTAATCCTGCCATCTCCACCGCTCTCATTACACAAGTATAACACATATAATACTGGGGGATAAAACAAGACTGAGCACAAGACCTTCACAGCCGTCTACACATCATAGGGAGATTTCATGGCACCTTCTCTCCATCTACCTGATGATCCTGAGGAACATCGGGGTCTTCTTGTTTACAGTCCTGTGGGAGAAGAGGACGGGGACATCTCTCTGGTGTTGTCCTCTTACTGGATAGACCTGGAGGAGACACATACAGGGACTGAATTCATTCCTTACATACAGATAATTATAGGCCGTGTGTATTTAGTCCTGTCTATTACCTGGTGATGTGAGGGGCTGGGGAACCTCCATCATGACGTCCTTGTACAGATCTTTGTGTCCTTCTAAATACTCCCACTCCTCCATGGAGAAATAGACGGTGACGTCCTGACACCTTATAGGAACCTGACACATACAATGATACCGTCACCCCCGATCCCTTCATAGCGTTACTGTATAATGTCCCAGCATTCACAGCAGTGTCACCTCTCCAGTCAGCAGCTCCATCATCTTGTAGGTGAGTTCTAGGATCTTCTGGTCATTGATGTCCTCATGTATCGGGGGGTGAGGTGGAGGCCCCGTGATTGGGCTCAGGGGTCTTCCCCATCCCTCAGACACAGGGGCCTGACAGCGCTCACTAGAGGTCTTCTTCACTACTGTGTAATCCTGGTTATGGAGAGACACAGTAAGAAATCTCACTCCAGACATTTCCAGAGTCCTCACCTCTCCAGTTCTGTGCATCTGTTATTCCCATAGATAAGAATGGTGTAATGTGACGTCATCAGAATCTCTCACCTCTCCAGTAAGCCGGAAGAGGATCTCTAGGGTGAGATGTAATATCCTCTCCGCCATCTTGTCCCTGTCCATATCCATCCTTCACGGGGCAATCAGGAGAATTCTCTTCTATAGAAGATCTCCACTGAGAGGATCCGATATTGTAGGGACCTGAATGGGGAGAAGATGACGATGTAACATCATAAAGAATCCGCTGTAATAATACAATTACTGGAGATAAACAGGGGAAACATATGAGGAGACAGAACGTGTAGATCAGACCTGGGCAAGGGGCGGCCCGCGGGCCACATCTGGCCCGCCTACTCTCTGTGACCGGCCCGCCTGGCTCAGGGCGTCCTTGCTGGCCAGTCACTGATGAGAGCAATCTGACCTGTTGTTCGGAGCTCCAGGCTCCGGGAGGCGCGTGGTCAGATTGCCCTCATCAGTGCCCGGGCAAATGCCGGGGCCCTGGAGAGCCGGGGGGGCCCACTCGGCCTCGTCAGTTCTGGTGACCCTTGGCCAGGACCCACTCGCCTTAGTTCTGCTGCCCCCCGGGCCGAGTAGGAATCTGCAGCGCCGTCCCTTTAAGGAGCAAAGACTTCCTGGCTGAACTTAATCTGTGGGCGGAGCTACCGGCCGGCGTCCTGCTCATCCCACAGATGAGAGTTGCAGTGCCAGCCAGCGACCCCCAGCACAGTGCTTCTTTCCGGCTCTGTGTGGGCCCCCTCTCCACCGTGACCTGAGCGGTATGTGCCCTCCCCACCGCCCGATTTATGGGCCCTGGTGAGCTGTATGGGCTCTTCTCCCCCCTAGGTGTATTCCCTGCAAACCCCCCCCCCCCCACCCCCCGGTGCCGTATGTGCTGGGCCCCAGAGCCGCGTGTGTGTCTGTCTGTATGTACATATGTAGCAGAGCTATGTGTGTATGTATGTAGCAGAGCTATGTGTGTAAGTATGTAGCAGAGCTATGTGTGTATGTAGCAGAGCAATGTGTATGTATGTATATATGTAGCAGAGCTATGTGTGTCTGTATGTAGCAGTGCTATGTGTGTATGTAGCAGTGCTATGTGTGTATGTAGCAGTGCTATGTGTGTATGTATGTAGCAGAGCTATGTGTGTATGTAGAAGAGCAATGTGTATGTATGTATATATGTAGCAGAGCTATGTGTGTCTGTATGTAGCAGTGCTATGTGTGTATGTAGCAGTGCTATGTGTGTATGTATGTAGCAGAGCTATGGGTGTAGCAGAGCTATGTGTGTCTGTATGTAGCAGTGCTATGTGTGTATGTAGCAGTGCTATGTGTGTATGTATGTAGCAGAGCTATGTGTGTATGTAGCAGAGCAATGTGTATGTATGTATATATGTAGCAGAGCTATGTGTGTCTGTATGTAGCAGTGCTATGTGTGTATGTAGCAGAGCTATGTGTGTCTGTATGTAGCAGTGCTATGTGTGTATGTAGCAGTGCTATGTGTGTATGTATGTAGCAGTGCTATGTGTGTATGTAGCAGTGCTATGTGTGTATGTATGTAGCAGAGCTATGTATGTAGCAGAGCTATGTGTGTATGTATGTAGCAGAGCTATGTGTGTATGTATGTAGCAGAGCTATGTGTGTATGTATGTAGCAGAGCTATGTGTGTATGTATGTAGCAGAGCTATGTGTGTATGTATGTAGCAGAGCTATGTGTGTATGTATGTAGCAGAGCTATGTGTGTATGTAGCAGAGCAATGTGTATGTATGTATATATGTAGCAGTGCTATGTGTCTATGTAGCAGTGCTATGTGTGTATGTAGCAGAGCTATGGGTGTAGCAGAGCTATGTGTGTCTGTATGTAGCAGTGCTATGTGTGTGTAGCAGTGCTATGTGTGTATGTATGTAGAAGAGCTATGTGTGTATGTATGTAGCAGTGCTATGTGTGTATGTAGAAGAGCTATGTGTGTATGTATGTAGAAGAGCTATGTGTGTATGTATGTAGCAGAGCTATGTGTGTATGTATGTAGCAGAGCTATGTGTGTATGTATGTAGCAGAGCTATGTGTGTATGTATGTAGCAGAGCTATGTGTGTATGTATGTAGCAGAGCTATGTGTGTATGTATGTAGCAGAGCTATGTGTGTCTGTAGCAGAGCTATGTGTGTCTGTAGCAGAGCTATGTGTGTCTGTAGCAGAGCTATGTGTGTCTGTATGTATGCAGCAGAGCTGTGTGTCTGTAGGCATGTATAATGTGTATCTATGTATGTCAGTGTATATGGCTGTATAGATGTGTCCGTTCTATATGTATTTTTGTGAGTTTGTCTTTAAATATGTATGTGTACGTATGTGTGTCTGCGTGTTGATGGGGCCCACTGGGACTCTTCCGCCCGGGGCCCACAAAAACCTGGAGCCGGCCCTGACCCTCATCACACGCTGCGTGTCGGGCAGGAAACAGAGGACAGATCCTGAAGCTCCGCACAGTGTAGGCAGCGGAACGCAGGAATCTCTCCTCTGTTCCTTGCCCGACACTTTTCTCTGTGACACACACGCGCCCTGATATCGTCAGTACGGCGCGCGTGTGTCATTTGAAAAGTTCCTGCCCGGAAGGAGAAGCTGCAGAGGCGGGGGCCGTATGGAGAGAGGCAGCGGCGGGGGCTCCTAGGAATACAGCGTCGGCGCAGCCTGGCCATGTGACGGAGAAGCAGCTCAGCGGGGGGCTCGTACGGAGGTGTCTGAGGACGGGAACGATAAAAAGAGAGGTGAGTGGTTACTAGTAACCTGCGGGGACAATGGGGGCGGGCAGGCGGGGGGCTGGGGGAGAGGGGTAACTTTTGACAAATATTTGGGGTGTAGTGGTTTAGTATATGGGAATGTAGTTTTACAGGTGTGGTATATGGGGGGGGTGTAGTGGTGTAGTGTTATAGGTGTGTAGTGGTGTAGTATAATACAGGTGTATATAGGAGTGTAGTATAATACTACACCCCTATATACACCTGTATTATACTACACCACTACACCCCTATATACACCTGTAATATACTACACCTCTATATACACCTGTATTATACTACACCCCTATATACACCTGTATTATACTACACCACTACACCCCTATATACACCTGTATTATACTACACCCCTATATACACCTGTATTATACTACACCCCTATATACACCTGTATTATACTACACCACTATATACACCTGTATTATACTACACCACTACACCCCTATATACACCTGTAATATACTACACCCCTATATACACCTGTATTATACTACACCCCTATATACACCTGTATTATACTACACCACTACACCCCTATATACACCTGTATTATACTACACCCCTATATACACCTGTATTATACTACACCACTATATACACCTGTATTATACAGGTGTATATAGGGGTGTAGTAGTGTAGTATATTACAGGTGTATATAAGGGTGTAGTGGTGTAGTATATTACAGGTGTATATGGGGTGTAGTGGTGTAGTATATTACAGGTGTAGTGGTGTAGTATAATACAGGTGTAGTATATTGGAGTGTAGTATAATACAAGTGTAGTATATAGGGGTGTAGTGATGTAGTATAATACAAGTGTAGTATATAGGGGTGTAGTGATGTAGTATAATACAAGTGTAGTATATAGGGGTGTAGTGATGTAGTATAATACAAGTGTAGTATATAGGGGTGTAGTGATGTAGTATAATACAAGTGTAGTATATAGGGGTGTAGTAATGTAGGTTATCACAGGTGTAGTATATAGTGATGTGCTGCAGTTTATTACAGGTGTAGTATATAGTGATGTAGCATATTACAGGTGTATATAGGGGTGTAGTGATGTAATATATAGTGGTATAGTATATAGAGGTGTAGTTTATTACAGGTGTAGTGTATACTGATGTATATTACAGGTGTAGTATGTGGCGGGTGTAGTGATGTAGTTTATGGGGATTGTGTGTGTGTGTGTGTATGTGTATATATATTATACACGCACAGTATATATGCGTGTTTGTGTGTATATATATATATATATATATATATATATATATATATATATATATATATATATATATATATATATAACCGAGTTAATTATATTAGTCCGGCCCTCTAAAACCATCCCAATTTCTCATGCGGCCCCATGGGAAAATTAATTGCCCACCCCTGGTGTAGATTGTGTGTGGCGGTAAATATAAGGTTAATATCCGGACAGGACGGATCCTCGGTGATTGAGGTCATAGTGATGTCATCGTCACATGAGATACAGTCAATCGAGGGCCACAGTGATCACGTGTCATACATAGTGATATCTCCGCTGTGACCAATGACGTAGCTGCAGTGATGTCATCAGAGACTGAAGGAAACAAAGGAGCATCAGCCCGAGAACAACACAACCGCACTCTATAATCCGCCTGCTGCGCCCCCTGTGCACTCTCCACAGCAGAGGATGTCGGGGGAAGGGTCCGGGCTGTCGGATTCTCCACACTCGGATCTTTTACCTCCAGCAGAAAAACAGCAGCGAATAGAGAACACAGGAGCCGACAGCCGAGCGTCCCTGTATACGGGAGAAACCACCGAGCGAGCGACTGTTCTCCCCCAGCATCTAATGTGTATGGAGCCTGAGCCCAGTAATGGGGAATCTCCACACACCTCCTCCTGCAGAGCCGCACACTAGATATATGGCTGCTCTGTGCTTCCAGGACCTGTGATGATGTCACATGGAGGGGAGGAGTCAGGGGTCACATGATCAGCTCCTCAGTGTATGCAGGGCTCTGCTGTGCTGGGTGTCATGGTGCTGGATGAGGGGAAGGTTATGTGTGGGGTCAGGAGGCGTTTACAGAGTGGATGGAGCAGAGCCGTGTATGTACGAGGTGTTAGGAGCGGAGCCGTGTGTGTATGAGGTGTACGGAGCAGAGCCGTGTGTGTACGAGGTGTACGGAGCAGAGCCGTGTGTGTACGAGGTGTACGGAGCAGAGCCGTGTATGTACGAGGTGTGCGGAGCGGAGCCACAAGTGTACAAAGTGTGCAGAGGTGGAGAGTTACGTGTATGACATGTACAGAGCAGACCCATGTATTTGACGTGAGCGGAGCCATATGTATACAACGTGTTCAGTGCGGAACTGTGTGTGTATGATGTATACAAAGTAGAGTTGCGTGTGTATTTCTGTCAAGGAGAAATTCCACAGCTTTCGAAAATCTCCTTTAGGCTATGTGCGCACTAGAAAAGTGATTTTTCTCAAGAAAATTTCTTGAGAAACTTCTGGGAGTTGAAGATTTCCGCACCTGCGGAAAAATCCGTGGGAAAAACGCATGCGGATTTACCGCGGATTTACCGCAGGTTGCTCCCTGCGGTTTTGCAATAAATAATATAGATAATCGATAGACAGATAATGGATAGAGTGAAAGATGAATAGATAGATAGGCCCCTTTCACACGTCAGTGATTCTGGGACGTTTGTGCTTTTTTTTTTAAAAACGTACCAGAATCCCTGACATACGCAGACCCATTATAATGAATGAGTCTGCTCACACGTCAGTGATTTTTCACGTGTGTGCGTGATTGCCGCACGGAGACATGTCCATTTTTTTCTGGCATCACTGATGTCGTGGTCCGTGAGACACGTGCCAGAAAAAAACGTGCTTTTAAAATAAAAAACATTTTTACTCACCCGGCTTCAGCGGCGCTCTCTGCAGCCCGTGCAGCTTGCTGCTTCTGAGCCGGCTCATTACTGTCGCGCATATTCATGATGCACGACACAGCCGACCCGGAAGCAGCTGCTGCGGAGGTCAGCGCTGGACGGATGCTGCACCGCGGGAGCGATCAGCACCATGGAGAGCGGGAGCGGGCGCAGGTGAGTTGATTTCTAAGTGCAATCACGGGCCACGGAGAACGAAGCACGGATTGCACTTAGACAACCCACGTGTGCTGTAATTCACGGCACATGCAGGGACATGTGCATGTTTTACACGCCAGTGAAAAACGTCAGTGTTTTTCACTGACGTGTGAAACGGACCATAGATAGATAGATAGATGAGAAAGACCTATAGTGTCCCACCTCCCTGCATTTTCTAAGCTGGCACCCTTTAGTGACTTTCATGTGGCACTAAGGCTATGTGCGCACGTTGCGTACAGTCACTGCAGAAATTTCTGCAGCGATCTGAAGAGCACATGTGCGCTTTAAATCGCTGCAGAAATGTCCATAGTGAAAAAAAAAAAAAAGCCGATTCCATGCGCTCTGCCTGCAGCTCCTGCCATAGACAGAGCAGGAGCTGCCGGCAAAGCGCACGGAAGAAGTGACATGTCACTTCTTAGAATGCAGCGCTTCGGCAGAAGCCGAAGCACTGCGCTCTAAAACGCCACGTGCGCACGGCCCCTGCACAATCTCCATAGACTGTGCAGGGGGCGCAGGACGCATGCAGTTACGCTGCGCAGCGTAACTGCATGTATTTACGCAACGTGCGCACATAGCCTAAAGGGTGCTTAGCCTTGTATTTAGCCATAAAATAAATAAATAATTAAAAAAAAAACGACGTGAGGTCCCCCCATCTTTTGTAGCCAGCTAGGGTAAAGACGGCTGCAGCCTGCAAACCACAGCTGGCAGCTTCACCTTGGCTGATAATCCAAAATAGAGGGCACCCCACGCTGTTATTTTACATTAAATAAATAATTTAAAACAAAAAATGTGAGGTCCCCCCCAAATTGGATCACCAGCCAAGGTAAAGCGGACAGCTGTGGTCTGGTATTCTCAGACTAGGGAGGTCCACTGTTATTGGACACTCTCCAGCCTAAAAATAGCAGGCCGCAGCCGCCCCAGAAGTGGCGCATCCATTAGACGTGCCAATCCTGGCGCTTCGCCCCAGCTCATCCCGCGCCCTGGTGCATTGGCAAACGAGGTAATATATGGGGTTGATGCCAGATGTGTAATGTCACCTGGCATCAAGCCCTGGGCTTGGTGAGGTCAGGCATCTATCAGATACCCGACATCACCAACCCAGTCAGTAAGAAATAAAAAATAGACAACAAAAAAAGTTTTATTTGAAAAAACACTCCCCAAAACATTCCCTCTTTAACCAATTTATTGAAAAGAACAATTCCACGTCCGGCGTAATCCAATAAGGAGGGGGGGGCACGGCGATCCATACCATAGTCGCTGTCCCAGTCAATGAAGAACAGAATGTTCCCCATTGGCTGGGAGAGCAATGCAGTGACCTGAGCTAACATCAATAGGTCAGCCCAGGTCACTGCAGGGGATTCCGAGCGCTGCCATCAGGAGCATAGATGAGATCATTACCTTCTGTGATCATCTCCTGTACTGCTGACGTCAGCGCTGTCACTGACTTCTATGCCCGCCGCGTTGTCAGAAGTATCGCGAGAGCCCGTGACGTCACCGCTAGTGACAGTCTCGGGCCGCTCGCGAGACGGGCATAGACAGCAGTGACAGCGCTGACGTCAGGAGGCAGGAGATCGTCACAGCAGGTAATGATCTCACCTCCTGACAGCAGCGATCGTCATCCCCGCGGCTCCCAGCACTGCAGGGTGTCAGTGTCTGTGTCAGTGTCTGCCTGCGCTGCAGCGTGACAAGCTGCTGACACTGCGGGCAGACACTGACACTGCAGGGTGACAAGCTGCTGACGCTGCGGGCAGACACTGACACCCTGCAGTGCAGGCAGCCGCGAGGCCGGAGCAGGACACAGACTGCACGGGCACCTGGAGGTCGCACGGAAGTGCTTCTGTGCGGCGTCCAGGGAGTGTGACGTCTGTGTTTACTCTGCTCCGCTTCCTCTTCCTGGCATAATGACATCGCTTCCTGCAAAACCGCAGGCAGCGATGAGCATTACCGCAGGTAAATCGCGGCTATACCGGGGGTATACCGCACATCATTTGCTACCTGCGGTATACCCCCGGAATTTCGCGATTACATTACAGTGAATGGAGTGAAATTCCGGGGGTATACCGCAGGTACCTGCGGAAAATAATGGACATGCTCATTTTCTCAAGAAAGTTTCTCGAGAAAATTTTCTCAAGGAAATTTCTTGAGAAAAATCCGCACAGTGCGCACAGCTATTTTTTTTTCTCATAGGATTTGCTGGGAAATGTCTGCACAAAGATTGCAGACATTTCTCAAGAATTTTCTGCAGCAAATCCGCGGGTAAATCCGTGGGCAAAACGGCCTAGTGCGCACAGAGCCTTATAACGGCGAATGTCTGCTGAAATCTCAAATCAAGCGTTACTGAATGCTAGCAAGGAGGAGTTCAGACCAAACAATACGTCGCTGGTATAAGCTCCTCGTTCAGTAGTATGAGGAGGTGCACACCCGAGTGCATTATTTTTTTTTTTATTACACAAGTCTTTGTAGATCTCAATGGCGGGTTGGTTTCTTAGAAAAACTCCCAACAGTAGGCCATTGGTAAAACTAGAAGCACATGCAAAAGCATATGAGGTGTATATCCATATTTGGGAACTTCCTCTTCTGCTCTCTATAACTCAATAGTCCTTATCACGCAGAGCTTTTGGCACATAGCTGCACAGTCAGTCTTTATTATCCACATCTGCATTCTGTTCCTTTGTATCAGTTTTCAGCTGGTGACCTTGGTATACACATACTTTTCTTGATATGCTGCGGTAATCAGAAAACAGACTCTTCCTTGTATCAGACATCAGCTGCAGGCTTTTAAACTCCATCTTGCTCCTCATATACAAAAGAAAACTTGGTTTCAGAAAGCATATAGAAGAAAATATATACTATATATATATATATATATATATATATATATATATATATATATTGTACTCTCACAGTAGAAAAGCATATAGAAAAATATTTTGTATTCTCACAGACCCCCTAAACGACTTTGTTATCTGATTCCTTAAGTCTATCCCTACCTGAATTACCTTTGAATCAGACTAATCTTCACTGGCTTGAGATTTATGATCCCTTTTGGAGCACTCCCCTTTGTACTCGGATTTCTCAGGACCAGAGGATTCTCATTATCCTTGTTAGTTCCTTGTACTGTCATCATTTTCCTATGGCATCAATATAAACATGGGGGTCTAAATTTCCCTTGATTTCTACTTCCCTTCTATTTCTATTTCTATCCGTAGATCATGAGGCTCCTGCTCCCTCAGAGGCTATGTGAAATGGCATGGGAACCTTGGCCAGGGTACACTGTCCTACCCTTGGAGGCCACCCAAACAGAATCTCATAGGGAGTTAGCCCTGTAGATTGGCGCGGAGTGTTTCTGTCTGAGTACAGGGCTATGGGCAATATCTCAGGCCAGGGAAGAGACAGTTCCTGACTGTCTTTTAGGATTTTATTCTTCAGGGTCTCATTGAGTCTTTCAACTTTGCCACTACTCTGGGGTGGTAGGGTGTGTGAAGACCTAAGTGTGCTCCCACTAGGGACCAGAGTGCTCTGGTCACATCTTCTGTAGAGGCAGGGCGTTGATCGCTCGCCATAACTTCTGGGATTCCAAAGCTGCAGACTAAAGGGTGCTTTACACGCTGTGACATCGCTAGCGATTGCTAGCAATGTCACGAGCGTTAGCACCCGCCCCCGTCATTGGTGCGATATGTGGTGATCGCTGCCGTAGCGAACATTATTGCTATGGCAGTGTCACACGCACATACCTGTTCTGCGACGTCGCTTGTGCCCGCCGAACAATCCCTCCTTCAATGGGGAAGGGCATTCGACGTCACAGTGAAGTCACAAAACCACCGTCCAATAGCAGAGGAGGGGCGGAGATGAGCGGGCCAAACATCACGCCCACCTCCTTCCTACCTCATTGCCGGCGGGACGCAGGTACGGTGAGTTTCCTCGTTCCTGCGGTGTCACAGACAGCGATGTGTGTTGCCGCAGGAACAACAAACAACCTCGCTACTCACCTGTCAACGATTTTTGGTGTTGGAGCGACCTCTCCAATACAAACGATTTTTACCTCTTTTGCGATCGTTTTAGGTCGCTCAGAGGTGTGACATGCTGCGATGTTGCTAACGACGCCGTATGTGCGTCACAAACACCGTGACCCCGACAATATATCGTTAGCGATGTTGCAGCGTGTAAAGCACCCTTAAGTCTGTAAGCAATTTCTTGATAGTTGTT
Organism: Anomaloglossus baeobatrachus; assembly: GCF_048569485.1. NCBI lineage: Eukaryota > Metazoa > Chordata > Amphibia > Anura > Aromobatidae > Anomaloglossus > Anomaloglossus baeobatrachus. The sequence continues at coordinate 556,170,284 of NC_134357.1, forward strand.
TTGGCTGTAATGTTGGAGACGGGGTGGGCCTCGGGCCATGCTGAGAACATATCTGTTACCACCAGTACATACTCATTTTCCCCCGGTCTTGGGTAACTGCACATAGTCAATTTGGATCCTTTGGAATGGGTATAGTGGTTTGACCAGATGTTTAGCCGGTGTCTTCACTGATCCTCCCGAATTACACATCTGACAGTCCTGTACAAGTTGGTTAATGATTGAAGATATCCCTGGTGCCAGACAGAGACCTGTGATTGCCGAAAGTGTTTGATTCCTTCCTCACTGGGTAATCCCATGAGCCCACTGTGATACCTTATGACACAGACCCCTTGGTAGGCAGACTTTCTTCCCTTTTCTCCAAATCCTGTCTGTGTCTTGCTCAGCACCTTTCTCTTTCCATTGAGTTGTTTCTTCAGGTAAAGCCTTGTCTTGGAAGATCTTGAATTGATGTATTCCTCAGACATATTCTTGTTTGTTCTGTTCATCTTTCTTTTGCTGTCTTGTCATGACATAGATTCCTGCTTCCTCTTGAATGTCATAAATGGCTGCTTGTTTGGCTGCTTAATCTGCTAGCTGATTTGTGGTGCCCCTGAGGCTTTTGGTCGCCACAGGGTACTGCAACTCATTTAAGGTGCAATATCCATCCCGGGTATGGAAAGGGTTAATGTCTGGTGTCTCTCACTTAGGCTAGTTTCACACTTCCGTTGGGTTAAATCCGCTGGGTCCGTTGCTGCATCGTTTTCATGCATCCACTATTTTTAAGGTGCAAACGGAAGCAACAGATCCGTTATTTCACAGGAATCCGTTAGCAGTTTCCTGTGAACAAACGGATGCGTTGCATCCGTTATGCGTCCGTTAAACGGAATCCATCAGATCCTTTTTTGGGGTTTTTTTTGTTTTGTTTTTCCTCTTCTTTTTCTTTGGGACAGCCCAATGGGAGTGCCACACAATTTGGAGACGTATATAAAGTGTGTTCTGACCGGCCATCTGTAGAGGTTGCCACACAAAGAAGAAATATGGATGTTATTACCGGGAGGATTGTACAAGCATACATCGACTTTTCGTATCAAGCAAATGTTTTTGCGTTTAACATTGCTGAAAAGGAGCAGCAACGTATGAGGCATCGGCTTCGCTGTTTCTGGGTCCACCCCATCAATGATATTCGTGTATCCCATGGCGTTTTTACCACACTCTATTTAGAGTTAAGGAGCCATCCGGACAAGTTTTTCCGATACGTTAGAATGTCTGCGGCGATGTTTGACAACTTGGTGGAGCAGGTGGAGCCTCTCATCCGACGCAACGACACATTTTGCCAGCTGGCAATAACTCCTGCAGAGAGCGTCTCATGATCACTCTCAGGGGTCATTCCGTGTCAAGTGGACCAGTTTTAAAAATCGTCCCCACTCGACATTCTCCGATTTTGCTGAAAATTTATAAGGATGTACATGTATGTTTGAAAAGAGGTTCTGTAAATTTTTATGGCCAGATCTCAAATATATTGGGCACTGTTGACCTTTCACTGGAGGCCCCCCCCCAAGCCTGCGGCTTCAGCTAAGAGGATTTTGCAAACTTTGGCACATAGCCATTAGAGTTCTATACTGGCTATGATGCTGAAATTTGGCATACTAGCTCAACTTTTGCTGCTAAACGCGATAAAATTATTACCGGCTATGACAAAACAATATTTCGGCCGCAATTTTGTGTCAAAGTAGTGTTGTAGCTGTTCTGTTTTGTCACAAGTCAGCTTATGGGATCACCAGTGAGGTTCTCTTGAGTTAGGCCTCTTCAGACCTAATCAAGATCGAGCGCTCGGAGAGAAAAGACCAGCATCCATGTGGGCATGATCAATTTCTTCTGTTTATTTCATCAAAGTACAGTTTATTTATACCATTTACAGATCAATGTGATATTGCAAAAGAAAAAGAAAAAAACTTCGAGCTGAACTTTACTAATTGTTCATATGACCTTTAAGTTTTAGCAAAACAAAAATGTAGAGTCATGCATATGAGATAAGAAGAACATTTAGAAACCATAATAATCCTTGAGTCTGTCTCTTATTCCGTAGGCTCCATAATGACTATGAACTACCATCAGATATACTTACTAATAACAATAAATCTTTAATGAAGAAATAGAGAAACTATTAACCCTTCTATATCAATTTCCCCCTTTTGTAAATGGTATAACCTTCACTACACGGTCAGTAGGCGTCCAAACAGGAGCTGCTGGCTCATGGGCCTAGTACCCATGAGGGGTCTTCCTACCACTTCACCCATCCACCCTCAGTGTGGACACCTACTCCCGGTCAGCAGAGGCCATTTGGGGTCCGTAGTAAACTACAGAGGGTTCAATGCTGGGACTCTTAGAACATACATTATTCAATAGTTTAGGTAATGCATATATCAATGTTTTTACAGCTATATAAAGCAGTAGACAGAACAACAATATTTGCATACAGGTTTGTATAATGCCAGAAACCCAACCTGCTATGCCTTTAAACCAATTGGCTGGATTCATAAAAGAAAATGTATTTCCCCACCAGGAGTCCTTGTTGGCATCGTGCTCTTTTAACCATTTATCCCTAAGTTCACTTGTTTTCTGTATATCTGCTCTAACCTGGAGGTTGCCTGCAGGGTCAATGTAATGGCAACAGGCAGGACCAATTATTTGACACATTCCGCCGTCTTTTGCTGTCACAAAGTCTAGCACTATAGTATGCTGGTTAGTGACTACAATTAATTGTTTTTGTATAGCATTGGTAGCATTTAGAATCTCAAGAACCCGAAAAATTTGATCATCCAGGTAGTCAGTGGACTCTACTAGCTTGTCCCACATTTGCATTAAGAAAGGGTGTATGAAAATAGCACTAAATACCTTATTTGCTTTTCCCAATTCTACTACATGAGGCCTACCATTTGGCCGGGGTTTATTATCTGCTGCTCGTTTATACAAGGTATGAATTGGGACAGCTGCTACATCTACTTCACTATGAGGAACTATGAAAGTGGCTGGTGTAAGTCTGGCAAGTGTGCAGACCCCTCTCATGTCAGGGCTCACCCACTTGTGAGCACGATTCCCACAAACCAAAAACACTCCCTCTGGGAAAATACAAAAGTGAGTTTGACTTTGTACACAATAAAGCAGATTCAGAAGCCCCTTCATGACTTTATGAGCACACCACGTATTGTTCATTTGTTTTCCGGTCATACCCGAGATACAGCTACCCCGCTCCCTCCTAAAAGTCCGTCTAATAAATGATGATGTACAGCCCTCAATACCCTTCTGATATACTGTCTCATTGTCCTTGGTTGAGTCATGTGTATGTATATAGAAACAGTTATTGTCTTCTCCACAATTTCCAACACCATTGTATTGAAGACTGAACCATAATCCATCATGGGGAATGGGGCCCGAATGAGGAATCTTAGTCTTTATTTTGGCAATTATGCCCATGTCTGAATCGTATTCCATCCACCACGAGTATCCATCGGGTCGAGTGATATTTAGCTGGAACCAGGGTTTAGTGACCCATCCAACTATAGTCAATGTAGCAGATACATCACGAGGTACATCTTCTCCCAAAAATCTAGATTGAGTCCAGGTTTCATTGTGTATACAGTCTGGTACCAATACCTCCTGTGGTTCCAGAGGTAAGGCTAAATAAGGCATAGTCTTTGAAGAAATAGGACTGTGTGTGCAGATCCAACAGTCTTTTGGCTTTTCTCCCTCCATGTCCTCAGTAAGAGAAATATGGTGGCGAATGAGTTTATTATCCCAGTCCGTATTAAAAAGTTCGCTCAGTGTCTTTGTTTGTTGCAGCAACCCTGCTACACCTAGCAGGATAATTAGCAAGACTGTCATTCTGCCGGTGGAGTGACCTTTTTACAGTGACTGGCGTGGATCCAGGTGGGTTTTCCCTCAAGTTTCACTGAGGTGGATGTGGTCAGCTGGACTTGGAATGGGCCATCAAAGCGTGGATCTAGGCTCCTTCTCACGTGTCTGCGCACGACCACCCAATCACCTGGATTCAGCTGATGCACATCTGCACTTGCATTGGGATCTGGAATGGATGAAAAGACATGTTTATGCACCACATTAAGTCTTTCCTGTAAGGCCTGGACGTAGGCTGTCATAGTGCCGTGTTGCATCTGTAACACTTGTGGAAAGTAGAGACCTGTTTTTGGGGCACTACCAAAAAGGACTTCAAAAGGAGACAAGCCTGTCTTCCTATTTGGAGTGTGTCTGACTGAAAAGAGTGCCAGGGATAAGCACTCTACCCAATTCTTTCCTGTCTCTGCCATGGCCTTTTGAATTTTTAGTTTAAGTGTCCCGTTTAATCTCTCTACTTTTCCACTGCTCTGTGGATGATAAGGGGTATGGAATGCCTGCTCTATTCCCAGGGCCTGCATAATGTCCCTCATTATTTCTCCAGTGAAGTGTGTACCCCTGTCACTTTCTATGGCTTCTGGGATGCCATACCGACAGACTAGTTCCTTCATCAGTTTTTCTGCAGTTGTTTTAGCATTTGCACATTTTACTGGATAGGCCTCAACCCATCCTGAGAAGAGATCTACACATACCAGGACGTATTCATACACTCCTACCTTGGGTAGTTGTATGTAGTCTATCTGCAGTCGTTGAAACGGATAGAGCGGTTTGGGTGTTGCTTTCTTAGGGACTTTTACTGTTTTACCTGGGTTGTGTTGTGCGCAGATAATGCAGGATTGTACGTGTTTGGAGGCTACATAACTGAAGCCAGGAGCGATCCAGAAGGCATTCACCTGGTTACACATGTGACTTTTTGAGGCGTGAGTGGGGCCATGTGTTGCTTGTGCCATCATAGGGAACAGGGACCTTGGTAAACACAACCTGTCCTTACTTTCCCATACTCCATTCGAATTCAGCCCAGCTCCCATTTTCCCCCAGTGTTCCTTCTCTGTTTGGGCAGCCTGATGCTGGAGGGATTTCAGGACATCCAGACTCACTGTGGCTGGGACTTGCTGGCTCCCTGCCACTATCCTCTGATCCCTAGGCCTCTTTGCTGCTGCTTTCGCAGCCGCATCCGCCCTTCTATTGCCCGCTACCTCCAGTGAGTCACCTTTTGTGTGTGCTTTCACCTTAATGATGCCAACCTGGACTGGTAACATTAGTGCCTCCATTAACTGTTTTACCAATTCTGCATTTTTAATAGGCTTACCAGCTGACGTAAGAAAAGCTCTACTTCTCCAGATAGGGCCAAAATCATGACAGATCCCAAATCCATACTTTGAGTCTGAATAAACATTAATTTTCCTACCTGACCCCGCTCTACACGCCTCAATGAGCGCTGTTAGCTCCGCCTCCTGCGCGGACATGTGCGGCGGGAGTGGTTCAGCTCGGATTACCTCATGTGAGGATACTACAGCATATCCAGTGTAGAATCTCCCATCCAGGTGGTATCTGGAGCCATCTACAAAAAACTCAAAATCTGCATTAGTAATAGGTGTATCATAGACATGTGGAAAACCTGCTGTCTCCTGACTCATCAGCTCTATGCAGTCATGCTCGTGCGTCATGTCAAAGTATTCATCCTCACTTGCTACCATTGTCACCAATTCCCCCTTTTCTGAATCTACTGGCAAAAGGGTGGCTGGATTCAGAACATTACACCTCTTGAGGGTGACATACTCAGGAATCAGAAGGGCACATTCAAGTCTGAGCTGTCTGGCCATAGACAGGTGTTTTGGTTGGACTTGCACAAGTATAGCATGAATGTCATGCGGGGAGTAAATTGTTAAGGGAAATGTCAATGTGATCTAGCAAGCTTTCCCTAGCAGTACTGCAGCAGCCGCTACAGCACGGACACACGTGGGTGACCCTCTGACAACTGGGTCCAATCGCGCTGAGTAGTAAGCTATTGGTCTTTGTTTGTCACCATGTTGCTGTGTGAGGACGGCTGTCGCATGCCCTCCCTGTTCTGTGCAAAACAAGAAAAATGGTTGATCGTAATTTGGAATACCCAGGGCCGGGGCAGATACAATGAGTAGTTTAAGGGAATGAAAGGAGTCAATAGCTTCCTGAGTGAGGTCAAAGGGGTCAGATGCCAGACAATCATAGAGGGGTTGCATCATTTGCGAGGCAGACCTTATCCAAGGCCTGCAGTATGACACTAAGCCCAAAAAGGTGCGCAGTTGCCGGTGGGACCTGGGTAAGGAGAGATTTTGGACTGCTTGTTTTCTCTCCTCAGTCAGGTGTCTCGTACCTTCAGAGATACAGTGACCCAAAAATGTTACCTTTTGCTTACAGTACTGTAATTTTTCACGTGAAACTTTGCAACCATTCTCTGCCAGAAAACACAACAAAGAAATTGTGGCTTCCTTGCAGGACGTCTGGTCTGGACAGCAGAGCAAAAGGTCATCCACGTACTGCAATAGCGTAACCTATGGATGAGGCGGTTGCCACTGCTCCAGAATTCCTGCCATAGCTGTAGAATAAATGGTAGGTGAATTCATTCCTCCTTGCGGGAGGACTGTCCACATGTACTGTTTCCCCTCATGTGTGAAGGCAAAAAGATACTGACAGTCAGGGTGTAGAGGCACTGAGAAAAAGGCATTTGCCAAATCAATTACTGTAAAACATTTGGAGGTCCCTGGGATTTGTGACAGTAAGGTATGTGGGTTTGGAACAATTGGTGTTACACTCTCAGTGACAGCATTGACAGCTCTCAAATCATGCACCATTCTGTACGTGTCAGGGGAACCTTTGGGCCCTTTTTTCTTGATTGGATACAAGGGAGTGTTACACGGGGAGGACCTTTGTACTAGAGCCCCTGCTTCCACATATTCTCTTATATCTCTGGTCAGGGCCATTGATTTGGCTGGACTTAAGGGATACTGTTTTAAACAAGGAGGAGTGGAGCCTTCTTTTAATTTTATCATGACTGGGGGAATAGGAAGCCGACCAACATCAGTTTTTCCCTTTGCCCATACAATGTCTGGAACTTGTTGCATTGCTATGTCTTCACTAGTTCTGGTATCGGACACTCTCGCAGATTTGGACATGTACACCATTGCTGCAATCTTGCACAAGTGTTTGTCAGAGAGGGGACTTGTGACTGTAATACCTTCTGGGGTGTATTGTATGGTAGCCTGGATAGCACTTAACACATCAGCCCCCAGCAAATTCATAGGAGTGTTTTCACTAACAATAAGCTTTGTGAGAATTTCCTGGCTATCTTGTAATCTCAGCTTCATCTGTTTTGTCAAGGGAGTTTCAGACACCAATCCCTCCACCCCAACACACTCCACAGTCTCGTCAGTGATCATATCTGGCTTTATCAGGTCTTTATGTACCACAGTGCCGGCTGCCCCAGTGTCAATTAAAAATTCTGCCTCTTTCCCCCCTGGCATGGTTATGGTCGTAAGTAAGGTGGGACCAGGTCCTGAGGGAACGAAAACAGGGTACACATTTGTCACTGGGTTGCCAGTTTCCTAGGTCAGAGGCAAGGGAGGAGGGAAATCAGTCTGCTCACTCTCCTTTTTGGAGTTTTTGCACTGTCTGGCATAATGTCCATTCTGTCCACAATTCCAGCACTGTACGGTCGCTCGGTCACCTGGTGCCCCCCCCCTCTGTTTCCACTGTCTTCCTTGTGCTCTAGCACACATAACTGTTTCCGGCATCATAACCACCACTTGCCGTGCATTATGGGATTCCTTAAATGCTGAATATATTCCGCAACAAACGTCACAACTCTGGATGTCCACAGCAGCTCAGTTTTATGAAATCTGTGACTTCCCCAATTGCTGCGGTGCGGTGGACGGAAAGCATGTTCGGATAGTGAAGCCAGCAAACACCGGATCCGCACACTTCAATTATAAGAAGTTCTTTTCAGTTGTCCTGATGGCTATTGCCGATGCAAAATATAAATTCCTGGCAGTGGACATAGGAGCCTATGGCAGAAGTAATGTTTCACTGGTTTTTAAAACCTCTATCATGGGCCGCAATCTATATGGAGAACAATTCAGCTTCCCACCACCAAGCCCACTTCCCCAAACATCTGGTCCACCCCTACCTTTTGTCTGCCTTGGCGACGAGGCATTCCAGTTGGATACACACCTTCTCAAACCCTACTCAAGTCGTGGGTTGTCATACGAGCAGAAAATATTCAACTACCGATTGAGTCGTGCAAGGCGCATGGTTGAGTGTGCGTTTGGCCTCCTTACGGCTAAGTGGCGAGTTATGACCACTGCAATAAATGTATAAGTCGACACCGTGGATGATATCATCAAAGCCTGCATCGTGTTACATAATTATCTATTAACCAATGGAGTGACTCCAGTCGAAGATGAACTGTCCAATAGTAATCTGCCAGACTACGCAAACATTACCTTCCGCAGTGGTAGGGTATTAATTGCAATCTGCAACAAATTTGCTGCCTATTTTATCTCTGAAGAAGGGTGACTTGAGTGGCAGGACAGAATGATCTGATTTTCTTTTTTTTTTTTTTAATTTTACACGTTTTTCAGGCATTCATAGTGGTAAAAATTGCAATAATTCCAATTGGAGATTTTATTAAAATTGTAAGAGTGTATTTTATACTTGATTATATTGTTTGTCAAGCGTTATGTCATGAAAACCACATGTTAATGTTAATAAAGACAAATGTTGAACAAATATGTTAGTTCATTAAAAACCAGAGACAAAATATAAGTGAAATAAAACAGAATTTATTAAATTAAAATAGACATGATATAAAATAAATTTATAAATTAAAGTATTTATGTGGGGTGGAGATATCGCTGGAGTTGCTCGCAGGACTGACCCTTTCAACATGCGGTGTATTAAGTGAGGATGGGGAAGGAGAAGGTTGGGTTACGGTTGCAGTAGGTGAGGGAGTGGAAAAAAGCAAGGGAAGTAGTGGAATAAAATGGTGTACTTACAGAAGATGACAGAGGGCTAGGAGATGGCTGAGGGCTGGGAGATGGCTGAGGGCTGGGAGACGGGTGATGTACGGAAGGGGTATAGGTGGGTATGGCAAAAGATGGTTGGGTTTGGATTAAGAGGGGTGAAGAAGTGGAATGCTGGTATGGGGAATGGAGTGAAGGTGTAGAAGACAGTGAGGAAGGACATGGACTTGTGACAGGCATGACATGAGGAGACAGGGAATGAAGGGATGTTTGGACAGGGTAAGTATGCTGGGAAGGGATTGTGTGCTGGGTGGGTAGTGAAGAGTGGTAATAATGGGGAGGTGGCTGGTAATGGGCAGGGGGCAGAATCGGGGCAGGGGGTGGAGGAGGAGGTGCTGTGGGATGAGATGGTGCAGTGGTGGTAGGGGGTAGTGGATTCAGTAGCATAATAGCATTCTGGAAAGCCCTCATCACATGTACAGTTAGGTCCAGAAATATTTGGACAGTGACACAATTTTCGCGAGTTGGGATCTGCATGCCACCACATTGGATTTGAAATGAAACCTCTACAACAGAATTCAAGTGCAGATTGTAACGTTTAATTTGAAGGTTTGAATAAAAATATCTGATAGAAATTGTAGGAATTGTACACATTTCTTTACAAACACTCCACATTTTAGGAGGTCAAAAGTAATTGGACAAATAAACCAAACCCCAAAAAAAATTTTTATTTTCAATTTTTTGTTGCGAATCCTTTGGAGACAATCACTGCCTTAAGTCTGGAACCCATGGACATCACCAAACGCTGGGTTTCCTCCTTCTTAATGCTTTGCCAGGCCTTTACAGCCGCAGCCTTCAGGTCTTGCTTGTTTGTGAGTCTTTCCGTCTTAAGTCTGGATTTGAGCAAGTGAAATGCATGCTCAATTGGGTTAAGATCTGGTGATTGACTTGGCCATTGCAGAATGTTCCACTTTTTTGCACTCATGAACTCCTGGGTAGCTTTGGCTGTATGCTTGGGGTCATTGTCCATCTGTACTATGAAGCGCCGTCCGATCAACTTTGCGACATTTGGCTGAATCTGGGCTGAAAGTATATCCCGGTACACTTCAGAATTCATCCGGCTACTCTTGTCTGCTGTTATGTCATCAATAAACACAAGTGACCCAGTGCCATTGAAAGCCATGCATGCCCATGCCATCACGTTGCCTCCACCATGTTTTACAGAGGATGTGGTGTGCCTTGGATCATGTGCCGTTCCCTTTCTTCTCCAAACTTTTTTCTTCCCATCATTCTGGTACAGGTTGATCTTGGTCTCATCTGTCCATAGAATACTTTTCCAGAACTGAGCTGGCTTCATGAGGTGTTTTTCAGCAAATTTAACTCTGGCCTGTCTATTTTTGGAATTGATGAATGGTTTGCATCTAGATGTGAACCCTTTGTATTTACTTTCATGGAGTTTTCTCTTTACTGTTGACTTAGAGACAGATACACCTACTTCACTGAGAGTGTTCTGGACTTCAGTTGATGTTGTGAACGGGTTCTTCTTCACCAAAGAAAGTATGCGGCGATCATCCACCACTGTTGTCATCCGTGGACACCCAGGCCTTTTTGAGTTCCCAAGCTCACCAGTCAATTCCTTTTTTCTCAGAATGTACCCGACTGTTGATTTTGCTACTCCAAGCATGTCTGCTATCTCTCTGATGGATTTTTTCTTTTTTTTTCAGCCTCAGGATGTTCTGCTTCACCTCAATTGAGAGTTCCTTAGACCGCATGTTGTCTGGTCACAGCAACAGCTTCCAAATGCAAAACCACACACCTGTAATCAACCCAGGACCTTTTAACTACTTCATTGATTACAGATTAACGAGGGAGACGCCTTCAGAGTTAATTGCAGCCCTTAGAGTCCCTTGTCCAATTACTTTTGGTCCCTTGAAAAAGAGGAGGCTATGCATTACAGAGCTATGATTCCTAAACCCTTTCTCCGATTTGGATGTGAAAACTCTCATATTGCAGCTGGGAGTGTGCACTTTCAGCCCATATTATATATATAATTGTATTTCTGAACATGTTTTTGTAAACAGCTAAAAAAACAAAACTTGTGTCACTGTCCAAATATTTCTGGACCTAACTGTATATCTGATTATTGGCAAAGTCCTCTGTATCTCTCTTAAATTTTCTTTCTTTAACTGCGGTGATTGCATCTTCAAGTTTGGATAAATTCACATTGATCTTAGGCTATGTGCGCACTAGAAAGTGCTATTTTCTTAATAAAAAAACGGACCCTCTGAAAGAATCCCGCGCCCGGGGTAAAAACCGTGGTAAAACCGCACCTGCGTTTTTTCCGCGATTTGTCGCGGTTTTGCCGCGGATTTTCCACAAGTTGGTCCCTGCAGTTTCTACCATTATCTATGGCAAAAAACGTTGGTACCTGCGGAAATGAAGTGACATGCACATTTTCTCAAGAAATTCTGCACAAAGAATGTTCTTGAGAAAAAAACGCAGTGTGCACACAGCTATATTTTTTCCCCATATGTTTTGCTGGGAAATGTCTGCAGAAAGGGTACAAACATCTCTCAAGAAATTTCTGCAGGAAAACCGCAGGTAAAACCGCTGGTAAAAATGCAGTGTGCGTACAAGGCTTTAATCTTCAGATCTTTAAATACTATGTTATCCAAAAATTTAATGTGATCAGTCTCGATTTTTTTGATATCTCCATCCAATTCTTGGAGCTTCAACATTTCCTTATCCACAATAAGCTTGATTAATTTGAGAGAACAGTCAGATAAAATATTCCATGCTTGTGTAAATTCCTGGTCATACTCGTTAGTTGGTCTTTTTCTTATCCTAAGACCCTTGGGAATTAACCCATTATTAATAGATGCTTGTAGGGTTTTATGGTCATCAGTTTTTCAAGATTACACATCAAGGAGTGTAAATTGAATCAGAAAGCTGGGGGCGCGTCTGACTGCAACCAATCACAGACGACAGGATGGCCGGTGGGCGGGGAAAGCACGGAAAGCTGCGCAGTACAGAAAGTAAATGTGCAACCCGGAAGCAGTTTACCGCCATGACACAGAGTCTCGTAAGTATGAGACTCCCACTTAATTCTTGTTTTCTTTATTTTTTGTTCAAATCAAAGTTTATTAGAATAGAAGAAGATAATCAAACAATTGCGCAGCACGCAGGCTGAGGGTATATCCCAAGCTAGCTGCTAAAAACATCACAGTTCTTTGACTACACCTGCGCCACTGGCGACCAAAAATAACAAGTACAATTCGTATGTGTGTGAGATAGGAAGAACAAGTTGAAAAATAAAGAGATAAAGAAGAGGAGGTGGAAGAAGAATTTAGAGACAGTAAAGACAACAGAAACGTGGGAAAGTAAGATGAAAGGGGAAGGGTACAAAGGGTTCCCACCCGAATGGACGCGCCCTCCTACATCAAAACCACATTTTCAAGGCTAACCTTCTAGGTACAGAAATAAGAGAATGGAAAATTACCTACATACCTGCCCCCCGTGAATCCATAGACCCATATCCAGTGAGTCCCTGAACATGATCCACGGGGCCCACGTAGCATCAACTTTGTCCTTGTTGCCGAGTGTCTGACCTATCAAGGCCTCCATCCTGAGGATCTCGTTGCACTCTGCTATGATTTCATCCCGTGATGGGATTCTAGTTTGCTTCCAATATCTTGGAATTAGGTTTCTGGCAGCTGTTAAAAAAATGTCTTAATAAACCTTTCCTAAACCCTGAAGCAGAAATATTCCCGAGGGACAGGAGAGCTAACTCTTTTGTGGGCTGGATCTACCTCAAGGATAGTTTATTGAGTAACTGGAAAATGCTCTCCCAGAATGATCTCACCGGGGGACATGACCACCAGATATGAGTGAGGGTTCCCCTCTCCTTTTGGTATCCTCAGCACACATCAGAGGCTGATGGATAGGCAGCATGGATACTCACAGGACACCTATACCACCTAGATAGGATCTTGTAGCACCTCTCCTGTGATATCACATTCAGCGAAGTTTTACCAATAAAGAGAAGGATTTTCGTCCGCTCCTCAGCCGAGAATGACCTCCCCCACTCTCTCTCCCATTTCCCAAAGAACCTAGGCAAGCCGTCCCTCACACCTCTGCATCTGAGAAACAAGTCATACAAGGTCGAAATGGTATGGCCTGGAGGATCCTTCTCTAGGCAAAGGGTCTCAAAGGGTGTGAGTGCCCTATAGATGTCTACCCTCCTAGCCATAGACACTATAAAACTTTTCAGCTGTTCGAAGAAGAACCACATATCTTGAGATTTGTTGATATCTGAAGAGTAATTATGTAGAGGTTTAATACCTGTGTCTGAGTTAAAGTCACGAATAATAGGATGGTCACTCTTCCTTTTATGGAGGAATGTTGATCTATGGAAACCCGCCTGAAAATCTGAATTACTTTGGACCGGTGTCAATGGGCCTGGAATGGAGGACAAGTCAAGATATTTATTACCTCGGGACATAAAATTCCGCAATTGCTTAGTGATAAAGGGTCCTGTGATAGAGCTGGAGCTGGGTGGTGCTCTGGTCCAAATAACTACCTTCGGATCAACATCAGATTGCACGCTTTCGGCTTCCACCCATCTTTTCGTTTCCCCTGAGTTAAATAGATCCAGAACGCACGTCCCTAAAGAGGCGTAGCTATACAAAAGGAGAATAGGGAGTCCAGTTCCTCCCATATCCCTTGATCTACTCAATGTTTTGTGGGAAATACGTGGGCATTTATGTGACCAGACAAATTTGGTTATGCTAGATTTCAGACATGAGAAAAAAAGAGGCCGGCAATACTAAGGGGATGGTTTGGAAGTAATAAAGCAGCTTTGGTAACAGGTCCATTTTGATCGCATTTATCCTTCCAAACCATGAAAGCTGGAGTTTGCTCCAGCTATTGAGGTCTAATTCTAATTTCCTGGAAATGTGGTGGTGATTTGATTTAAAGAGGTCAAGGGGATCTGCCGTCAGTTTAATTCCTAGGTATGTCAATGAATCCACCTGCCATTTGAAGGGGAGAGAGGCTTTGAGCTGAGTCACCAGCATTGGAGGAAGAGATATATTCAGTATTTCGGATTATGAGTATTTATTTAAAATTACTCAGAGATCCGAACCTCCGCAATTCAGCCATTATGTTGGGTAGAATAATGAGTGGAGAGGTAACGTACAGGAGCAGATCATCTACGACTAAAGCTAATTTATGGTCCTGTTTGTGAAATGTAACCCCTTTAATTGATATATTGCTCCTCAATGCCACCGCCAGATGTTCCATGGTCAGAATATATAATAATGGGGAAAGGGGGCACCCTTGTCTTGTTCCATTACATATTGTAAAGGAATCTGAGAGGGAGCCATTTATTTTGATTCGTGCTGTGGGCGAAGAGTAGAGTGCTGTAACTCTGTTCATCATGTGCTCTCCCAACCCTATGTTTTTAAGGACCTGAAACATGAAACCCCAGTGCACCCTGTCAAACGCCTTCTCTGCATCTACCGACAGGATGCACATGGGGATCCTGTGACATCTTGCGCCGTCAATCAGGGAGATGGTCCTCAGGGTGTTGTCCCTGGCTTCTCTTCTGGGCACGAAACCCACCTGGTCTGGATTTACCAGTCTGGGAAGAAGGTCTCGTAACCTATTTGATATCATTTTAGAATAAAGCTTGATATCTAGATTTATGAGCGAGATCGGTCTATAGTTGCAACAAAGAGATGCGTCCTTCCCTGGTTTGGGTATAACTGTGATGTCGGCCATCAACGCCTGGGGATGGAACGCACCCCCTGCAGATATATATCTACAGACCGATAGGAACAGTGGATTTAGAAGTTTTGAAAATTGTTTATAGAAACCCGCTGAGAACCCGTCTGGACCTGGGCTTTTCCCTTACTTCAAATCTGAGACTACCGCGTTGACCTCCTCCAGGGAGAGGTCCTCTTCCAGCTCCAGTAAGGTATCATTTGAGATGGAAGGGAGATTATGGGATTTCAGGTAAGGTTTAACATCATCTTGAGTCCCATATGTCGCTATGTGTCCCGATTGTCCTCTAATATCATAAAGCGCCTTGTAGTATGTGCGGAAGCCTGCTAAAATGTCCTGGTTGCTATGCAAATGACCACCACTTCCTGGGTCTTTTATGAAAGGGATGTAAGTATTCATGGAGCGAGGATGGAGGGCCCTTGCAAGAAGCTTCCCACTTCTATTGCCCAGTTGATAAAAGCGGCTTTTGAGACGTTCTCTTAAGCCCCTGGATTTCTGGTCTAATACCTCTAGTAATTTATGTCTGGTTGTAGAGAGTTGTGCGTAGGTTGTGGGAGATGAGTCCCATTTTTGTTTGGTTTCTAGTGAGGTAATCTGGTTAGATAACTGCGTTATTTCAATGGCTCTTTCTTTTTTTCAGGCGGGTACCATGCGAGATTAAAATGCCCCTTAATACACATTTCAGTGATTCCCACTGGATTGCAGGAGAAGTGGTATCACATTCATGATCTCTAATAAAGTTATGAATTGACTGGGTAAGGTCCGCTTTGCATAACTGATCCTGTAATAGGTTTTCATTCAGTCGCCAGGTGAAATTTGATTTGACACGAGGCCCTAACTGAATCGATAAGTAAATGGGAGCGTGGTCTGACCATAGTATATTACCTATGGTCGCTTCTACTGTCATATCTAGGAGGGCATAAGAAATGTGGAAGGAGTCAATTCTGCTATAGACAGAATGGACCGAGGAATAGAAGCTGTAATCTTTGGTGTCCGGATGAAGAATCCTCCATATGTCCACCAATCTTAGACCATGCATGTGCTTTTTGACCCCTTGTATGACTGAGGCCGGTTTGGACGACTTACCCGAGGACACATCGAGGGCCGGGTTCATTGGCAGATTAAAATCACCTCCTAATATCACCAGAGAGGAGTCCGCAAAATCTTCCAGAATTTTCCTCCCGTCTGCACAGAATCTGTCCTGCCCCTGGTTAGGAAAGTACATGTTAGTAATAACAAAGATATTGGTTTTCCAAGACAGCTTTAAGAAAATATATCTTCCCTTGGGGTCGTTACAGGAGTCTAACACCTCTGGTATGAAGGACCTATGAAACGCCACGGAAACCCCCTTACACTTAGCATCAGGATTCGAGCTATGGTGCCAAATCGGGTAGTAAACCGAGGCACACTTAGGAATTGCATCTGACCTAAAGTGAGTTTCCTGAAGCATCAACATGGCCACCCGTTGCTTATGACAGGAATATGTTATCTGTTTTCTTTTTTCAGGGACATTCAAACCTTTAACGTTGAAGGAGCAAAACTTGACACTATCCATAATGCAGGTCAGCTGGAAGCATGATGTGGTATCTGGGGGCTGGTCCAGTCAGGTGAGAGGGAAGGATAGAGAAGAAAGAAAGACAGAGAAAAGAAAGAGCAAGGTTTAGGTCAAAGGACCTAAAAGGTGGGTAAGGAACCCTAATATTAAGTGGTGCAAAATTTCCATGGCAATGGATTGCCATTTGCACTAGGGGGGGTTAGAGGAAGCCAAGAACGGCAGCGAGTCCGTCCCTTACCCCCCCACCTCTAATACAATATGATATATCATTATAAAGCGCACTAACTATATGATCCCGCTAAAACTTTATCATCTAAAGAAAAGTAAACATCATAACAGGCTATTACTCTAGGCATTGACCCCAATCAGCATTCCCGGTAGGTGAGCAAAGTGTTCAGATCAGGGACAAGATTCTAGTAATTGTAAAAAACAAGAAAATCACATGGGTCTCCCGGGCTTATTTCTCAAAAGGCCCAGATCTTCGCTTCTAGATGGTCCAGCCCCACAGGGTCCGGTCAGTAAAGGCTAGGGGAAGACACTCCCAACCAGGTCCACCAGGTGGAGGGTCCAAGTGGATCTATAACACAATCAGTATACTTCTTCCTCCTATGAGGTTTAAGTAGTACTTGACCCAATGTCAGAACCTCTGATAACACCTGTGAAATAACACAATGCTAGTCTGGAAAGAAGCAATATTAGGTGACAGGAGAAAGACTTTCAACAAATCACAGTAACTTGCAACAATGCCTTTGGTGCAGTTTCATGGAAAGGCCCTCCCCTGTGGCTCCAGGGATAATTGGCTATCATGCCGGAAGGGCCCATGAAGGTTATCTCCAGTAGGAAACAGGTGTGCTACACAGGACCACTACCCTGTCGGATTGTTCTGGTCAGGACCTCTTTGTTTCCCATGGCAACGGACTGGCTGCCATACTGGGGGTTCCACAGGGAGTTGGGGGCCTGAGGGCCAATCTGGCAGTGCCACCATAGGAAGCTCGAAAGTCCCCAAGAACTTAGCCAGATCTTCGAGTTTGCGGAAGATTGCCGATTTCCCATTGTCGCGGGCGGAGGAGGGGACGCTGCGCTCTCCCACTGCTCGGGTCCGGCTGCTGTTGCTGCTGCGGCTGCTGCTGCTCGGTGGTGGCTCGAGCGGTGGGCCGGATCCCGGGGACTCGAGCGGCGCTCCTCGCCCGTGAGTGAAAAGGGGATATTTGGTTGTGGGGGTTTTGATTATGGATATTGTCCGTGACGCCACCCACGGTTGTGGTGATTTTGGTGACAACACCGCTGCTCTAGACGGGGATCCCGGGAGCAGTGACTGGAAGCAACTTTGTTGTTATTTCTTCCCTCCGTGGGTAGGGGGGTTGGTTGTCCCGGGGCCCGGTGATGGGGAAGGGATGGATGGCAGGCAGGTTACGGGGCCTGGGAAGGTGCAGGGTCGCGGGGGCAGCGCTGTGCCGCACGGCACTGTGGTACTCACTCAGCCTAATGATGAAGACACAGTTCTCGGTAAAACACACGGCTGGATGGACAGGTCCCACAGACGGCTGCGGTGTTGTTGCTCCCAGCGGGTTGGTGGCAACTGCCTTTCCCTGCACCTAAGATGTCGGTACGGTTCCAATGGGTTCCCACCGGTAACCCGCTCCCCGGCTTGGATATGGGCCGGAGGAGCCCCTTTTGCCTGCAGGCGCTGCCCCTGAGAAACGGTTGCCTTGGCGGTGGCGGTGTCTCTCTCACTCGGTTGGACGGTTGCCTTCTGTCGGGACTTGACTGTTTGGAAACCCAGGAGGTCCCCTTCACTAACGGATTTGGCAAATTCACGGTGACTCCTAGCCTTGCCGGGGTCCGAAAAGCCCCTGCCAGTTGGTGCTGGCTTCTCTTTGTGTACCGGTCTGGTACCGCCGGGCCACCGCCCGTCCACGGTCCTTACGGTAGACTCCAATCAGCCACTCCTGCAGACGGTCACCACCGTCTGCCAACCTTGCTGATCTATCCGGGCCACACACCCGGACCAACTTCAGGCTGCTCAACTCCTACTTCCTTCTGCTCACTTTCACTTCCAAACTCTATCTCTGCTCTGCACTCAAGCTCTGCCTGAGCTAAACTGACCACAGTTTCCTGCCTCCAGGACTGTGAACTCCTCGGTGGGCGGGACCAACCGCCTGGCCCACCCCCTGGTGTGGACATCAGCCCCTGGAGGAAGGCAACAAGGGTTTTGTGTTTTGGCTTCGGTGTGCCTGCTAGGAGTGTGGGGTGTGTGGGTGTTGTGCTCTGTGGCCCCTGGCTTGTTCAGGGCGCCACACCATCCTTATGCGTTGTCAGCTGGAAGGGGAAACCCCATCTTTATGGAATGTTTCTGCCCTGGAGGTGTTGGAGCAGGGGTTTTAATGCTCTTCGCAGCTGCAGAGTGCGTCTAGCCAGATCCGGTAATATCTGGACCTGGGACCTCTGGAAGTTGATGGATCCTGTCTGCCGCACAGCAGACATGATGGAGTCCTTCACCTCATAAAAATTGGCTTCTACATATTATGTCCCTTGGACGTGAATCTGGAGGGGATTTGGGACCCAGGGCCCTATGTATGCGATCTAACTCAATCGGCCCAGAGCTTTGTTCTCCCAGAATTTGAGCAAAGAGCTTCTGTGCCATGGCCTCCAGTTCAGGCGGGCCAATACTTTCAGGGATGCCACGGATACGGACATTATTTCGCCGAATGCGGTTCTCTAAGTCTTCTTGACCTGAAATGAGCTCATCAATCTTTGCGGAGTGGCTAAAGGTGGCTTTACACACTGCAACATCGCAAACGACATCGCTGTAACGTCACCGGTTTTGTGACGTAATAGCGACCTTCCCAGCGACATTGCAGTGTGTGAAACACATCAGCGACCTGGCCCCTGCTGTGAAGTTGCTGATCGCTACAAATCGTTCAGGACCATTCTTTGGTCCTTTGTTTCCCGCTGTGCAGCAAAGTCTCAGTGTGTAAAGGGGACTTAAAACACTGGAAACGAGTGATGTCACAATATCTGTCAATCACTATTCTCTGTCAGTCGGTCTCTCCCTCTCGGTCTCTATTCTCTCTCTGTCGGTCCGTCACTATCTCTGTCCCTCTCTCACAGTCTGTCGGTCATTTTCCCTCCTCTCTCATACTCACCGATCCCCGATGCGGCACTGCACGGCATTCACACTGCTGCGGCGGCTTTTCCTCTTTTGAAAAAGCCGGCCGCTCATTAAACAATTTCGTATTCCCTACTTTCCCCGCCCACAGGCACCTATGATTGGTTGCAGTGAGACACGCCCCCACACTGAGTGACAGGTGTCTCAGGGAGAGACCGACTGACAGAGAATAGTGATTGACAGATATTGTGACACATCACTCGTTTCCAGTGTTTGACTAGCTAGGTCGTTCTGCAGGTCCGGATCGCTGTTGCGTCGTTGGCCAGGTTTGCCTGTTTGACAGCTCACCAGAGACTCACCAGAGACTTTGTAGCGATCCCGGCCAGGTTGGGATCGCTGGTGGGATCGCTGAAAGTCTCAGTGTGTAAAGGGGCCTTAAGTAATATTTTCCTTTGTAGGGACAACTCAGCAGTGATGGCTTCCTGGGACTTCTCCACCTCCTCTACCCTGTATATGAATTCAGATTTCAGTGCCTGCAGCTCTTTCTTATAAGTATTCTCAAGCCTGCTAGCAAATCTGTCCAAATCTTTTTTTGTAGGCAAAGCCTTGATAGATTTGCTTATCTCATGTAGATTAGGCAGACCCTCATTGTTCTCCTAGCTGGAGAAGTCCTGCTGAGGCTAAAGGTCCAGTCACACTAAGCAACTTACCAGCGATCCCAACAACGATAGGGATCGCTGGTAAGTTGCTAGAAGGTTGCTGGTGAGATGTCACACTGCGACGCTCCAGCGATCCCACCAGCAACCTGACCTGGCAGGGATCGCTGGAGCGTCGCTACACGAGTTGCTGGTGAGCTCACCAGCAACCAGTGACCAGCCCCCAGCGCCGCGTGGAAGATGCTGCGCTTGGTAACTAAGGTAAATATCGGGTAACCAACCCGATATTTACCTTGGTTACCAGCGCACGGAGCTACACGTGCAGAGAGCAGGGAGCAGCGCACACTGAGCGCTGGCTCCCTGCTCTCCTAGTTACAGCACACATCGGGTTAATTACCCGATGTGTGCTGCAGCTACATGTGCACAGAGCAGGGAGCAGCGCACACCGCTTAGCGCTGGCTCCCTGCTCTCTTAGCTACAGCACACATCGGGTTAATTAACCCGATGTGTCCTGCAGCTACATGTGCACAGAGCAGGAGCCGGCACTGACAGTGAGAGCGGCGGAGGCTGGTAACAAAGGTAAATATCGGGTAACCAAGGACAGGGCTTCTTGGTTACCCGATGTTTACTGTGGTTACCAGCCTCCGCAGAAGCCGGCTCCTGCTGCCTGCACATTAGTTGTTGCTGTCTCGCTGTCACACACAGCGATCTGTGCTTCACAGCGGGACAGCAACAACTAAAAAATGGCCCAGGACATTCAGCAACAACCAACGACCTCACAGCAGGGGCCAGGTTGTTGCTGGATGTCACACACAGCAACATCGCTAGCAACGTCACAAAAGTTGTTCATTAGCAGCGATGTTGCTAGCGATGTTGCTTAGTGTGACGGGGCCTTAAGGCCCCGTCACACTACGCAACATCGCTAGCAACATCCCTGCTAACGAACAACTTTTGTGACGTAGCAGCGATGTTGCTAGTGATGTTGCTGTGTGTGACATCCAGCAACAACCTGGCCCCTGCTGTGAGGTCGTTGGTTGTTGCTGAATGTCCTGGGCCATTTTTTAGTTGTTGCCGTCCCGCTGTGAAGCACAGATCGCTATAGCTGGGTTTACACACTGAAACTTTCTAGCAATCCCACCAGCGATCCCAACCTGGCCGGGATCGCTACAAAGTCTCTGGTGAGCTGTCAAACAGGCAGACCTGGCCAACGACGCAACAGCGATCCGGACCTGCAGAACGACCTAGCTGGTTGTTGGGGACGTGTCAAAGCAGCTATTTGAAAGGGAAGTTGCTGTAAAGTCCCCTTTACACACTGAAACTTTCTAGCGATCATGCTGCACAGCGGGAAACAAAGGACCTAAGAATGGTCCTGAACGATTTGTAGCGATCACAACTTCACAGCAGGGGCCAGGTCGCTGATGTGTTTCACACACTGCAATGTCGCTGGGGAGGTCGCTGTAACGTCACAAAACCGGTGACGTTACAGCGATGTCGTTTGCGATGTTGCAGTGTGTAAAGCCACCTTATGTGTGACAGCGAGACAGCAACAACTAAATGTGCAGGCAGCAGGAGCCGGCTTCTGCGGACACTGGTAACCACGGTAAACAGCGGGTAACCAAGAAGCCCTGTCCTTGGTTACCCGATATTTACCTTCGTTACCAGCCTCCGCCCCTCTCACTGTCAGTGCCGGCTCCTGCTCTGTGCACATGTAGCTGCAGTACACATCGAGTAATTAACCCAATGTGTGCTGTAACTAGGAGAGCAAGGAGCCAGCGCTAAGCGGTGTGCACTGCTCCCTGCTCTGTGCACATGTAGTTGCAGCACACATCAGGTAATTAACCCGATGTGTGCTGTAACTAGGAGAGCAAGGAGCCAGCGCTAAGCGGTGTGCGCTGCTCCCTGCTCTCTGCACGTGTAGCTGCGTGCGCTGGTAACCAAGGTAAATATCGGGTTGGTTACCCGATATTTACCTTAGTTACCAAGCGCAGCATCGCTTCAGTGCGTCGCTGCTGGCTGGGGGCTGGTCACTGGTTGCTGGTGACAGCTCACCAGCAACCCGTGTAGCGATGCTCCAGCGATCCCTGCCAGGTCAGGTTGCTGGTGGGATCGCTGGAGCGTCTGACTGTGTGACCTCTCACCAGCAACCTCCTAGCAAGTTACCAGCGATCCCTATCAGGTTGTATCGTTGTTGGGATCGCTGGTAAGTTGTTTAGTGTGACGGTACCTTATGTGGGGGGAAGTTCAGGACAGAGCTCCCAGCATGTGCGACTCTGCCATCAGCAAGCCACGCCCCCCGTTTTCTTTATTTTTTAATTAATTTCCCCACTGCCAGATCCGGATTATGCACCCGGAATCCTGGACCCGGGTCTGGTGTCGCGGGCGGAGGAGGGGACGCCGCGCTCTCCCACTGCTCGGGTCCGGCTGCCGCGGCTGCCGCGGCCTGTTGCTGCTCGGTGTTTCGAGCGATGGGCCGGATCCCGGGGACTCTAGCGGCGCTCCTCACCCGTGAGTGAAAGGGGTTTGGGTGTGGGGATTGTTTATTGTCCGTGATGCCACCCACGGTTGTGGTGATTGAGTGTACACCACCGCTGCTCTGGCTGGGGATCCCGGGAGTGATGGTGTGGACCAGCCAGTTGTTGTGTTGCCCCTCCGTGGGTAGGGGTTGGTGATCCCGGGGCCCAGTGATGGGGTTGGGATGTTGGACAGGCGGCCTATGGGCCTGTGGAGGTGCAGGGGCGCAGGGGCAGCGCTGTGCCGCACGGCACGGAGGTACTCACTCAGCCAGTCAACACAACACAGTTCTCGGTAAACAAACGGCTGGTTGGACGGGTCCCTCAGACGGTTGCACTGTTGATATCCCCTGCAGGCGACGGTGACGGTCTCTTTCCTGCACCTATGTGTTGTTGTTTGGTTGCGATGGGTTCCCACCGGTAACCCGCTCCCCAGCTTGGATATGAGCCGGAGGAGCTCCACTCTTGCCCGCAGACGCTGGCCCTGGGAAACTGGTGCCTTGGCGGTGGCGGTGTCTCCCCTCTATGGTCGGACTGTTGCCTTCAATCGGGACTTAGTTGTTGAGAGACAGTCATCCCCTTCACTGACGGATTTGGCAAATTATGGCGACTCCTAGCCTTGCCGGGATCCGAAAGGCCCCTGCCCTGGTGCTGACTAATCTTCGTATACCGCTCCGGTACCGCCGGGTCACCACCCGTCCACGGTCCTTTCGGCAACCTCCAATCAGTCTCGCCTGCAGACGGTCACCGCCGTCTGCCAAGCTTGCTGTCTCAGTCCGGGGCACACACCTGGACTAACTTCAGGCTTCTTGCTGTCACTACTCCTACTTTCCTCCTTTACCACTTCATTCCCTTTCACTTTCAACTCTAACACTCATCTGCTTGTTTACTCCTTCACTTCCCTAGCTTAACTGCCTGGTTTTCCCGCCTCCAGAGCTGTGAACTCCTCGGTGGGTGGAGCCAACCGCCTGGCCCACCCCCTGGTGTGGACACCAGCTCCTGGAGGAAGGCAACAAGGTATTTTGTTTGACTTAGGTGTACCTGCAGGGAATGTGGGGTGCGTGTGGTGTTGTGACCTGTGACCCCTGGCTTGCCCAGGGCGTCACACTGGCACCCGGGCATCTTTGAAACCGTGTGGATCCGGACTTTAACAGTCCGGATCCGCTCAGCCCTAGTGCTGGTACTTTTAGTGCCACATATTTTGAGTTCAGTGTTCACAGTATGAGGATCACAATTGGCTGGAGAGATGGGTGGGTCTGGCCACCTACATACCCCACAAATGGGTGTGTTTTACATGTGTCTGACAGGTCACATGAGAGATTTAATGGAGTCTGTTGTTTGCCACAGGGGGAGAAACTGCAGCCAGCAGGGATAGTGCTGGGCTGTAGGAAAGAGCTTCTGGGAGAGGTCCTGTGTAGAGACTGACAGGAATCAGTGTATAGAGGGCTGCAATGTCCTGGAAAGAAACCTGTGGTCAAGGTAAAGATCTTGGAAGCTGTGTGTAAATACTGGCCAAGGCCAAGGGGATACTAATGTTAAGAACTGTATCTAATTCACTGTGGATGATGCTACCGTTAAACGGACTTGAACACCATGTATGTTCCTTTAAGCTGGATGAGGCCTTGTGTTTATGTTGCAAGAGCAGTATATGTGACTTTTTAAGTAAAAATCCTGAATTTCTTAAAGAGACAGTGTGACGCCCTGGACTAATCAGGTCGTCCCAGGTAGTCCCATGCACACACACTCCCTCCCTAAAAAGGTGACAGCAGCCAAACTTCAAAACCCTTGTCACCTCCCTCCAGGTTTGATGTCCACACCAGGGGGTGGAGCCAGGTGGTTGACTCCGCCCACCGAGGAGTTCACAGGCCTGAAGGCGGGAAAACAGAGAGTCTAGAGAATCTAAAGAGTCTAAAGAGTAGCTTTGACGGTGGAGGAGACAAGTTGAGTTCAAGGGCAGACCTGTAACCAGGCCTGCCAATAGTCTACTCAGGTGTCTGGGTTGGCAGCCCCCCGAGGAAGCATTCTTGCGAAACGCGTCGGTGCTTCCCCCTTTCTCTACAGGACTCTCGACTCAGCACATTGCACTTGCACTTTACTATGGGTAAGCGTTGTCCCATGCTACTTCACAGGGCATGGAATTTTCCTTAAGTACATGCCCTTTAGGGCTATTTTTACAATCGCTTCCCTGTGTATTTTGTTTTTGATGTAATGCATGGGACTGCTTTGTATATTTATACATGCTGTCGAGGTCCTAGTTAGGGAAACCTCTGACTCTTTGTATCTCCATTCACTGTTGTTTTTTTATCAATTCCATATACTATAATATGATAGTGCCACTATTTGTAACTTTGAATTTTCAATAAAAAGTTTATATATATGATATAGTTGCACTCTCGATATTCTCTTATTATGTACGGCCATATAAAACTCAGTTTTTTCCTTTTTCTATGTACCCTTATATTGAGTGGCCATTTACATGCTGTTAGAACTCCATCTGTTGCTTTTTCTTCTTGTTCAAAGAAAATGGTGGAAGTGCCCAACTTAGCGACTTAACGTTTAAAGAAGTGAGCAGCAGTATTACTGAACGTTATGTGGTAGCTCCAGGAAAGGGGCACAAACAAAGTTAGGTGGCGGCTTGTTGTTCCATGACACCAGGGGACGTGATAATGACTCCATGGTTAACCCTGACTCTAATGCGGTATAAAGTGAATGCAATGCATTTAGAGGTAGGGAATCCTCTGTTAGATCGATGCTGAGGGACACAGTCAAGAAACTCTATAACTTTTGTGAGAACTCAGAATCAGTCCAGACAGTAGATACTGTACAGAGCAAGAGAATCTTACTACCGGGATAACCGTTGGGGTGGGGAAGGTCTAACAAAGAGGTGACTCAAAGAGATGAAGTGACTGAGTCTGACAGAGCATTGTTCACAAAGAATAATTTGGTGACAGTTACAGACTATTTTCCAGGGGCTGAACCTCAAAGTCGACAGAGAAGGATCTTTCATCTGGTATATCAAGTTGCCAAAGCCCACAGCTTTGGGTAGAGGGGAAGGGAATGTGAGAAGGCGACCGGCTATATTATCAATGGCCGGTATGTACCACATAAATGGTGTGATCCTCAGGAGTGCTGGTACTTTTAGTGCCACATATTTTGCTGTAGTGTTCATAGGGTTAGGATCACAGGTGGCTGGAGAGATGGGTGGGTGTGGCCACCTACATACCCCACCCATGGGTGTGTTTGACATGTGTCTGGTAGGTCACATGAGAGATTGAATGGAGTCTGTTGTTTGACACAGGGTGAGAAACTACAGCCAGCAGGGATAGTGCTGGACTGTAGGAAAGAGCCTCTGGGAGAGGTCCTGTGTAGAGACTGACAGGAGTCAGTGTATGGAGGGCTGTAATGTCCTGGAAAGAAACCTGTGGTCAAGGTAAAGAGCTTGGAAGTCGTGTGTGAATACTAGCCGGGGCCAGGCGGACACTAATTTTAAACATGTATCTAATTGACTGAGGGGAATACTACAGTTAGACTTAATACCATGTATGTTCCTTTAAGCTGGATGAGGCTGTGTGTTTATTTTGCAAGAATGGTTTATGTGCCCATTTAGATAAATCTGATGGGCTTCTTAAAGAGACAGTGTTTCTGAGTCTACCTCGCATCGCAGAATATTGAGTAAAATCTCCAATATACAGTGTGAACATCACAATAGATACACATAGATACACACATTTATACAGCTGTATAGACACACCGATGTGTCTATACTGCATACTACTATATGGGTGGCACATGCTACTGTGTGGGGGCACATAATATAATATGGGGTGCATAATATAATATAGAAGGCTGCATTCTACTGTATAGGGGCACATAATACAATATGGAGGCGCATAATGGAAATGGTGCTGTATCCTACTGTATTGTGGCACATAATACAATACGGAGGCGCATAATACTATATGGGGTGCATATGTGGGGGGCATAATGGAATATGGGGGCACATAATACAATATGGCACTGCATCCTACTTTATTGGGTCACATAATACAATGTGGGGGCGCATCCTACTGTATGGTGGCACATAATATTATATTGGGGCACATAATACTATATGGGTCTACATAGTACTATATGGAGGCAACAAATCCTATTTACAATATTTACAAAAACTAGCCATAAAATACGAATATAAAAACATTTTATTAGTGATAACATTAAAAATGTATAAGGCAGGTATAGAAATAGTGAGAAAATAACAAAGGCAAATAAGTCTAATAGCTTTAGCAACAAAAAAACGTTTTGTATAAAAAAAAAGAACTGTAAGGCTGTGTGTGCACAGTGCGTTTTTTGCGGCGTTTTTGCTCGTTTTTCGGGTGCCTTTTTGTTCCGAAAACGGCATGACTTTGCTTCACCAGCAAAGTCTATGAGTTTTCATTTTTGCTGTCTGCCCACAAAAACGCATCATGTCAATTATTTTTGCGTTTTTTCACTGCGTTTTCCACACATTGAGTTCAATGAGATGTTCAAAATTGCAATGAAATGAATGAAAAATACAAATTGCAAATATAGCTGCGTTTTAAAGCGTTTCTATGACTAAAAACACAGCTATAAATGCAAGGGGTGGGTAGTACAGTGACGTGTACAGGAAGAGGATTCCTTCTGTTGGTAAACACAGAAGCGTGAATCCTCCCGATACCGCCACTGCTGTTTCCACCTCCTGTCTGGCACCATGTCGGCTCCCATCCTGCGCCATGTCCGGACGAGAGGTGGAAGCAGCTGCGAAATCAAACGTGAACAGTAGAAAAAAATAATATCATACTCACCTGTCTGCAGATGGCTGCAGGACCTGCCGGTGATCAGCTGATGCGGCACCTGACGGCATCAGCTGATCGTATAAGTCCAGCGGTGAACAGCCGGATTTTTACTGCCCGGCCGGCTTAAACTATCAGCTGATGCCGTCAGGTGACTTAATCAGCTGATTACTGCCGGGTCCTGCAGCGATCGGACGGGAGTCTGCACAGAAGTGAGGTTTTTGTTTTTGCACTGATACATCAGCTGATTGAATAAACGGCTTTTATACAATCAGCTGATGTGTCATGGGATTCACGTCCTTGAACCTGACATATCATCTGATCGCTTTTCCTTCCTGCAAACCGATCAGATGATATTGGATTTGGATTGGATGGCGCGGGACCCTTGACCTAGGATTACTGTGGAAGGTAGGGTCTTTAGTTCAATAAAGATGGAGTCACTAATTGTGTTGTTTTTTTTTCTAATAAAAATATTTTTTTGTGTGCGGTTTTTTTTTTTTTTTTAATCTTTACTAGAAATTCATGGTGGCCAAGTCTAATATTGGCATGACACCATGAATTTCGGGCTTAGGGCCAGCTGATAATATACAGCTAGCCCTAACTCCATTATTGCCCAGCGAGCTATCCGGCATCAGGAAGAGTTGGATACAGCGCCAGAAGATGGCGCTTCTATGAAATCGCCATTTTCTGGGTTGGCTGCGGACTGCAATTTTCAGCGGGGGTGCCCAAAAAGCTTGGGCACCCTGCACTGCGGATTCCAATCCCCAGCTGCCTAGTTGTACCCAGCTGGACTCAAAAATTGGGTGAAGCCCACGTCATTTTTCTTTTTTAATTATTTCTTGAAATTCATGAAATAATTAAAAAAAAGGGCTTCCCTATATTTTTGGTTCCCAACCGGGTACAAATAGGCAGCTGGGGGTTGTGTGCAGCCCGTACCTCGCTGCTGTACCTGGCTAGCATACAAAAATATGGCGAAGCCCACGTCATTTTTTGGGGGGGTGGGCAAAAAACTCCTGCATACAGTCCTGGATGGAGGATGCTGAGCCTTGTAGTTTTGCAGCTGCTGTCTGCTCTACTGCATACACTAGTGGATGGAGTATGCTGAGCTTTGTAGTTCTGCTCCCCCTGCCTCTCCCTCCAGCATACAGTCCTGTATGGAGCATGCTGAGCCTTGTAGTTCTGCTCTCCTGCATACACTAGTGGAGAATGAACAACATATTGAAGAAGGAAATTACATCAGACCTTTTTTTTTTCCAATCTTCAATGGCATTGTTCACTGATAAAAAAAATGCATAAAAACGCAGTGAGCAAAATGCACCAAAACGTGATAAAAACGTATGCATTTCTTGCCACGGATGCATTTTTATGCATTGTTTGCGATAAAAAACGCACAAAAACGCAGTGTCAAAAAACGCAGCGTGCGCACGTAGCCTAAAGATCTAAGGACTACTGGCCACGATATAGACACAATGCAAGGTAATATAATTAAACCCAGGTAAATAGATGTGCTGTCACAGCAGAAAGAGACAATGACCTCTGGTAATCTAACAGTTGTTTGATATGTATCTTATTTTCTGACTGATCACTTGCTTCTTGGTTGTTAAGCTAGGGTCACACGTAGCGACGCAGGAGCGATCACAATTGACTACCTACTTTATCAGGATCGCTGCTGCGTCGTTACATGGTCGCTGGTGAGCTGTCAAACAGGCAGATCTCACCAGCGACAAGTGACCAGCCCCCAGCGACACGTGGAAGCGATGCTGCGCTTGGTAACTAAGGTAAATATCGGGTAACCAAGCAAAATGCTTCGCTGGTTACTCGATATTTACCTTGGTTACCAGCGCAGACCACTTAGCGCTGGCTCCCTGCACTCCTAGCCAGAGTACACATCGGGTTAATAAGCAAACCTTTGCTTATTTACCCCAGGTGTACTCTGGCTACGCGTGCAGGGAGCCTGCACTGGCAGCCTGAGAGCAGCGGACGCTAGTAACCAAGGTAAATATCGGGTAACCAGCGAAGCACTTCGCTTGGTTACCCGATGTTTACCTTGGTTACAGCTTACCGCAGGCTGCCAGACGCCGTCTCCCTGCTTGCTTCAGTTCGTCGCTCTCTCGCTGTCACACACAGCGATATGTGCTTCACAGCGGGAGAGCAACGTCCAAAAAATGAAGCAGGACATTCAGCAACGACCGGCGACCTCACAGCAGGGGCCAGGTCGTTGCTGGATGTCACACACAGCGACAGCGACGGGACGTCGCTGCTACGTCACAAAAAATGGTGACTTAGCAGCGATGTCGTTGTCGCCGTCGCTGTGTGTGACACCACCTTTAGACAAGTTTATCTTGTTTACATGCTGTCACTTTTACTTTACCAACTGGGCTTGTAGATTATAAGCATAGAGTCGACTATTTACATTGAACATCAGTTATTTACCTGGGTATATTGTAATTATATTACCTTGCATTCTGTCTATATCGTGGCCACTACTCCTTAGATCTTTCCAGTGCTTTTTTTTATAGAAAACATTTTTGCTGCTAAATCTATTAAACTTGTCTGCAGAACTGCACAGTTTCTTGGTTATTTTCTCACTATTTCTACAGTGGGGTTAAATTTGGGTGATGGCCGGCAAGGAGGGCATATGAAGATACATGTGGGACAGTGAGATAAACACTGCTGTCCTGGCACTGTCATGCTGTCCTGTAATGCTGCTGTCCTGTTTCTCCGCTCTGGTGTCCAGCGTCTGATCTCCAGCTGATCGCGTCCTGCGCTCTGTTACTGAGGGCGGTTTCCACTTCTGTTGTGACTGCATACTCCCACGCATGCACCGCCCTCACAGCGAAAGCAAGGAAAGCAAAACATGAGGTCACACTATCTTCACAAATATGGTGCCAGAGATAAGCGCTATGTACAGGCACCAACTCAAACTCCATCCTAGTGAAGATAGTAGTAAAATTCTTCTATAATAGAACTAGCATAAATAAAATATACGGGAGGAGGGATGGGCAGGGGGGCGGGAATCACTATCAAAACCCAACCCACCTATTAGCTATTCGGCAGCTCCTGACAATCAAAATACTGTGCATTTCACAAACTTTACTTGCTTGTATTTCAAAAACTATTCATCCAATCTGACAACTAAAGATATGTATAGAATCAGCATGATAGCACCAGTATAGCACTGGCTTTAGTTTACATAGGAAAATCATGGTCATTGGTTCGCTTTAATGTCATAATGAGGGAAAAGGTTGGGCAACCTCTGCTCCAGCAAAAAGTAAATGGAGGAAGAAGAAATGAAGAACATTAGTTTAGATACTCAGACTTTATTGGAAACAAATGTTTTGGGTGTAAAATTATTGGGACAATTTATTAAGTATTTAAAATCAAAGTCCCCTTAGAACCTATAATATGTGTATTGGGGAATAGAGAAGGGAGTCAGTTCCCAATGATGATGAAGAAACTACTAAACTTAGCGGAAAGGGATTATAAGCTCTCCACAGATCTGCACCACCATATATCTCATACCTCATCTCTATCTATCATCCTACCCACCCCCTTCATTCCGCAAATGATCTTAGACTAACATCCTCCATAATACGAACCTCACACCTCCGTCTACAAGACTTTTCTCGTGCCGCGCCAGTTTTCTGGAATGCACTACCCCAAAGAATGCGACTAATATCCAGCCCCCAAGTTTTTAAGCGTACATTAAAAACACATCTCTTCAGACAAGCTTATCATAATAACTTACTAACCTAACTCTCCCCCGTCCAACCTTCTAAATGCTACTCGTAACCTTCTCTCTCCTATTTCTGTCCTCACATCCTACATACAACCAATTGCACGTAAGGGCACTCAAAAGGTTACTGTCTAAAGACCAGATCATTCATCTTTATATGTAACCAATAAACTAGCATAACGATGGCAGGCCAGATCTACAAGTGTGCTTCACCTTTTGTGTCCCCCTTTTTTCCCCATAGATTGTAAGCTTTCGAGCAGGGCTCTCATTCCTACCGTAGCTGTTGAATTTTGTACTATTTTGTTTTGTCTATACAACCCCCCCACCTGATTGTAAAGTGCTGCGGAATATGTTGGCGCTATATAAATAAACATTATTATTATTATTATTATTATTATTATAAAAACTCGATCACATCAGATGTTCCCACAAAGAAGGAATGGATCATAGATGGCAATTGTAATTTGTAATATGAACATGTTTATTATTGTAGTATAGAGAAGTTACATACATTGTTCAGACATGGAGACTGTGCGCTGAAAGCAACTGTAATGAATGGCAGATCGCTGAGATTGGGAGTTAGGAAGAAGAGGGAGGAGGAATGTAGAGTATTTTTGGCAGGAGGGTTGCAATACTCTTGTTCATATAGTGAATATATAACAATGTGAAATGTTCGATGCACATTGAATATTGCTTATTTTTTTTTAGAAAACAGACGTCTATTAGTAACTGTACATATTATAATTCTAATGTAACTTCTAACATGCTTTCCCTTTCTTGTTTACTTACTTGCCTTTACTTTTACTGTCAGTTTTGTGTTTTCTTGTTAAGTTTCTCAAATATATGGTTTCCTCCCATGCAAATTTTTCTTAGTGGTCAACAAATTATAATTTTCAAGTAAATCAACATTTGTCACCTTCGGCGTACCATAATGGCTTCTACCCTTGTGAGTTTTGTGATATTTTAAGATACCGTTTGTGTGTAAAATATTTCCCTCATTCTGAATATGGCAAGGGTTTCTCCCTTGTGTGAATTCTTTTGTGTTTACCAAGACTTGCATGATCTGCAAAATATTTCCCACATTCTGAACATAAAAAAGGCTTCTCTCCTGTGTGACTTCTTAGGTGTCTAACACGAGTTGAGTCATCTGCAAAACATTTCCCACATTCTGAACATAAATATGGCTTCTCCCCTGTGTGAATTCTCTGATGTATAACAAGAGTTGATTTAGCTGCAAAACATTTCTCGCATTCTGAACATGAAAAAGGCTTCTCCCCTGTGTGAATTCTTTTGTGTTTATCAACACTTGATTTTTGTGTAAAATATTTCCCACATTCTGAACATGAATATGGCTTCTTCCCTGTGTGAGCTCTCTGGTGTGCAACAAACTGTGATTTACATGCAAAACATTTCCCACATTCTGAACATGAATATGGCTTCATCCCTGTGTGAGCTGTCTGGTGTGCAGCAAACTGTGATTTACGTGCAAAACCTTTCCCACATTCTAAACATAAAAAAAGCTTCTCTCCTGTGTGAATTCTTTGGTGTCTAACACGACTTGAGTCAGCTGCAAAACATTTCCCACATTCTGAACATGAAAAAGGCTTCTCACCCGTGTGAGTTCTCAGATGTAAAACAAGACATGATTTATGTGCAAAACATTTCCCACATTCTGAACATGAAAAAGACTTTTCCCCTGTGTGAATTCTCTGATGTCTAACAAAATGTGATTTTTTCTTAAAACATTTCCCACATTCTGAACATGAAAATGGCTTCTCCCCTGTGTGACTTTTCTGGCAACTAACAGAGTCTGAAGAAAATCTTTTCTCCCCCGTGTGAATTTTTTGATTGATTTTTCCAAATTCTGACGTTGAATATGTCTTCTTTACTGTAAGAGCACTTTGATTTTTAATGCCTCTTTTGTGACATTTATTTTTCTTAATAGTCTGTGAAGTATCAGAAGGTAGGTCTTGTTTAATACAATCAGATGTTAAATCTTTGTTGTGAAGGGATGATATATCTGGAATAGTGGCATTCACTTCAGTTATATCCGGTGTGATATCAAGGTCATCTGATTTAAACATTGAAGTTGTCAGCTGTGCCTCTAATCTTCTAATACTGTCATCTGCCAAGAATAAAGAGCATTTTTAATAATATATCAAATTTAAGGATATATAAATCATAAAATAGCTTGTAATGTTGTTACCGGCTTCCCCATACTGTCATGCTCCCTTTTCCCGGAGGACACCCCGGAACACTTACCATCCCGATCGCTCAACAGTGGCTTCCGTGTTCTGCTGCCTTTTCCTGCACATGCCACGTAGGACTCCTAGGCGTGCGCTTAGGGCACACGCAGGCACCTACTCTTAAAAGGGCCAGCATGCCCTAACCCAGAAGTGCTTCTCAGCCCATGGTTGAGAGGCACTAGGTATTTAGGCCATCTTCCGCTACGGGAGGTGCCTAGGCAGCGTGGACTATCCTTAGAGATGCGCTGACAGTGATCACGTAGACCCATTAAAATCAATCGGCCTGCACATACCTCTGTGCGTTCACACGGAAGTGTGTCTGTGTGGAGCTCATGCGTGTACGTGTGCTCCATACAGCGACATGTCCATTTTTCTTCCGGTAGCACTGATGTTACATGGACCGCACACGTCTTTGAAATACAATGATTATTTTATACTCATCTGTCTCAACCGCTGCTGTCTTCGGTGCTGCTGGCGCTTGCTTCCAGGCCTGTTCATTTCCGTTCATGCATATTCATTGCACCAGGGACAGCTACTCCGGGGACAGGGGAGTAAAACGTTGCTGCTCTCTGTGTGCTATCAAAGATAGCACACTGAGAACACACGCGTGCCAAAATCAATGCACATGGATCATGGATGACATGGATCAATGCATGGCAGCATTTTGCATGGATATGTGAAGGAAGCCGTATGCTGTGCGTGATAACACGTGTCTGTATCCTATTATCCGCTGTGTCCACTGTACCTGCTGCATCTATATTTACCAGCTGTGACTACCGTACCTGTTGCATCAATCTATACCAGCTGTGCCTGCCGTATCTGCGGCACCTGTTGTATCAGCCGCATCTGCAGCACCCACCTACACTATCAGTGACTGTCACTATACAATGCCCGACCCCTGGGACCAGCTGTCGCAGTACCAGGACTCTTTGTAGCACCTGGCGGCTAAATTCCAGGCACAAGCCTATCCTCACCATCAGAGGCTCTAGTGAAGTCCAGGTTGTCACTTAGTTATACCCCTCCTGGTTGAGTCGATGCTGCGGCCTAGTGCGTCCACTCCCATTTGTGCCCACAAGCATAATAATTTACCCTGACCATGGATCCCTCTGACGCCAATCCTCCTTAGTTCAGAGGTATGCATCAAGAGATGGTCCGTCAACATGAACAAGACCGGATCCTGAACTACTTGCAGTCAGTGGACACCTGCTTGTCAGTCTTAACACCAATGTCTCCATCTGATCCTGTTCAGGCTGTAGTCACCACCCTGGCAGCATATCCCACTCCGAGCTTCGGTCTTTGCATGTTTGCTTCTCTGCGGTTTGACAGCAACCACAAGCAATGCAGGGGATTCATAAATCAGTGCACCTTGGACTTTAAACTTTTGTATACCAGTTTGTTTTGGAGCATGGCAAAGCGGCCTTTATGATGTCACACTTGACCAGTGAGGCCGTTCCTTGAACCAATTCATAATGGGAGAAAAGTGATCCTGTTGTCTTGAACCTGCAAACCTTCCGGGGGGGGGCGTTCCACAAGGTATTTAATGATCCGGGGTCGAGTTTCCTCTGCAGCATCTTTACTCCATAGACTTTGCCAGGGAATTCTCACCATAGGTCACTATGCCATCTGTTTCCGCATATTGTTGTAATGAATGTCTCCCATGATTAGGAGACTAGTGACAGGTTTGGGTAAAGGAGTTTCACTTAGCCATGTGAGACATGAGATATTAACTTTGTTTTTCTTTCTTTTGGTGCAAAAAGGGTTAATATCAGTTTTCGTTGCTAGTAGCTTCTGATTACCTCTCCTCATGTGCAGGGCGGCATGGTAGCTCAGTGGTTAGCACTGAAGTCTTGCAGTGCTGGGGTCTTGGGTTCAAATTCCACCAATGATAACGTGTGCAAGACGTTTGTATGTTCTCCCTGTTTTTGTGTGGGTTTCCTCCCACGCTTCAAAGACATAAAGACAGGGAATTTCGATTGTGAGCCCCACTGGGGACAGTGCTGCTGATACATGTAAAGTGCTGCGGATAATGTTGGCGCTATATAAAAGATTCTTATTATGTGCATCTGGTTTTTGACCATTCCAATCACCTTTAGGCCCGTTTCACACGTCAGTGAAAAACACTGACGTTTTTCACTGGCGTGTAAAACACGCACATGTCCCTGCGTGTGCCATGAATCACGGCACATGTGGGTTGTCTAAGTGCAATCCGGGCTCCGTTCTCCGTGGCCCGTGATTGCACTTAGTAATCAACTCACCTGCGCCCGCTCCCGCTCTCTATGGTGCTGATCGCTCCCGCGGTGCAGCATCCGGCCGGCGCTGACCCCCGCAGCAGCTGCTTCCGGGTCGGCTGTGTCGCGCATCATAAATATGCGCGACAATAATGAGCCGGCTCAGAAGCAGCAGGCTGCACGGGCTGCAGAGGACATCGCTGGACGCCGGGTGAGTTAAAATGTTTTTTATTTTAAAAGCACGTTTTTTTCTGGCACGTGTTTCACGGACCACACCACTGCGTGGTCCGTGGGACATCAGTGATGCCAGAAAAAAATGGACATGTCTCTGTGCGGCAATCACGCACACGCGGGTACGCTGCACGGAGACACGTGCAGTGAAAAATCACTGATGTGTGAGCAGACCCATTCATTATAATGGGTCTGCGTATGTCAGTGATTCTGGTACGTTTAAAAAATAAGCACAAACGTCCCAGAATCACTGACGTGTGAAAGAGGCCTTAGTCACATGAACCAACAGTTATACAGAACCGCTGGTTATAGAGAATCCATACTTGTATACTTACCACTGAGGAAGATTGCTCTTATAGCCACTGGACCTTTGCTGCTTCTGCTTGTGGAGCCCCTTGTGTTGGTGAATCCCTGCTGCTGGTGCAAGTGTTATATGATGCAGTCCTGGTGCCTGTCTGCAGCCTAGAAGTTGGTGTCTATTCTTTTGTGTCTTCCCCTGTTTGTTGATCTTTCCTGGTGTTGTTTTAGTGCAGAGCTAGTACTAGTGTCTCTCTCCAACCATCTCACTAGTGAGGGCAAATGCATGGCTAGTCAGGGATTAGGTATGCTGCTCGGTGACGGGGTGAAAAAAAAAAAACACATGTAGGAACTCTAGGGAAAACAGGAAATAGCAAATGTAAGGCTATGTGCGCATGTGTGCGCTCTGCACCGCACCGAAAAGGTGCGCTTCAGAGCGCAGCTGAAAAGCTGCGTTCTGAAGCGCATGGTGCCGGCGAGAACGTGCGCTCTGCCTGCAGCTCCTGCCATAGACAGAGCAGGGGCTGCCGGCAAAGCGCACGGAAGAAGTGACATGTCACTTCTTAGAACGCAGCGATTCGGGCAGCAGCCGAAGCGCTGCGTTCTAATATGCCACGTGCGCACGGCCCCTGCACAATCACCATAGATTGTGCAGGGGACGCAGGACACATACAGTTACGCTGCGCTACAAAGCGCAGCGTAACTGCATGAATTATGCACACGTGCGCACATAGCCTAAGACTGCCTTTAATACCCGTGACGGTCACTACGAGTATCAGGTAATGCCATTCGGGCTCAGCAATGTTCTGGCGGTTTCCCACGAATTTGTGAACAAGGTCTTCCGAGATCTGCTCTACTCATGTGTAGTGATGTATCTGGATGACATTCTTGTATTTTCTCCGGATCTACCAATGCACAGGAGAAATATTCATCAGGTTGTACAGAGGCTCTAGGGAGAATCGTTTATTCGCCAAATTCGAGAAGTGCCTTTTTGAATGGACTTTCCTTAGTTTCCTGAGCTACATAATCTCTGACACTGATTTGAAGATGCATCAGGAGAAGGTGTGGCCTTTTTTCAAGTCGCTTTGTCCTGACAGAGTGCAGTCAATTCAGCAGTTCCTGTTTTTTGCCAATTACTACCGCCAATTCATTCCGCAATTCTCTTCCCAGATTCTCCTCATCATGGCCTTGACTCGCAAGGAGGCAAATCTCAAGAAGCTAATAGCATTTATCACCGTCAAGCAGGCCTTATTATCGGCTGAGCGCAACTACTCTATTAGCAACCGAGAATTGTTGACGATTAAGATGGCTCTGGAGGCGTGGCGATACGTACTGGCAAAAGCATGTATCCTGTTGTCATCTACACCGACCACAAAACTTTGGCCTACATACAGTTGACTGAGAGGCTGCATCTGCACCAAGCCCGATGGTTGCTGTTCTTCGTCCGCTTTGACTTTGTTTTACGTTTCCAGCTGGCCAAAAAGAACATCAAGGTGGATGCACTCTCCAGGTCCTTTCTATAAGCCAATCAGGAGGAAGAGCCTCAACACATTATTGAGCGCTCCAAAATTATCACAGTAACTCCAGTAAGCGTGTCTCAGATACTATCTGGAAAAGAAATTGTGGCAGAGGTAGACAGGAAGCGTGTGTTGCAGTGGGGTCTCTTCTGTAAACTGGCTGGTGAGCAAAATACAAATCTGCTCATCTTGCAGCACTACTGGTGGCCAACGCTAAGTAAAGACATCATGGCATTTGTCTCAGCCTATCCTTTGTGCGCCTGCATTAAGACCCCTAAAAAGCTTCCGAATGGGTGGGTAACTACTACCTGTGCTGTCCTCTCATAGCAACACATCAATGGACTACATCACCGACATAACGGTATCCTCTGGTTGCTCAGTCATCTGGGTAGTAGTAGACCGGTTCCATAAAATAGCCCACTTCACTCCGTTATCCAGTCTTCCTTCTGAACTCCTGTGCTTGCTGAGTACTTCATCCAGCACATCTTCCACCTACACGGCCTTAAGGCCCTGTCACACACAGAGATAAATCTTTGGCAGATCTGTGGTTGCAGTGAAATCATGTACATATTGTTCCATTTGTACACAGCCACAAACCTGGCACTGATTGTCCACAATTTCACTGCAACCACAGATCTGCCGCAGATTTATCTCTGTGTGTGACAGGGCCTTTACTCTACCAATTATGTCAAAGAGGGGGTGGGGCGATGTAGCGTGGAGAACGGTCGCATGGTGAGGGAGCTCCTGCCATCCTGTTACCATCCTGCTAAGTACTGACAGCTTAGCGTCTCACCTGTTCCTGGGCACCATCCCCCGGTGTGCGGTGACACCCTCAGGCTTCCAGGGAGCTGCTTTACAGGATCTGACCCGTCGAGATCCGCAGACAGCGCGGCGGTGTAAAGGCAATCAGAAGACGGCGGTCATTTTCCTGCACGCTGCAGAGACGCCGTAGCCTGTGCGACCGGCTTTTCCTCCCTTCCTGTACCTGAGAAGTCGTCTGGGGGAGTCGGGGGACAGACGAACATCAGCAGCAATCGGGGTAAGGCGGTGTCTGCCCTGAAAAACGGGTCCCGCACTTTCCCCTCACACTTGCAGAGACAGCCCCGCCGGCTATCTGATCAATCTTGCTTGCAGCACTTCCCCTCTCCCTCCATGCTCCTCGGCCCATGTGTTGTGGGATGGGACGCCCGGATGTCAGGTTAAATGGTGAGAGTCTTACAGCGGAGAGCCCGGCCTCATAACTCACTGAAGAGATAGAGATCTCTCTCCTGCACAAATCTTTAACCCTTCATACTGTGGATAGAGTTCCCTGGCCTGTGGACTGTGACATATAGTTGAGAGATAGTGATCTGGTGGCTGCATTAACCCTTTGGGAGCGTTGGAAAACGTGCAAACCTGTTCTCCCTGCTGATCTGGGAAGAAGCGGCAGACATACACTCTCTTGGTACACTGCACAGCGCCGCGAGATATACCTGCCTATATTAATTGTTGTGCTGTGGCCGCTGAAAAACATACATCTCCTATCGTTTACTCCTCCTTTGGATCTCCTGCTCATATACAATATGTGTCCAGCTAAAAATCCCTCTGCGGTGGACAAGCTAAAGGAGTACGCCATGGGGGACCCCTCGGAGTCATCCCGGACCCTGAGGGGAGGTACCCCCACTAAGAGTAAAGGAAACCCCTCGACTGATGAAGAACAGGGGGGTGAAGATCTGACTCTCCAACAGGTGTCTGAACGACTACTTCACGCTATATCTCCATGCAAATCCTCCCTGTCAGGGGAAATAGACGAGGTGCACTCGGAGGTCGGGCTTCTTTGGCAAGATCTGCAGGCTTTGAGGGGGCGAATTGTGGACGTTGAAAATAGAGTGTCTCATCTGGAGGACACTGTCACCCTTATGACGTCGAAACTCACCGAAGTTGCTGGCTCAATGAACGCCTGGAGGCAAAAAGCAGATGATCTAGAGAACAGAATGCGGCGTAACGACATACGCATTATCGGCCTTTCAGAGCGCTCAGAGGGACTGCAGCCAGAACGCTTTTTGGAAAATTGGCTCAAAACCACCCTGGGCGATACCTTCTCAACGTTCACAGTGGAGAGGGCTCACAGAGTTCCCACTCGAACCTCCCCTCCGGGAGCCCCCCCCCTAGACCCTTCCTGGCAAGACTTCTTAACTGCAGAGACAGAAATACAGCATTGCGTCTCAGCAGACAAAAGAGTCTACTGAAGCTGGACAATGCCACAATTTCCATTTTTCCGGATTTTTCGGTCGACCTCCAGAAGCAGAGGGCCCAGTTTATGGAAGTCAAGAGACTGCTCAGAGAACGTAACATCCTATACTCAATGATTTACCCAGCTCGCCTCCGGATTATCAATGAAGGCAAAACGCTTTTCTTTTATACGCCTGAGGAGGCTTCCGAATGGCTCCAACTGCACCGAGGAAACAAGGGGAAGTGAGTGCAATACTTTCATTGCCATAGCCACCTGGATCGATTATGCTGTGCGTCAGGATGGTGAGACGGAAGATTTATGTGGTGGAGGGAGTCTTTTTTTTTTTCCCTCCCCTCCTGAGTATTTTTATGTACTAAATGATAGTTCAAGTTTCAGGAGCTTCCCCTTACCATAAAGGCCATACCAACTATACCTACCACTGATGTCAGTGACGGTATCCCCTTTATGGCTTGATTGGAAGGGCACTGGACGCTGCCTTGATTTTATGCGAGAAGAGTTATCCATACAATGTGTGTTTGTTAAGCCCGCTTTACACGCTGCAATGTATCTTACGATGTGTCGGCAGGGTCACGTCGTAAGTGACGCACAGTCGGCATTGCAAACTACAATGCAGTGCGTGACAGGTACGTGCGATTGAACGTTAAAACGTTCATCGCATACACATCGTACCTTTCTCTAGAATTGCACGTCGGTTGTTCAATGTTCCCGAGGTACCACACATCGCAGTGTGTGACACCCTGGGGACGATGAACAGATCTTACCTGTGTCCCGCGGCTCCCGGCCCACAATGCAGAAGGAAGGAGGTGGGCGGGATGTTTACATCCCGCTCATCTCCGCCCCTCCGCTTCTATTGGCCGGCTGCCGCGTGACGTTGCTGTGATGCCGAACGTCCCTCCAACTCCAGGAAGTGGATGTTCGCCGCCCACATCGAGGTCGTA
This sequence comes from Anomaloglossus baeobatrachus, assembly GCF_048569485.1. Taxonomy (NCBI): domain Eukaryota; kingdom Metazoa; phylum Chordata; class Amphibia; order Anura; family Aromobatidae; genus Anomaloglossus; species Anomaloglossus baeobatrachus. The sequence goes on from NC_134357.1 coordinate 556,211,020, forward strand.
TGGAAGGGTAAGTACGTGTGACGGCAAATAATAGTTTGTGCGACACAGTCAACAAATTGAACGTGCCGCACATACGATGGGGGCGGGTACGATCGCATGCGATATCGTAAGGTGTAAAGCAGGCTTTAGGCAGATGCCACAAGCCCTTGTGTCTGAACCTCGTGGATGTTTTCTGCACCATTATTGGCTGCAGGATCATCCACAAATAAAGTTAAGAAAAAAAAAAAGTGAGCAACTCCTCTGGCCTTTCCTCACCCCCTCCCGTCATTAAACACATCCCCCATTCAACATATAGCACCACAATCAAACAAGGACATAAAAATAGGGTATAGGTCCTCTGCAATCTATTGGGATACAAACATAGGGACTATTTTATAAATAAACATTTTATTTTAAAATTTAACTAAATAAAAGTTACATTTTATCCACACACCTAATCCCTTCTACTCCCTTCCCTAATTACTGCTATTCAATTTGGAGTTGCACACCTTTGTGGAATTTCTGTAAGGGGAATCTTTCATATGGATGTCACCTTGGACTTCTCATTGGCCTAAAATCCACAATCTAAGGGGCCCTTTGTACACTACGACATCACAAGCCGATGCTGCGATGCCGAGCACAATAGTCCCCGCCCCCGTCGCAGCTGCGATATCTTGTGATAGCAGCCGTAGCGAATATTATTGCTACTGCAGCTTCACATGCACTTACCTGCCCTGCGACGTCGCTCTGGCCGGCGACACGCCTCCTTCCTAAGGGAGCGGGTCGTGTGGCGTCACAGCGACGTCACACGGCAGGCGGCCAATAGAAGCAGAGGGGTGGAGATGAGCGGGACGTAAACATCCCGCCCACCTCCGACCTTCCGCATAGCCGGCGTCAGCCGCGGGACGCAGGTAGGAGATGTTCCTCGCTCCTGCGACTTCATACACAGCGATGTGTGCTGCCGCAGGAACGAGGAACAACATCGTACCGTCGCTGCAGCCAAAATAATGAAAATGACCGACACTACACCGATCATACGATACCGACGCTTTTGCTCTCGGTAATCGTAGTTAAAACGATTTACACACTACGATGCCGAGAGCAACGCCGGAAGTGCGTCACTTTCGATTTGACCCCACCGACATCGCACCTGCGATGTCATAGTGTGCAAAGGACCCCTAACAGCCAAGTGGTTAAATAGATCCTGACAAAATTCTGGTGGCACATTGTCAACGGACACCACAGCGATTAGGTGACACTTCTACCATGGGCAGAGTTTCCCTTTAATAATCATGTTAGCGAGTCCTCCAATCATTCTCCATTCTTCATATTATATGGACAGCAGCCCAAAATCCCTGTGGCTATCACCTCTGGTAGATGTTCTTATCAAGGAGTCCTCTGAATTCTGGGCGCAAACCAAGGCCTTCCTGGAGCAGTCTTCCATCAGGGTGAAAAGGCGTGCAGATAAGACACCTAGATCTTCCTTCATTCCATTCCAGAGACAAGGTTTGGCTCTCTTCTAGATATGTCCACTTCAAGATGCCTTCCTACAAGTTGAATTCGCACTTTATTGGTCCCTTTGAGGTGCTTCAAAAGATCAACGCCATGTCTTATAAGCTGAATCTTCCAGTCTGTTTGCAGATCCCTAACTCCTTCCATGTGTCTCTCCCCAAGCCTGTTGTCCTGAGCCGCTACTTCAGAAATCCTGGTATCTTTCCTTCACCAATCAGTACAGAACACATCTTTGAGGCAAAAAGCATCCTTGCCATGAAAAGAGTGAAAGGTTAAACCCTCTTTTTGGTTGATAAGAGGCTTGGTCCTGAGGAGAGTTCATGGGAGCTTAAGGATAATATTATTGCCCCTCTGTCACGAACCACCGGGGGGGTCACTCAGAAATCCCCCGCGCTGGCTACCAGTACGTCACGATCGGGGGGGTAACAAGCAGGAGTCAACCCTCCTTTATACCTCCCGACCGACAGGCAGAGCACGTGACGCGCTCTCTAGCGCCCCTCTTATAGTCAGGCCAATTATGGAATTGCCCGACAATAAGCAAGGAGGCCGCTATACTACTTATGCCGATTATTGAAGGGTCCCCGGTGAGAGTAGGGTATATATTCCCCCGACCTCCGCGGGCGGAATATATAAAACCTCCCCGAATCTCACTGGCCTCCCCACAATAATCCTTGGCACAACTCGCTGCCACCAACCGCTTCACGGTAACTATTAGCCGAGCACACAGACGTGGGATTCAAGATCGAGATAACAGAACAGCCCAAGATTAATTATATAATTTAATCAGCCTAAAGCACACTAGAAACTACAATATATACAATAGGGAATCTACAGAATATACATATGTCAGAGTACAGTTACAGATAAAGCATGGTTTACAAACAGGCATACACAGTTCCAGCAGTTACCTTGTGCGTCTGGCCACAGGGGGGCGCTGTAGACCAGGTTTCTAGGATCCTTCCCACAGATGTTTCCTACACGTGACCCCCGGCGAAAGAACACTGGAAAATGGCCGAAGTAGGGTTATCAACCTGGGCAAATCCAGGTCCCCTCCTACCTTAGTGACCTCACAGGGAGCACTGCTCCACCCCTGGCTGGAGTTATGGACAATATCCACAACAGGGGATATGGCCATAACTTGGCCTGGGAGCGTCGTAGGCAGACGCCAACGCTCTCATTGTGACAGTTATGAATTTAGCTACAGAACGAGAGGACTCATGACTTGTCTACTAGTTCCCCATTGGCTGATATCACGCCTGGGGTATTTCCCCAGGTCCTGCTCCCATAAAAAGGGTGTGCCAGCATCGTCCGCATGCGGAGACACCATTTTTATGGTTGCCATATTTATCGGAAATATGGCTTGCGAGATATGAACAATTTTTTACTGGAGTCGTTCTGTCTGGATACTTCCATAGCCTTGCTAATTAGATAGCAGCCCCTACCACAGGGTCACGGCAGGGAGTCATCCTGTGTCCATTGTTCCCACATCATCTAATCTCCATATCACAGGAGATGGCCATGGGATGTGTTGCTAGGATGTGACACCTTCCCAGATGGTGGACATTGAGAACAAGAAGGGAGGGGGCACTGCCAGGGAGTGATGAGAGCGATTATGACTGGCAATCATAATTCCTCTTCATATCCCAGGATTTGCCTCACACCCTCTTCTCCTGAAGAGATTCCTTTCAGGCCTGGAAAAGGGGCAGCACTGTATCTCTGTACTGAACCCTTTCCCCGGCAGGGACGATTGCACACTTACGCTCTCGGTTGTCTAGCGGTGGCTTCATTGTCCGTGCCCCCATCTCCCAACGCATGCACATACCACACGTCTCCTGGGAGCACACATGTGACGCCCTGGCCTATCAGGTCATCACAGGGTATTGTGCAATCTGCCCTTCTGTACAATATCCACCTCCTCCTTGGTTATGGGTCCCTGACCTTTGGTGTTGCCAAGAACAAGCTAATCAAAATCCTAAGAACACTCTGCACCACACCCACCAGACACACCAGTGGCCGACCTGAGTGGAATAGGGTCGCCCACTTGGGGGGGGGTTGGTGAAGGGGAGGTCAGGAGACAGACAGTCAGTTGAGTGGTGACTCTCGAGAGGAGAAGTCACGAGCTGGGCTCCTTGAGACTACTAGGTGGCTGACGTTGGTCTGGACCTGGTAGGAGCTGGACCCCGGTCACAGAGGATCGTGACAAGGGGCATGAACTATCAAGGAAGACAGACGGCGGCCTTGTGCCATCACCGGGCAGGGGCTAGGGCACGACGGAGTACGTGGACCCTAGGTCAGGAAGAAGCTTCAGGCGTCCTGACAATTTACCCGACGAGGACGGAACCTTCAGGATCCGTTCTCCACCCGCTCCAAAAATCGGGGTACTAGCGCAACGAGGGGGATAGGACTTTACCACTACACGGTCCAGAAAATCACAAGCGTGAACCCTGAGAGCAAGCTTACCCAGTTAGCCATACTGGTGAGCGGGACCCGATCAATTTTATACTTAAAGGACCAACCAGAAAACTAGCTGCCAAGGCAAAGGTCACAGACTAAAAGGCAACACCAACGGGTACGGGATTCAGGCGTGCTCTCTCTCTCAGCGGCAGCGGTGTTCAGAACTTTAGTTTACCACAGAGTCCCCGGGGCATTCTCCCCTACCCGTGGAGGGGTTAAACACCTGGCTGCCCCCACCATCGCCACTGGATGCTCCCAACTGCAGCGGTGGTACTCCACCTTACCACCCACCACGGGTGGTGTCACGAACTTTCCTCCCCATCCACTGTAAATACTCCCCCTTTTATCCGAGTGGCCGCGCGGCCCCCACCCCCGGGTCCGGAGACCCCTCGAGCCACCGCGGATCCGAGCAGCCCGGCTGCTGACACGGGAGCGGCACACACATACGGCACGTGAACACGTGTTTTTTTTAAAAGGGCCAGCCTACAGTTTAAAGGCAAAACAAAAAACCGAATATAGATACCAAGGTAGAGTATACTATCAAAAACCGAAAATTCCTTTTACCTTAAAATCACAATATTTATTGGACATATATGCCACAAACAGAGTACATACAAACATTGAATAATAAAATTATATTAAATTATTATTGGAAAGAAAGGCGAGAAGATTTTTCCCTCTTTCACCCTTCCTTACATACGGAGGTCGGCGTTCTAATTAGTCATAACGCCCCCGTTCCTCGTCGACTGATGTCCTATACTGACCCTCCACTCACTCTCAAGAGGACATACACCTTACCCACTGCTATTTAGACACACTGTAACACCAAAGAAAGAGCCCACAAGATTATAAACACACATAAGATGTGTAGAGGAGGAAATTACGTCCGTCACTAATCATCTGTCATAGTTTGGCCCATCCCTACTAGTCTATGTCATCAAGTCGACATACAATAAAAATACATTATTGACTTAAGCTGTTTTTTGTCCAGGATTCACCCTACGCGAAAATTTTTCAGTCATATGGAGTATGCAACCCAGGTTTTCAAAAAACAATATAAGCAGAGTCCTAAGATAGCGTTCAAGCCCTCTGAATCACATCAAGGAAACAGTCCCCAGGTAAGAGTATGTACTCCATCTGGGCGTTCATTCGGAATGAACGCTATCTTAGGCCGGTTTCACACATCCGGCTTTTCGCCGGTTTGCCGGATCCGGCGCTCTCCCATACAGTGACTACAGTACAGTGACAGCGCAACAAGCGCCGGTCACATGCTGTCATGTGACCGGCGCATGTGACCCGGAAGTTACAGCGCTGTCACTGTACTGTATTGTCTGTACGGGAGAGCGCCGGATCCGGTAAACCGGCGAAAAGCCGGATGTGTGAAACCGGCCTTAGGACTCTGCTTATATTGTTTTTTGAAAACCTGGGTTGCATACTCCATATGACTGAAAAATTTTCTGGATGCATGGATATTGTCTGTAGTGGCAATTTAGCCTGAACCTCATTCAGACTCTACGGTTAGCAACGATTTTACCAGGTGCATGAAGTGGTGATTTATTACTGTTCTTTGGAGGACGTACCATATTATCTAATGGTCCTGGTACGAGTTTATAATGGTTTGAAGCTGTGTGTTTCAAGGATCCATGCTGTTATACCCCTGATGAGCCCCTATTTGCTAACTAAGGGGCGAAACGCGTAGGGTGAATCCTGGACAAAAAACAGCTTAAGTCAATAATGTATTTTTATTGTATGTCGACTTGATGACATAGTTTGGCCCATCCCTACTAGTCTATGACAGATGATTAGTGACGGACGTAATTTCCTCCTCTACACATCTTATGTGTGTTTATAATCTTGTGGGCTCTTTCTTTGGTGTTACGCCTTACCCACTGCTATTTAGACACACTGTACCGTATATACTGGCGTATAAGACGACTTTTTACCCCCTTAAAATAATGGCTACAGTGGGGGGTCGTCTTATACGCCGGATATACGGGGGGGGTGGGGGGGGGGGGGTGTATATATATATATATATATATATATATATATATATATATATATATATATATATATATATATATATATATATATATATATATATATATGTACACTGCAGGGTCCAGGGGAGGTGGGGGCAGCAGCTCTGGAGCACAGGGGAACGCTGCGGGCTGCTGCCTTTGATCTCCTGCACCCGCTCATATAATATGCACAGCCGCTGTCCATCTCCAATGGTGCTGAAATCGCACGCAGTGAGGGGCTGGAGCAGCGGTGCATATTCTATGAGCCTGCGTCCCAGTGTGATCGCACATGTCCCCCCTGTGTTAGATTTGGCCCCCAGGCTGCTGCTCATTCTAAAATAAAAAAGCTTTACTTACCCCTGCAGCGTTTCTCCCCGTGTCCCTGCTTCCACTGTGATCAGGCAGGCAGAGATCTCAGGCTGCTGTGCCGATCACATGACCGCACTGAGAACCAGGAAGTGGAAGAACAGAAGCACGGAGGAGACAGGAGGGAGCTCAGCGCTGGAGGAGATACGGAAAGAGGGTTTTATTTTACTTTGGGCAGCAGCCTAGGGGCCATATCTGACACAGGGGGACTTGTGCGATCTATAGGGGCCATGGGCAGCACTATGGGGGCGATATCTGACACAGGGGGACTTGTGCGATCTATATAGGGGCCATGGGCAGCACTATGGGGGAGATATCTAACACAGGGGGACTTGTGCCCATTATGGGCCCCGGTGAGCTGCTTCTAACCCCCCAGATGTATGCCCTGCCAATCCCCCCCCCCCCCCCGCCGATGCCGCGGGTGCTGTACCCGCCGAGCCGTGGGTGCAGGCCCCACAGAGCAGCAGAGTTGTGTGTATTTGTCTGTATGTAGCAGAGTTGTATGTGTTTGTTTGTATGTAGCAGAGTTGTGTGTGTTTGTCTGTATGTAGCAGAGTTGTGTGTGTTTGTCTGTATGTAGCAGAGTTGTATGTGTTTGTCTGTATGTAGCAGAGTTGTATGTGTTTGTCTGTATGTAGCAGAGTTGTGTGTGTGTGTTTGTCTGTATGTAGCAGAGTTGTGTGTGTTTGTCTGTTTGTAGCAGAGTTGTGTGTGTTTGTCTGTATGTAGCAGAGTTGTGTGTGTCTGTTTGTAGCAGAGTGTAGTACCATTGTTTCAGTCCAGTTGTGGCTTTATACAGCAGGGAGGAGCATTCCTTGCTGTACTAAGTGAACATTGGAGCGATTGATCTGTCAATGGCCCTTTAAAAACATATTGTACGGCTCTCGCGGAATTAAAATTAACATGTTGCAATCAAAGCAGACTTTTTTTCATTTGGGAGCGGGGTAGTCTTATACAGTGAGTATATCCCAAATTCTATATTTTTAGGGCAGAAGTTGGGGGTCGTCTTATACGCCCAGTCGTCTTATACGCCGGCATATACGGTATGTCCTCTTGAGAGTGAGTGGAGGGTAAGTATAGGACATCAGTCGACGAGGAACGGGGGCGTTATGACTAATTAGAACGCCGACCTCCGTATGTAAGGAAGGGTGAAAGAGGGAAAAATCTTCTCGCCTTTCTTTCCAATAATAATTTAATATAATTTTATTATTCAATGTTTGTATGTACTCTGTTTGTGGCATATATGTCCAATAAATATTGTGATTTTAAGGTAAAAGGAATTTTCGGTTTTTACAGTTTAAAGGCACTAAGTATTTAAAGCATCTTTCCCCTACAGATGAGAGATCTGAGCAGAAACAGATATCAGACCAACATAAAGGTGTCCTATGCCCAAAATAATGGGTACAGTTTTGGGTGGAGGAGCATGTTGTGGTCTGGTAGCAGAACGTTGACCACTTGTTTTGGCCGGACTACAACCCTGATAAAGCAGCAACAGCCGGTGACTGAGAAGAATCTGTGACTTCTCTGCATTTAGTGGTCACTACTCACCTGGATAATCATATGTAGGAATTTCCACTTTAAACCACTCATCATCACCCCTCACATATGTCTCTGTAGTATTAATAATGGGCAGACCTTCACCCTGAAACAAATATTGTAAAAGTCACAGACAGATGGAGAAGTCCCATCTATGATCAGCTCTAATCCTGCCATCTCCACCGCTCTCATTACACAAGTATCTATATATATATAATTGCCTTATTCTGTCTGTCTGTCTGTCTGTCATGCTCCAAAATTGTGTCCTTACGGTGACACAAAGCTGATTGGCCGCTGGGCTCGCCATGGCCCCGCCCCCCCCCACACGGATTGGCCTCTCGCCCCGGCTCTCTGCAGGCCCCGCCCTCCTCACGCAATGCACGCTCGCTCTGGCCCAACTGACACGGAGCTCCGACTCCCAGGTGAGTACACACACATACATCAGATCACACTCACTCTCACACATACCTCACACATCACATCCACACACTCACAACATCCTGGGATATCGCTTGCTTCTACACCGGCTCCGTCACGATCCCAGCAGTGCCAGACATAACCTTGCGATGCTGGGATCTTGACGGAGCCCGTGAACGCTGGAAACCATTATACACATCGGGTAACTAAGGTCCCTTGGTTACCCAATGTGTATCATAGTTACTAGTGTACACCGGCTCCCGGTACACATGTGCAGGGAGCCGGCATTATACTCCTCTCCCCCCAGGACTACTCCTCCTATTACAGTCCTCCTATTATACTCCTCTCTGAGTATAATAGGAGAACTATTATAGCATGGGGGATGTAGCACGATGGGGTGCGCAGCATGGGGGATGTAGCACGATGGGGAGTGCGCAGCATGGGGGATGGAGCACGATGGGGGGTGCGCAGCATGGGGGATGGAGCACGATGGGGAGTGCGCAGCATGGGGGATGGAGCACGATGGGGAGTGCGCAGCATGGGGGATGGAGCACGATGGGGAGTGCGCAGCATGGGGGATGGAGCACGATGGGGAGTGCGCAGCATGGGGGATGTAGCACGATGGGGAGTGCGCAGCATGGGGGATGTAGCACGATGGGGAGTGCGCAGCATGGGGGATGTAGCACGATGGGGAGTGCGCAGCATGGGGGATGTAGCACGATGGGGAGTGCGCAGCATGGGGGATGTAGCACGATGGGGAGTGCGCAGCATGGGGGATGGAGCACGATGGGGAGTGCGCAGCATGGGGGATGGAGCACGATGGGGAGTGCGCAGCATGGGGGATGGAGCACGATGGGGAGTGCGCAGCATGGCGGATGGAGCACGATGGGGAGTGCGCAGCATGGGGGGATGTAGCACGATGGGGAGTGCGCAGCATGGGGGATGTAGCACGATGGGGGATGTAGCACGATGGGGGATGTAGCACGATGGGGGGTTTGCAGCATGGGGGATGTAGCACGATGGGGGGTTTGCAGCATGGGGGATGGAGCACGATGGGGGGTGCGCAGCATGGGGGATGTAGCACGATGGGGAGTGCGCAGCATGGAGGATGGAGCACGATGGGGAGTGCGCAGCATGGAGCACGATGGGGAGTGCGCAGCATGGGGGATGGAGCACGATGGGGGGTGCGCAGCATGGGGGATGGAGCACGATGGGGGGTGCGCAGCATGGGGGATGGAGCACGATGGGGGGTGCGCAGCATAGGGGATGGAGCACGATGGGGAATGCGCAGCATGGGGGATGGAGCACGATGGGGGGTGCGCAGCATGGGGGATGGAGCACGATGGGGGGTGCGCAGCATGGGGGATGTAGCACGATGGGGGATGTAGCACGATGGGGGGTTTGCAGCATGGGGGATGTAGCACGATGGGGGGTGCGCAGCATGGGGGATGTAGCATGATGGGGAGTGCGCAGGATGGAGGGTGGAGCACGATGGGGAGTGCGCAGCATGGAGCACGATGGGGAGTGCGCAGCATGGGGGATGGAGCACGATGGGGGGTGCGCAGCATGGGGGATGGAGCACGATGGGGGGTGCGCAGCATAGGGGATGGAGCACGATGGGAGGTGCACACCTCCCCCCAACACACACCCACACACACAGACAACGCTGCACACACACAACACCCAACACACAAACACCGCGGCATACATATACGCACATACCGCACAACACACACATTGCACAAAACATACCTCCCCCCAAAACACACCACACACACACAAACCGCGCAACACACACACACACACACACACACACAACGCGACAGACACACTGCGCTCCACAAACAACGCAACACACATACAACACCGCTCTCACCCCCCGCCACACCCAGAACATGTACAGCGCCCTACACAAACACTTGGTAACTACACACAACAACATCTAATATAGATAGATAGATAGAGATATATATATATATATCTCTATCTATCTATCTATCTATAACAAAAATCATACATGAACTACACAATACGTAAATTCTAAAATACCCGATGCGTAGAATCGGGCCACCTTCTAGTACAACATATAATACTGGAGGATATAACAAGACTGAGCACAAGACCTTCACAGCCGTCTACACATCATAGGGAGATTTCATGGCACCTTCTCTCCATCTACCTGATGATCCTGAGGAACATCGGGATCTTCTTGTTTACAGTCCTGTGGGAGAAGAGGACGGGGACATCTCTCTGGTGTTGTCCTCTTACTGGATAGAACTGGAGGAGACACATACAGGGACTGAATTCATTCCTTACATACAGATAATTATAGGCCGTGTGTATTTAGTCCTGTCTATTACCTGGTGATGTGAGGGGCTGGGGAACCTCCATCATGACGTCCTTGTACAGATCTTTGTGTCCTTCTAAATACTCCCACTCCTCCATGGAGAAATAGACGGTGACGTCCTGACACCTTATAGGAACCTGACACATACAATGATACCGTCACCCCCGATCCCTTCATAGCGTTACTGTATAATGTCCCAGCATTCCCAGCAGTGTCACCTCTCCAGTCAGCAGCTCCATCATCTTGTAGGTGAGTTCTAGGATCTTCTGGTCACTGATGTCCTCATGTATCGGGGGGTGAGGTGGAGGCCCCGTGATTGGGCTCAGGGGTCTTCCCCATCCCTCAGACACAGGGGCCTGACAGCGCTCACTAGAGGTCTTCTTCACTACTGTGTAATCCTGGTTATGGAGAGACACAGTAAGAAATCTCACTCCACACATTTCCAGAGTCCTCACCTCTCCAGTTCTGTCCATCTGTTATTCCCATAGATAAGAATGATGTAATGTTACGTCATCAGAATCTCTCACCTCTCCAGTAAGCCGGAAGAGGATCTCTAGGGTGAGGTGTAATATCCTCTCCGCCATCTTGTCCCTGTCCATATCCATCCTTCACGGGGCAATCAGGAGAATTCTCTTCTATAGAAGATCTCCACTGAGAGGATCCGATATTGTAGGAATCTGAATGGAGAGAAGATGACGATGTAACATCATAAAAAATCCGCTGTAATGATACAATTACTGGAGATAATAAAGAGAATTTTGTTTACTTACCGTAAATTCTTTTTCTTATAGTTCCGTATTGGGAGACCCAGACATTGGGTATATAGCTTCTGCCTCCGGAGGACACACAAAGTACTACACTCAAAAGTGTAGCTCCTCCCTCTGAGCTTATACACCCCCTGGAGAACCAGATCTAGCCAGTTTAGTCCAAAAGCTGAAGGAGAATAGCCACCCACAAGTAAAAACAGAGGAAGAACCGGAACAACCGGAGACTCTGTCCACGACAACAGCCGGTGATAACACGCGGAACAAGAAACTGCCAACAGGCAACAGGGAGGGTGCTGGGTCTCCCAATACGGAACTATAAGAAAAAGAATTTACGGTAAGTAAACAAAACTCTTTTTCTTTATCGTTCCTATGGGAGACCCAGACAATGGGACGTCTCAAAGCAGTCCATGGGTGGGAATAAACAGAAAAACTAAGAAGTAGGCGGAGCCGAACTTCACAAATGGGCGACAGCCGCCTGAAGGATGCGTCTGCCCAAGCTCGCATCTGCCGAAGCATGAGCATGCACTTGGTAGTGCTTTGAAAAGGTATGCAGGCTAGTGCAAGTGGCAGCCTGACAGACTTGCTGAGCCGTAGCCTGGTGCCTGAAAGCCCAAGAGGCACCGACAGCTCTGGTCGAGTGTGCCTTGATCCCCGGCGGGGGAGGCACCTGAGAACACTGGTAGGCATCCGAAATGGTCGACCTAATCCAACGGGCTAAGGGCGGCTTAAAAGCAGAGAGGCCCTTACGCCGATCTGTGGTTAGCACAAAAAGAGATGCACCGCCTAAGAGCAGCGGTGCGAGACACATAGATCCGGAGAGCACGCACCAGATCCAGAGTATGCAACACTTTTTCAAAGCGATGAACAGGAGCCGGACAAAAGGAAGGTAGGGTAATGTCCTGGTTAAGGTGGAAAGGAGAGACCACCTTAGGAAGAAAGTCTGGAGTCGGACGGAGAACCACCTTATCTTGATGAAAAAACAAAAAAGGTGACTCCGAAGAGAGCGCAGCCAAATTGGAGACTCTCCTGAGGGAAGTTATGGCCACTAGAAAAACCACTTTCTGTGAAAGACGAAACAAAGAAACCTCCCTAAGAGGCTCAAAGGGGGGTTTCTGCAAAACCGTGAGAACCAAATTGAGGTCCCAGGGCCGCCGGTAAGGCGGAATGATGTGAGACGCGCCCTGCAAGAAGGTGCGGACCTGAGCCAGCCGGGCGATACGCCGCTGAAACAGCACTGACAGAGCCGAGACTTGTCCCTTGAGAGAGTTGAGGGACAGTCCCAGCTGCAGACCGGATTGTAGAAAGGACAGAAGGGTCGGCAAGGAAAAAGGCCAAAGGAGGATGGCCGGAAGAGCGACACCAGGACAGGAAATTTTCCAAGTCCTGTGATAGATCTTGGCAGAGGAAGACTTACGGGCCCGAGTCATAGTGGAGATGACTTCAGGGGGGATACCAGAAGCCGTCAAGATCCAGGACTCAAGAGCCACGCCGTCAATCTGAGAGCCGCAGAATTCTGGCGGAAAAACGGACCTTGTGAGAGAAGGTCTGGACGGTCCGGAAGATGCCACGGCACCTCTACGGACAGATGGAGCAGGTCTGGGTACCAAGCTCGCCTGGGCCAGTCCGGAGCAATGAGGATGACTCGACGGCCCTCCATTCTGATCTTGCGCAGAACTCTGGGCAAGAGAGCTAGAGGGGGAAAACACGTAGGACAGACGAAACTGGGACCAGTCTTGAACCAGAGCATCCGCGGCGAATGCCTGAGGATCGTGAGAGCGAGCCACGTAAACCAGAACCTTGTTGTTGTGACGGGATGCCATTAGGTCCACGTCCGGAGTGCCCCACTTGCGGCAGATTGACTGAAACACTGCCGGATGCAGGGACCACTCGCCACTGTCCACGGTTTGACGGCTGAGATAATCTGCCTCCCAGTTTTCCACGCCTGGGATGTGGACTGCGGATATGGTGGACTTGGAGTCCTCCGTCCATTGAAGGATGCGTTGTACCTCCAACATTGCCAGGCGGCTGCGTGTCCCGCCTTGGTGATTGATGTAGGCAACCGCTGTCGCGTTGTCTGACTGGACTCGGATGTGCTTGCCCGCCAATAGGTGGTGAAAAGCTAGGAGAGCCAGAAGCACGGCTCTGGTTTCCAGCACATTTATCGAGAGGGCTGACTCGGACGGAGTCCAAGTGCCCTGTGCTCGGTGGTGGAGACATACCGCTCCCCAGCCGGATAGACTGGCATCCGTGGTGAGGATCACCCAGGACGGAGCCAGGAAGGAGCGTCCCTGAGACAGAGAGAGGGGCCGAAGCCACCACTGAAGAGAGCTCCTGTTCTCTGGCGACAGAGCCACTAACCTGTGCAAGGAGGAAGGCCGCTTGTCCCAACAGCGGAGAATGTCCAGCTGCAGAGGACGCAGATGGAACTGGGCAAAGGGAACAGCCTCCATTGACGCCACCATCTGACCCAGCACCTGCATCAGGTGCCTGATGGAATAACGGCGGGGCCTCAGCAGAGAGCGCACCGCCAGTTGGAGGGACTGCTGTTTGATTAAGGGCAACTTCACAAGTGCCGGCAGAGTCTCGAACTGCATCCCTAGGTACGTGAGCCTCTGGGTCGGAGTCAGAGCGGATTTGAGCAGATTGACAAGCCACCCGAATTGGGCTAGAGTGGCGAGAGTGAGCGAGACACTCCGCTGACAGTCTGCGCTGGATGAAGCCTTGACTAGAAGGTCGTCCAGGTAAGGAATCACTGCCAATCCCTGGAGGTGCAGAACCGCAACCACTGCTGCCATGACCTTGGTGAATACCCGAGGGGCCGTGGCTAACCCGAAGGGAAGAGCCACGAATTGGAAATGTTCCTCTCCGATTGCAAAACGTAGCCAACGCTGGTGTGAAACTGCAATTGGCACATGCAGATAGGCATCTCTGATGTCGATGGATGCCAGGAAATCCCCTTGGGTCATTGAGGCAATGACTGACCGCAGAGACTCCATGCGAAAATGCCGCACCTGAACATGCTTGTTGAGAAGCTTGAGATCCAGGATGGGCCGGAAGAAACCGTCCTTTTTGGGGACTAGGAAGAGATTTCAGTAGAAACCTCTGAACCGTTCCCGGACGGGAACCGGTACAATTACTCCATTGGCCTGCAAGGATGCCACGACCTGAGAGAAGGCGGCGGCCTTGGAGCAGGGGGGAGTTGACAGAAAAAATCTGTCTGGCGGGTTGGAAGAGAATTCTATCCTGTAGCCGTGGGAGAGGATATCTCGCACCCACTGATCGGAGACGTGTTGAAACCACGCGTCGCCAAAGTGGGAGAGCCTGCCACCGACTAAGGACGTTGCTGGCGCGGACAGATAGTCAAGAGGAGGCTGCCTTAGTGGCAGCAGCTCCTGCGGTCTTCTGTGGACGCGCTTTTGTGCGCCAGTTGGATTTTTGGTCCTTGGCTGAGTTAGTGGACGAGGCCGAGGGCTTAGAGGACGACCAGTTGGAGGAACGAAAGGAACGAAACCTCGACTGATTCCTACCCTGGACAGGTTTCCTGGTTTTGGTTTGTGGCATGGAAGTACTCTTCCCGCCAGTAGCTTCCTTAATAATTTCATCCAGCTGTTCACCGAACAGCCTGGACTCAGCAAACGGGAGTCCAGCAAGGTACTTCTTTGAAGAAGCATCTGCCTTCCACTCTCAAAGCCACAAGATCCTGCGGATAGCGAGGGAATTAGCCGAAGCCACCGCAGTGCGGTGAGAAGCCTCCAGCATGGCAGACATGGCATAGGATGAAAAAAGCTGAAGCTTGGGAAGTTAATGTAACCATTTCGGGCATAGATTCCCTGGCGAGGGAATGCATCTCCTCTAGAGAAGCAAAGATGGCTTTGAAAGCCCACACTGCTGCAAAAGTCGGGGAGAACAAGGCCCCTGCCGCCTCATATACAGATTTGGCCAGAAGGTCAACCTGGCGGTTAGTGGAATCCTTAAGAGAGGTGCCATCAGCCACTGATACAACGGTCCGGGCTGAGAGTCTAGACACCGGGGGGTCTACCTTTGGTGAATGAGCCCACTCCTTGACCACCTCAGGTGGAAAGGGAAAACAGTCATCAGAACCACGCTTTGGGAAGCGTTTGTCAGGACAGGCCCTAGGCTTGGTCACAGCGGCCTGAAAACTGGAGTGGTTAAAGAACACACTCTTTGTCCTCTTAGGCGAGGTAAACTGGTGCTTTTCTGCCAGAGAGGGTTGCTCCCCTGATACTGGCGGATTGAGATCCAGTACAGAATTAATGGACGCAATCAAATCACTAACATCTGAGTCACTTTCGGACAGATCAATGGGGCACATGGAGTTAGCCTCCGAGCCCCCTGTAAAGGCATCCTCCTCGTCCTGCGAGTCAGCTTCTGAAACAGAGCCGCGGGACGAGGAAGGAAAGGGAGCCCTGCGTCTCCTCTTAGGAGGACGGGGTCTGGGACCAGATGATGAATCCTCTGTGAGCTCCGGTCCTGAGAGAGCCCTAGCAGCAGAGGCACCCTGTGAAGGGGGCTGATGCATGTTCAGCAAAGTCCTGGACAGCTGTCCCATGGAGTCGGCAAAAGACTGGGAGATAGACCTAGATAAGGATTCTACCCAAGCCGGGGGTTCAGCCACAGGAGCCGGAGCAGCCGGAGAGACCACTGGGGGTGCGATTCCAGGCTGAGGCATCGTCAGGTTAGAGCAGGCATCACAATGTGGATAGGTGCTCGGTTCAGGCAGTAGGAGCTTACATGCAGTGCATACTGAATACAGCTTTGGAGCCTTGCTCCTCGTGTGAGACATGCTGCTGGAGTGGGGGCTCTGCCAGAATGACCCCCAGAGAGTATATACAGAGGTCCACAACCAGAGGTTGTGGCTTACCAGACCGCTGGAGCGGTGTTGTGTGCCCTCCAGATCCCGAAGCCCGGACCCCCAAGCACCTCAGCAGGGATGCTGCAGACCAGTGCTGATCGCAGGGAAAACGCTGAGAAAATGGCCGCCGGAGCGAAGAGAGGGGGCGGGACTTACTCTGGGAGCGGGATCTGGAGGGCTATAGAGACTTACAGGGGAGGAGACATGTACTCAGTGAGGAGTGTCCCTTCCCTGTGCAGAACGGCCGCTGGGCGGAGCCGCGCTGTCCCTCTGCATGAATGACATGCGAGGGCAGTGAAACTGAAAGTAGGCCTCCGGCGAAGCCGGGGCCTAAATTTGAGCGGTGCGGCCGGCTCGCAGGCACCATCGGCGCGGTTCTCAGGCGACAGCCAGAGAACCCGCCGGAAATGTCATAAAACTCACTCAACACACTCCCCCACAACAATAAAGTACAGGGACCCCCAATATATAAACGTCTTAGGTACTTACCTTGCTGAGACACAGGGTTCCAAGTCCCTGGGGATGAGTGGTCCGGTCCAGCAGGATCCTGAAGGGCTGCGGATGGAGACCGGTCTCCTGCCAAGCATGGAGAACCGTGCTGGCTCCCACTTCAAGCCAGAGCCCAGGAGGGATGGTGAAGGAGCACGGCATGTAAGGCTCCAGCCTTGGAATCAACCTTAACAGCACCGCCGACACAGTGGGGTGAGAAGGGACATGCCGTGGGTCCAGGCTTGGACCCGCTTTTCTTCAAACTCTTTCCAAAAATCAGATGAGAATGCATGTGTGGATGTATGCCTCCTGAACACAAAGTGATAAACTGTCTAGATCCGGTTCTCCAGGGGGTGTATAAGCTCAGAGGGAGGAGCTACAATTTTGAGAGTAGTACTTTGTGTGTCCTCCGGAGGCAGAAGCTATACACCCATTGTCCGGGTCTCCCATAGGAACGATAAAGAAAAGGGGAAACATATGAGGAGACAGAACGTGTAGATTGTTTGTGGAGGGAAATATAAGGTTAATATCCGGTCAGGACGGATCCTCGGTGAGTGAGGTCACAGTGATGTCACCGACACACGAGTTACAGCCAATCGAGAGCCACAGCGATTACGTGTCATACATAGTGACATCACCGCTGTGACCAATGACGTAGCTGCAGTGATGTCATCAGAGACTAAAGGAAACACAGGAGCATCAGCCCGAGAACAACACAACCGCACTCTATAATCCGCCTGCTGCGCCCCCTGTGTACTCTCCACAGCAGAGGATGTCGGGGGAAGGGTCCGGTCTGTCAGATTCTACACCAGACCTGGGCAAGGGGCGGCTTGCGGGCCACATCCGGCCCGCCTACTCTCTGTGACCAGCCCGCCTGGCTCAGGGCGTCCTTGGTGACCAGTCACTGATGAGGGCAGTGATGCAGAGAAAACCTCGCATCACCTCTTGTGGGTGCTCAGGAGAAAAATAAGTCAGACAACATAGGAACTCCGGCACACTCACTATCACCCTTAGAGACACAGAAAATCGGAAAACATGAAGCTGATGTCAAAAATCCTTTTCTTTTTATTTTGTAGTGAAAATGTGCCAAAAGTGCTGTACAATAGTCCGCCAATCACAACGTTTCGGCCAATATGGCCTTCTTCAGGTCGGACAGACTGAATATAATATATACAAAAAAACAAAACAAAAATACAGGACATCCATCAGTATAGAAAATTGGAACAAATGAAGATATCATAACATGTACATTAGGATAACAGGAAATAAAAATAGGAGACAATGTTATAGAGTCATAGGTACATCGAATAAGCTAATGCGTCAGCATCAATGATTCAGAGTGAAGTAGGGAAAAACATTGAAAAAATGTAGAAAAAATGTAACTAACCAAAATGGGTATTCCCATGCATCCATAGTAGTATGCGCGCGTTTGTGTGATGTCAATACTATGTGACGTACATGGTAAAGAGGCTCACCTTAAGAATAGAAGGACACAAAGTGGATGAATATGCACAGGACACTATTGTTTGACCTATGGTATAATAGAATTGGTCAAATTTTTGGAATAATGGCGTCAGGATGTCACTTTAAAGTGACATCCTGACGCCATTATTCCAAAAATTTGACCAACTTCACTCTGAATCATTGATGCTGACGCATTAGCTTATTCGATGTACCTATGACTCTATAACATTGTCTCCTATTTTTATTTCCTGTTATCCTAATGTACATGTTATGATATCTTCATTTGTTCCAATTTTCTATACTGATGGATGTCCTGTATTTTTGTTTTGTTTTTTTGTATATATTATATTCAGCCTGTCCGACCTGAAGAAGGCCATATTGGCCGAAACGTCGTGATTGGCGGACTATTGTACAGCACTTTTGGCACATTTTCACTACAAAATAAAAAGAAAAGGATTTTTGACATCATTTCATGTTTTCCGATTTTCTGTGTCTCTAAGGCTATGTGCGCACTAGAGCTTTTTACATGCGGATTTACCCGCGGATTTGCCCCGGAAATTTCTTGAGAAATGTCTGCAATCTTTGTGCAGACATTTCCCATGAAATTCAATGAGAAAAAAAAATAGCTGTGCGCACTGTGCGGATTTTTCTCAAGAAAATTTCTTGAGAAAATTTTCTCGAGAAACTTTCTTGAGAAAATGTGCATGTCCATTAATTTCCGCAGGTACCGGGGGTATTCCGGGGGTATTCCGCAGGTAGCAATGATGTGCGGTATACCCCCGGAATAGCCGCGAATTACCTGCGGGAATGATCATCGCTGCCTGCGGTTTTGCAGGAAGCGATGTCATTATGTCAGGAAGAGGAAGCGGAGCAGACGTCACACTCCCTGGACGCCGCACAGAAGCACTTTCGTGCGACCTCCAGGTGCCAGTCTGTGTCCTGCTCCGGCCTCGCGGCTGCCTGCACTGCAGGGTGTCAGTGTCTGCCCGCAGTGTCAGCAGCTTGTCACGCTGCACCGCAGGCAGACACTGACACAGGCAGACACTGACACTGCACTGCAGGGTGTCAGTGTCTGCCCGCAGTGTCAGCAGCCTGTCACGCTGCACCGCAGGCAGACACTGACACAGGCAGACACTGACACTGCACTGCAGGGTGTCAGTGTCTGCCCGCAGTGTCAGCAGCCTGTCACGCTGCACCGCAGGCAGACACTGACACAGGCAGACACTGACACCCTGCAGTGTTGGGAGCCGCGGGGATGACGATCGCTGCTGTCAGGAGGTGAGATCATTACCTGCTGTGACGATCTCCTGCCTCCTGACGTCAGCGCTGTCTATGCCCGTCTCACGAGCGGCCCGAGACTGTCACTAGCGGTGACGTCACGGGCTCTCGCGATACTTCTGACAACGCAGTCAGTGACAGCTCTGACGTCAGCAGTACAGGAGATGATCACAGAAGGTAATGATCTCATCTATGCTCCTGATGGCAGCGCTCGGCATCCCCTGCAGTGACCTGGGCTGACCTATTGATGTTAGCTCAGGTCACTGCATTGCTCTCCCAGCCAATGGGGAACATTCTGTTCTTCATTGACTGGGACAGCGACTATGGTATGGATCGCCGTGGGACCCCCCCCCTATTGGATTACGCCGGACGTGGATTGATTGTTCTTTTCAATAAATTGGTTAAAGAGGCTATGTGGGGAGTGTTTTTTCAAATAAAACTTTTTTTGTTGTCTATTTTTTAATTACTACTGACTGGGTTGGTGATGTCGGGTATCTGATAGACGCCTGACCTCACCAACCCCAGGGCTTGATGCCAGGTGACATTACACATCTGGCATCAACCCCATATATTACCCCGTTTGCCAACGCACCAGGGCGCGGGATGAGCTGGGGCAAAGCGCCAGGATTGGCACGTCTAATGGATGCGCCACTTCTGGGGCGGCTGCGGCCTGCTATTTTTAGGCTGGGGAGTGTCCAATAACAGTGGACCTCCCTAGTCTGAGAATATCAGACCCCAGCTGTCCGCTTTACCTTGGCTGGTGATCCAATATGGGGGGGACCGCACGTTTTTTGTTTTAAATTATTTATATAATTTAAAATAACAGCGTGGGGTGCCCACTGTTTTGGATTATCAGCCAAGGTGAAGCTGCCAGCGGTGGTCTGCAGGCTGCAGCCGTCTGCTTTACCCAAGCTGGCTACAAAATATGGGGGGACCTCACGTCGTTTTTTTTTAATTATTTATTTATTTTATGGCTAAATACAAGGCTAAGCACCCTTTAGTGCCACATGAAAGTCACTAAAGGGTGCCAGCTTAGAAAATGCAGGGAGGTGGAACATTATATAGGTTTTTCTCATCTATCTATCTATCTATCCCTCTATCTATCTATCTATCTATCTATCTATCCATCTATCCCTCTATCTATCTATCTATCTATCCATCTATCCCTCTATCTATCTATCTATCCATCTATCCCTCTATCCATCTATCTATCCATCTATCCATCTATCCCTCTATCTATCTATCTATTCATCTATCCATCTATCCCTCTATCCATCTATCTATCCATCTATCCATCTATCCCTCTATCTATCTATCTATTCATCTATCTATCTATCCCTCTATCTATCTATCTATTCATCTATCCATCTTTCCCTCTATCCATTATCTGTCTATCGATTATCTTTATTATTTATTGCAGGGACAAACCTGCGGTAAATCCGCGGTAAATCCGCGGCAAATCCGCATGCGTTTTTGCCGCGGATTTTTCCGCAGGTGCGGAAATCTTCCACTCCCAGAAGTTTCTCAAGAAATTTTCTTGAGAAAATTCACATTTCTAGTGCGCACATAGCCTAAGGGTGATAGTGAGTGTGCCGGAGTTCCTATGTTGACTGATGAGGGCAATCTGACCTGTTGTCCGGAGCTCCAGGCTCCGGGAGCCCCGTGTTCAGATTGCCCTCATCACACGCTGCGTGCCGGGTAGGAAACAGAGAACAGATCCTGCAGCTCTGCACAGTCAGTGCAGGTATCGGAACGCAGGAATCTGTCTTCTGTTCCCTGTCCGGCACTTTTCTCTGTGACACACGCGCACCCTGATATCGTCAGTACGGCGCGCGTGTGTAATTTAAAAAGTTCCCGCCCGGCAGGAGAAGAAGCTGCAGTGGCGGGGCCCGTACGGACAGAGAGGCAGCGGCTACTAGGAATACAGCGTCGGCGCAGCCTGGGCATGTAAAACAGAAGCTGCTCAGCGGGGGGAACGTACGGAGGAGCCTGAGGAGGGGACAATAAGAAGACAGGTGAGTGGTTACTAGTAACCTGCGGGGACAATGGGGGGGCGGGGGGGGGGGGAGGGGGTTAACTGTTGACAAATATTTGGGGTGTTGTGGTTTAGTATATGGGAATGTAGTTTTACAGGTGTGGTATATGGGGGGTGTAGTATTGTAGTATAATACAGGTGTATATAGGGGTGTAGTATAATACTACACCCCTATATATACACCTGTATTATACTACACCACTACACCCCTATATACACACCTGTATAATACTACACCCCTATATACACCTGTATTATACTACAACCCTATATACACACCTGTAGAATACTACACCCCTATATACACCTGTATTATACTATACCACTACACCCCTATATACACACACCTGTATATTACTACATCCCTATATACACCTGTATTATACTACACCACTACACCCCTATATACACACCTGTATAATACTACACCCCTATATACACCTGTATACTACACCACTACACCCCTATATACACACCTGTATTATACTACACCCCTATATACACCTGTATAATACTACACCCCTACATACACCTGTATTATACTACACCCCTATATACACCTGTATAATACAGGTGTATATAGGGGTGTAGTGCTGTAATATAATACAGGTGTAGTATATAGGAGTGTAGTATAATACAGGTGTAGTATATAGTGATGTAGTATATTACAGGTGTACATAGGGGTGTAGTATAATACAGGTGTATATAGGGGTGTAGTGCTGTAGTATAATACAGGTGTAGTATATAGGAGTGTAGTATAATACAGGTGTGTATATAGGGGTGTAGTATAATACAAGTGTAGTATATAGGGGTGTAGTGATGTAGGTTATCACAGGTGTAGTATATAGTGATGTAGTGGTGCAGTTTATTACAGGTGTAGTATATAGTGATGTAGTATATTACAGGTGTATATAGGGGTGTAGTGTATAGTGGTATAGTATATAGAGGTGTAGTATATAGTGGTGTGGTATAGTATATAGAGGTGTAGTTTATTACATGTGTAGTGTATAGGGATGTATATTACAGGTGTAGTATGTGGCGGGTGTAGTGATGTAGTATATGGGGATTGTGTGTGTATGTATGTATACAATGTGTGAATGTGTATATCTATTATATACACATATATATATATATATATATATAAATAAGAGAGAGAGAGCAGGACCGAGTTAATTATATTAGTCCGGCCCTCTAAAACCATCCCAACTTCTCATGCGGCCCCATGGGAAAATTAATTGCCCACCCCTGTTTGACACAGTCGCATCTTTTACCTCCAGCAGAAAAACAGCAGCGAATAGAGAACACAGGAGCCGACAGCCGAGCGTCCCTGTATACGGGAGACACCACCGAGCGACCGACTGTTCTCCCCCAGCATCTAATGTGTATGGAGCCTGAGCCCAGTAATAGGGAATCTCCACACACCTCCTCCTGCAGAGCCGCACACTAGATATATGGCTGCTCTGTGCTTCCAGGACCTGTGATGATGTCACATGGAGGGGAGGAGTCAGGGGTCACATGATCAGCTCCTCAGTGTATGCAGGACTCTGCTGTGCTGGGTGTCAGGTGCTGGATGAGGGGAAGGTTATGTGTGGGGTCAGGAGGGATTTACAGTGTGGATGTAGCGGAGCCGTGTGTGTACAACGTGTTAGGAACAGAGCCGCAAGTGTACAAAGTGTTCAGAGGTGGAGAGTTACGTGTACGACACGTACAGAGCAGACCCATGTATTTGACGTGAGCGGAGGCATGTGTATACAACGTGTTCAGTGCGGAACTGTGTGTGTATGATGTATACAGAGTGGAGTTGCGTGTGTAGTATGTGTACGGAGCCAAGCCGCATGTGTAGCACGTGTATGGAGCGGAGCCACGTGTGTACATACCTCCCAACTTTTGAAGAAAGGAAAGAGGGACAAAGTAAGCGGCGCACGTAGCGGCAAAATTTGACCACGCCCCTAGCCACACCCATTGGTCAGTAAGGGTCATTCAGCAGATGCCCTGGACTGTTCGTTAATAGTCATAGCAGCCAGAATTTTCTTATATTTCTATGTGTCACTATGACATTGCTTATGGGTGCTTATAAGGCCGTGTTCACATGTTGTATAAATTCTGTTTCTTTTTGTTTCTGCCGCTGTCTGCACCAAACTACACAATAACAATCTTCTCTGGTTGTTCCATTTTCTGCCTTTTCTCCATTATTTAATGTGTTTTTGGTTCAGATGTGAATCTGCGTTTTTAAGTGGTTTTATTGTACAGAGAAGCTTTTTCCTGCATTTTATGAAGCTCCACATAGAAACCTCCAGAGAAAAAAACCCCAAACTGCAGAATTCAGCGGCATCTTCTCGTGGAATCACATTCACTTTGCTTGGATAATTAAACACAGCGGAATAAATGTGCAAAAAAACAGCAGAAAAAACTTCAACATTTACACTACATGTGAACACGGACTAATTGTCCAAGCAAAGTGGATGAGACGCCCTGAAATCTCCGCCCCCGGTGCGTGGAAAGACGCCGCTGAACGGTGCGGATTTGGTGTTTCTTTCTTTATAATCTTCAGGATTCACATCTGCACCAAACACGTATCAAATAAGGGGGACAATGTATAAAAAATACCGCAAACACGCAATAATCAGAGGAGATTGTTATTGCACTCATGGCCCAGACACCTGCAGAAAAAATGCAGCATTTCTGATACGTGTGAACACGGCCTCAGTGATACATTTTTATTACAATTACATTTTTTATGGGTTTTAATAAAGAAAAATAATAAATTGCGCCATTTTTTTCCCACCATTTACCGATCCCCATAAATAATCTGATCGCTGTGTTGTTCGGGTCGTTACGATTACAGGGACACCAAATATGTCCATGTTATTTGCTGATTTGTGATGTTTATTATTTTAGAAAAAAGTAGAATAATGTAATTTTATTGCACTTTTTTGTTATTTTTAGTGATTTTATTAAAAGGAAAAAAAAAATCTCTTTTCCCTATCCCTCTAGAATATAGGACACAGAGACACTGCTGTGTACAATGGAGCTGTGTCCTGTGTAATCTGCTGTGTAAGAGGCTGCAGTGTAGGTTTATTCATACAAAATCCTCTGATGTCATCAATCCTAGTGGCTCAACAGCTAGAGCAGCTAGGAAAGCTAGGAGGCTGCTGGAGACAGGTTTGAAAGTTGCTGGTTCAAATCCAAGTTGGTGAAAATAAACATTTTATTTTGCATTTTTTCCACATTTCTTTATAGTAGTTTTATGGGTACAAATGAATCTGACTCCTTCACCTACAAAGAGATGCAGTATCTATCTATCTATCTATCTATCTATCTATCTATCTATCCATGTATCTATCTATCCATGTATCTATCTATCTATCTATCTATCTATCCATGTATCTGTCTGTCTATATATCCATGTATCTATCTATCTATCTATCTATCCATGTATCTATCTATCTATCTATCTATCCATGTATCTATCTATCTATCTATCTATCCATGTATCTATCTATCTATCTATCCATGTATCTATCTATCTATCTATCTATCCATGTATCTATCTATCTATCTATCTATCTATCTATCTATCTATCCATGTATCTATCTATCTATCCATGTATCTATCTATCTATCTATCTATCTATCTATCCATGTATCTATCTATCTATCTATCTATCTATCTATCCATGTATCTATCTATCTATCTATCTATCCATGTATCTATCTATCTATCTATCTATCCATGTATCTATCTATCTATCTATCTATCTATCTATCCATGTATCTATCTATCTATCTATCTATCTATCTATCTATCTATCTATCTATCTATCCATGTATCTATATATCTATCTATCTATCTATCCATCCATCCATCTATCTATCTATCCATGTATCTATCTATCTATCTATCTATCCATGTATCTATCTATCTATCTATCTATCCATGTATCTATCTATCTATCTATCTATCCATGTATCTATCTATCTATCTATCCATGTATCTATCTATCCATTATCTATCTAGCTATCTATCCATGTATCTATCTATCTATCCATGTATCTATCTATCTATCTATCCATGTATCTATCCATGTATCTATCTATCCATCCATGTATCTATCCATGTATCTATCTATCTATCTATCTAACCATGTATCTATCTATCTATCTATCCATTATCTATCTATCTATCCATGTATCTATCTATCTATCTATCCATATATCTATCCATCTATTATATATCTATCATGTATCTATCCATATGTCTATCATGTATGTATCCATTATCTGTCATATATATATAATATATATATATATATCCCTCTATCATCCATCCATCAATCTTTGCAGCTAAATAATCTGCTTCTGCTTTGTCTACTGCAGTATAGAGGTTAAGATTACCAAATCTTCCCATGGTTTACAATATGGGCAGTGGCTCAGAGGTAGAGCTGCTACCTATGGAGCAATGAGCTTCACAGTTTCACGAGATCGAGTCAGAGCCGATAATAATTTAATTTATTCACTCCACTGAGGGGAGGAGCCGGGAGATCAGCTGTGAGCCGCGGGAGTGCGGGACAGACCTGAAAAATCGTGGCAGTCCCGCAGAATCCGGGACGGTTGGGAGGTATGTGTGTAGGACGTGTACGGAGCCGAGCCGCACGTGTACAGAGCAGAGCCACGTGTGTAGGATATGTACGGAGCGTAGACGCGTGTGTAGGACGTGTACGGAGCGAAGCCGCGTGTTTATTTCTGTCAAGGAGAAATTCCACAGCTTTCGGAAATCTCCTTTATAATGGCGAATGTCTGCTGAAATCTCAAATCAAGCGTTACTGAATGCTAGCAAGGAGGAGTTCAGACCAAACAAAATGTCGCTGGTATAAGCTCCTCGTTCAGTAGTATGAGGAGGTGCACCCATTCCCTGTAGACTCTGAGCCCTCGCGGGCAGGGTAATCTCTCCTCCTGTACCAGTCTGTTTTGTATTGTTAATGATTGTTGTACGTATACCCTCTTTTACTTGTAAAGCGCCATGGAATAAATGGCGCTATAATAATAAATAATAATAATAATATGAAGTGTATATCCATATTTGGGAATTTCCTCTTCTGCTCTCTATAACTCAAGAGTCCATCACACACAGTTTTTGGCACACAGCTGCACAGTCACTCTTTATTATCCACATCTGCATTCTGTTCCTTTGTATCAGTCTTCAGCTGGTGACCTTGGAATACACATACTTTTCCTAATATGCTGCAGTAATCAGATTACAGACACTTCCTTGTATCAAACATCAACTGCAGACTTTTAAACTGCATCTTGCTACTCATATACAAAAGAAAACTTGGTTACAGAAAGCATATAGAAAAAAAAAATACTATATATATATATATTGTACTCACAGTAAAAAAGCATATAGAAAAATATTTTGTATTCTCACAGTCCCCCCTAAACTACTTTGTTGTCTGATTCCCTAAGTCTATCCCTACCTGAATTACCTTTGAATTGGACTAATTCCAAGCGGGGAGGGTAGTGGAGTCTTCACTGGATTGAGATTTATGATCCCTTTTGGAGCACTGCCCTTTGTACCCGAATTTCTCAGGATCAGAGGATTCCCATTATCCCTGTTAATTCCCTGTACTGTCATTATTTTCCTATGGCATCAATATTAACATGGGGATAGAAACTTCCCTTGATTTCTACTTCCCTTCTATTTCTATTTATACCCGTAGATCATGAGGCTCCTGCTCCCTCTGAGGCTATGTGAAATGGCATGAGAACCTTGGCCAGGGTACACTGTCCTAGCCTTGGAGGCCCCCCAAACAGAATCTCATAGGGAGTTAGCCCTGTAGATTGGTGCAGGGTGTTTCTGTCTGAGTACAGGGCTATGGGCAACATCTCAGCCCAGGGAAGAGACAGTTCCTGACTGGCTTTTAGGATCTTATTCTTCAGGTCCCATTGAGTCTTTCAACTTTGCCACTACTCTGGGGGTGGTAGGGTGTGAGAAGACCTAAGTGTGCTCCCACTAGGGACCAGAGTTCTCTGGTCACATCTTCTGTAGAGGCAGGGCTTTGATCACTATCCATAACTTCTGGGATTCCAAAGCGGCAGACTAAAGGCCCCTTTACACGCTGCGATATATCGCTAACGATCGTCCATGCCCCCGTCGTTTGTGCGTCACGGGCAAGTCGCTGCCCGTGGCGCACAAAATCATTAGGAGCCATCACACGGACTTACCTGCTTAGTGACGTCGCTGTTGCCGCCGAACCGCCTCCTTTCTAAGGGGGGCGGTTCATGCGGCGTCACAAGGGCGTCACTAAGCGGCCGCCCAACAGAAGCGGAGGGGCGGAGATGAGCGGCCGTAACAGCCCGCCCACCTCCTTCCTTCCGCATTGCCGGTGGACGCAGTAAGGAGATGTTCGTCGCTCCCGCGGTGTCACACATAGCAATGTGTGCTGCCTCGGGAACGACGAACAACCTGCGACCTCTACAATCAATGATATTTTGAAAGTGAACGACGTGTCAATGATCAACGATAAGGTGAGTATTTTTGATCGTTAACGGCCGTTCGTTGGTGTCACACGCAACGACGACGCTAACGATGCCGGATGTGCGTCACGGAATCTATGACCCCGGCGATATATCGTTAGATAAGTCATTGCGTGTGATGGGGCCTTTAGTCTGTAAGCAATTTCTTGATAGTTGTTTTGGCTGTAATGTTGGAGACGGGGTAGGCCTCGGGCCATGCTGAGAACATATCTGTTACTACTAGTACATATTCATTTTTTCCCGGCCTTGGGTAACTGCACATAGTCAGTTTGGATCTTTTGGAATGGGTATAGTGGTTTGACCAGATGTTTAGCCGGTGTCTTCACTGATCCTCCTGAATTACACATCTGACAGATCTGACAGTCCTGTACAAGTTGGTTAATGATTGAAGATATCCCTGGTGCCAGAGACCTGTGATTGCCGAAAGTGTTTGATTCCTTCCTCGCTGGGTAATCCCATGAGCCCACTGTGATACGGCATGACACAGACTCCTTGGTAGGCAGACATTCTTCCCTTTTCTCCAAATCCTGTCTGTGTCTTGCTCAGCACCTTTCTCTTTCCATTGAGTTTTTTCTTCAGGTAAAGCCTTGTCTTGGAAGATCTTGAATTGATGTATTCCTCAGACATCTTCTTGTTTGTTCTGTTCATCTTTCTTTTGCTGTCTTGTCATGACATGGATTCCTACTTCCTCTTGAATGTCATAAATGGCTGCTTGTTTGGCTGCTTAATCTGCTAGCTGATTTGTGGCGTCCCTGACGTTTTTGGTCGCCACAGGGTACTGTAACTCATTTAAGGCGCAATATCCATCCCAGATATGGAAAGGGTTATGTCTGGTAGTCTGGTTCAGTATGCTACACAATCATGAGGAAGACTGCTGACTTGACAGATTCCAGAAGGCAGTCATTGGCAGGCTCCACAAGGAGGGTAAGCTACAAAAGGTCATTGCTAAAGAAGTGGGTGCTCACAGAGTGCTGTATCCAAGCATATTAATGGAAAGTTGAGTGGAAGGAAAAGTGTGGTAGAAAAAGGTGCACAAGCAACCAATATAACCGCAGCCGTGATAGGATTGTTAAGAAAAAGCCATTCAAAGATTTTGGGGGAGATTCACAAAGAGTGGACTGCTGGAGTCAGTGCTTCAAGAGCCACCACCCACAGATATATCGAGGACAAGGAATGCGGCTACAACTGCTGCATTCCTTGTGCCAAGCCACTCATGACCAATAGACAACACCAGAAGCATCTTACCTGGGCCAAGGAGAAAAAGATCTGGACTGTTGCTCAGTGGTCCAAGTTGTTGTTTTCAGATAAAAGTAAATTTTGCATTTCATTTGAAAATCAAGGTCCCAGAGTCTGGAGGAAGAGTGGAGAGGCCACAATCCAAGCTGCTTGAGGGCTAGTGTGAAGTTTCCACAATCAGTAATGGTTTGGGGAGCCATGTCATCTGCTGGTGTAGGTCCACTGTGTTTTATCAAGACCAAAGTCAGCACAGCTCTCTATTGGGAAATTTTAGAGCGCTTCATGCTTCCCTCTGCCGACAAGCTTTACGGAGATGAAAATTTCATTTCCCAATAAGACTTGTCACCTGTCCACACTGCCAAAAGTACCAATATCTAGTTTAATAACCACAGTATCCCTGTGCTTGATTGGCCAGCAAACTCACCTGATCTAAACCCCATAGAGAATCAATGACTTATTGTCAAGAGGAGGATGAGAGTCACCAGACCCAACAATGCAGACAAGCTGAAGGCTGCTATCAAAGCAACCTGGGCTTCCATAACACCTCAGCAGTGCCACAAGCTAATCGCCTCCATGCCATGCCGCATGGATGCAGTAATTCATGCAAAAGGAGCACCAACCAAGTATTGAGGCACTTACTGTACATACATTTCAGTAGACCAACATTTCGGAGTTTAAAATATTTTTTTTGTTGAAAAACAAAAGATAATATAGAAAAGCTTACCATGACAAAGGTATCAATAACCAAAAAAAACCTTAAATGTTTGCATGCAAATATATATACCTCAAAAATATATACCTCTTGCTATCACCCTCTCTTGAGTCCAACGCAGGATGAAATGCGCATCGGGCAGAGGCAGGCAAATTCTAAGGACTATACACCAAGGTATCTTACATTCTGGCTTTTATTTCCATACTTCTAATTTGCATTAGTTATACCTTCAGCTAGCTTTCATTTGTATGCTTTCAACTTGCATTAGCCAGGCTTCTAGCTAGTTTGCATTTCACATGCTCCCAATTTGCACTGATTACACTGGTATAATATCTATTCTAAGATACAGCATCACTTTTCATATTTATTAAGCACTAGGCACTTTATTTTTGGTATAAATATAAGAATTAAACTGGATTAAGACTATTTATATTCTTTTTTACAAACACTATTTATATTCATTTTCATTACCCCCATAGATATTAACCCCTTCACGACCTTGGACGGATCTATCCGTCCAGGATCGTGTCCCGTTAAGCCCCGCCCCCTGCCGCGGGCAGGCGGCGTTGGATCGGCACACATATCAGCTGTTTTCAACAGCTGACATGTGTGCCTGCTAGCCGCGGGTGGAATCGCTTCCACCCGCGGCCATTAACCCCTTAAATCTTGCTGCCAAAGTCTGGCAGCAAGATCTAAATGCGCGCGGCCATGTTTTTTACTTACCGCCGCCCCCACCGGAAGTCACGTGTGTTATCACGTGACTATCGGTGGTTGCCATCGTAGCACAGGGTCATGTGATGACGCCTGCAGCTACGAGGTTTCACTTTCGTTTTCCCTCGGCCGAGAGCAGAGGGAAAAACAAAGTGACTGAATCTGCTGTTTACAGCTGTATTGCTGTGATCAGCAGATAGATAATAGCGATCGGATTGCTGATCGCTATAGCCCCCTAGGGGGACTAGTAAAATAAAAAAAAGTTTTAGAAAATAAAAAAAAAAAACCTAAAAGTTCAAATCACCCCCCTTTCCCCCCATTGAAAATTAAAGGGTTAAAAAATAAATAAATATACACATATTTGGTATCGCCGCGTTCAGAAATGCCCGATCTATCAAAATATAAAATCAATTTATCTGATTGGTAAACGGCGTAGTGGCAAAAAAATTCCAAACGCCAAAATTACGTTTTTTGGTCGCCGCAAGTTTTACGCAAAATGCAATAACAGGCGATCAAAACGTAGCATCTGCGCAAAAATGATACCATTATAAACGTCAGCTCAAGACGCAAAAAATAAGCCATCACTGAGCCATAGATCCCAAAAAATAAGAATGCTACGTGTTTTGGAAAATGGCGCAAAACGTGCGCCACTTTTATTGGACAAACTTGTGAATTTTTTTAACCCCTTAGATACAAGTAAACCTATACATGTTTGGTGTCTACAAACTCGCACCGACCTGAGGCATCACATAGATATCAGTTTTATCATATAGTAAACACGGTGAATAAAACATCCCAAAAACTATTGTGCAATCACACTTTTTTTGCAGTTTTTCCACACTTGGAATTTTTTTGCTGTTTTCCAGTACAATATATGGTAAAACCTATGGTTTCATTTAAAAGTACAACTCGTCCCGCAAAAAACAAGCCCTCATATGGCAAGATTGACGGAATAATAAAAAAGTTACGGCTCTCGAAAGAAAAGGAGCAAAAAACAAAAACGCAAAAACGGAAA
Organism: Anomaloglossus baeobatrachus; assembly: GCF_048569485.1. Lineage (NCBI taxonomy): Eukaryota > Metazoa > Chordata > Amphibia > Anura > Aromobatidae > Anomaloglossus > Anomaloglossus baeobatrachus. Next base: position 556,242,766 of record NC_134357.1, read on the forward strand.
GTGCCCGGGGGCTGAAGGGGTTAATTAAGAATAAGCTGTGATATACAGTATAATGGAAATTTTTTAGACTATTTATGAGCTTTCTTATTTGATATTCTATAGCCCATTTACCTTTTTATAGTAGTCCCTCTGGTATTCTTTTCGCATAAACCGTCCCACAGATTCACCCTATTTACATTTTTTTAATTTTTTACTTCCATATTGTTTTTAATTGTAAATTTTAAATCACTTTGTGAATAAAATATCTTTTTATTTTTATATGGTGTTTTGACTCTTAAAGGCAAGTTTTTTGCCTTCCTCGCCTTAGGGAGTCTGTTTGAGGTTTATATATACATGACAAAGGTATGCCTGAATTAATCTTTGTAATGTCCTCCACCGGGTCCAAGCAGGATATAGGATAGCCAGCCGCACAGTATAATGATCCACATGAAAAAAAAATCCGCTGGAAATTAGTGGCAGCAATAAAATGTAACTTTTAATAGTTATCTTTTTAAAAATTATTCATCATACTGGCATTGTCATATTAACTTCATAGATGGTTACATGTGAAAACAACGCGTTTCGGCAGCAATGCCTTCTTCTGGTCTAATAACTATTGTTACAAAAAGACTTTTAAAAGAAAATATCTACCATGTAGGCACTCCCACAATTAGCATACTAATTAGATTCACCATCCGAAGTGGGAGAGACCACAATTAGATTGCAAATAAACAATGTAACGAAACCACAGATATACCACATTATTTATGATTAAATCAATCGCATAATTCTTTTCTATCAATATTTTAAATATGCATAAACAAGTAAATATTGATCAATCCATAAGTAGAGAGATTTTCAAAATTATCACAAATTCACAGAAACCGCAATTATTGTATCTATATCGCAAACATTCTAACATTGTATTCAAAGAGATATAAGTAGTATAATTACCCACAAATCACTTCAAAAACCACACATTTTATATTCTATAGATGGGATATAGGCATAAACATTAAGAAAAGAGACCCCCCCCCCCCAAAAAACCCCACCTCAATAACAACAATTTATTAATTCTTGCCTGCTGTTCAGACCAGCAGGGGTCCACGTTTCTAACATGAAGATCCATTTACTCTTGTGATTTAAAGTTTTTTTTCTGTGGTTGCCCCTTTGGCTGGTTTGTGAACTTTTTCTATTCTCATTAATTTAAAATGAAGAGACAACCCCCTTGTGCACCGTAGCGAAGTGTCTGGAAACCGCAGATATACCTGTCGATTGTGTACTAGGTATGTCTGATAGATGTTTGCGGATTCTTTTAAGGGCACCTATTGTGCATCCCACATACTGTAGATGACAGACTACACACTCGATCAGGTATATCACGTATTCTGTATTACAGTTAATAAAAAGAATTAATATATTTATCTCCATTAACTGACGAAGACAAAATTTTACTTTTAGATACAAAACTACAGCATTTGCAGCGGGATGCTCCACATTTGAAAAAACCTGTGAGTTCCAACCATGTTTTTGATTTAGTTTGTTGTTGTTATGATATAAACATACTCGGTGATGGGATAGTATGTAGTGTGAGCAGGGGCATACATAGAAATCATGGGGCCCCATAGCAGAATTTCTAATTGGGCCTCCCCCAAAAAATAAATTAATAATAATAAATTAAAATATTCACCTGGGACACAGAAGAGCATATTTCACAACTTTACAGCCCTTTCCAAGTAATTTTTCTCCTATTGAAGCCCCTAGATTCATCTTTCATTGAAGCCATAAAATATGATTGCAGCAAAAGTGTCCCCCAAACGCAGTCAGTATCTTACATCAGTATTTGTAGCCAAATCCAGGAGTGGGTGATAAATACAGCAGTGGTGCCCGGGTTTCTATTACACTTTTCCTGTGATTGTTCCACTCCTGGTTTTGACTACAAATACTGAGGTAAAATACTGACCCAACATGTGCACAGTGCTTTAGAAGCGAATAATGGGCGTCAGATAGTCCTCCATATAGTGAAATGAAGAGGCGATTACGGTACTTGTTTTCACCAGACAACCTCTATAAATGTATATGAGCTACAGTGTAATAATCACAGGACAGGAAAAGGTTAAACATTCAAGTATTTAATCTCTATTGGAAATAAAGAATCTTTCCCATATTGATATCAGAGAGAAAAAGTGACCTCCATACACAACACAATACACTATACCCCTATACCAAGACCAATAACACCACATATGAGGGGGAAATATCGCCACACCTTGACCAGACTACGACTACATATTACCACCACATAATGACCGAATACACCCCCATACAATGGAGAAATACTGTCACACCGTGACCAGACAACATATTACCACCACATAGTGACCAAATACAACCACATACAAAGGAAGAAATACTGCAACACTATGACCAGACCACATAGTGACCGAATAATACTACATGCAAGGGAGAAATACCGCCATACTGTGACTAAACCACATGGTGACCAAAGAATACCACATACAAAAGAGAAATACCACTATATCGTGACCAGACCACATATAAACACGACATAGTGACCGAATACAACCACATACAAGGGTCAAATACCAACATGACATGACCAGACCACATACTGACTGAATAATACTACAATAATGATCATGAATAGCAACCACAATACTAATAACACTAATATTACCATCAGTACCATTATACACAGAAGCTCTGTATATAGTGTATGTATATAGTGTATGTGTATAGTGTACAGGTAATACAGTGATCACCGGTGACATACACAGGAATTCTGTATATAGTGTACAGCTAATTAAGTGATCACTGGTGACTTTATAGACAGGAGATCTGTATATAGGTAATACAGTGATCACCATTAACATTATACACAGGAGTTCTGTATATAGTGTATAGTGTGTGTGGAAACATGTAATACACTGACTTACCAGTGACGTCTCTAGCTGACGTTGCTCACCTTCGCTTTTCCTCTCCATCTGGCACTGACCGCCATCATTTCTTCCAGCCAGAACATGCCTCTGCAGAAAATAACACACTATCACCTAGAGCTGATCACTCCCTGGGCACATTCCACAGTTTCCCCAATTTCTACACCACATCAGACTTTTGTTCCCACCATGGAAGATAGTATCATAAAAAATAAACTATATTTCATCAGTAATGATGTCCCCTAATTTGCCCCTACAGTAATGATCTCCAGTATTTGTCATCATAAACGATGTTCCTCACTCTGGCCCCATAATAATAATTATGTCCCCCATACTGGCCCCCTGTATTTAATAATGTCTACTTTCCTGGCCCCCTATGTTTAATAATGTTTCCCATCCTGGGCCCCTATGTTCATCCATCCCAGGCACTTACTCTGCCCCATCCTGGCCTCCTATGTTCTTCCATCCCAGGCCCCAAAACTGTTCCATCCTGGCCTCCTATGTTCCTCCATCCCAGGCCCCTAAAGTGCCCCATCCTGGCCTCTTATGTTCCTCCATTCCAGGCCCCTAAACTGCCCCATCCTGGGCTCCTATATCCACTACTCTGTCCATTCACAGAGGGAAGAACAAAAAGATTCTTCTCACCTCCCTGCGCTCCCCCCTCCACCCTGCGGCTTTATATCCCGTGTGGTCAAATGGCCACCCCACCCATCCGAGGCCACGAGATGACATCAGAACGCGGCGCATAGCAGCGATGTTTAAAGATGTGATGTAGGCCCACATACATGCATACACATGCAGACAGGCACACACTAACACATGCATGCAGACATGCACACACGCACACATACAGGGCTGTATTTTGCCTTCGTGCTGCCCTAGGCACTTTAAGTGGTCGCGCCCCTTAGTGACAACGTAAAACTGAGTTTTCGCACACGACATCTGTTTAAGGCAGATCTACTCTGTAGCACACTTTAAAAAGTATCAATAAGAAACGAACACCCCCCAATGGGAATCACCACAGGCACATCAAAACATAGCATGAGTATAAAATATTCCCACCACACCCTCCCCACTTATATACTGTGACTGTGACACTGCCCCTAATAAACACCACACTGCCCTCCCTTATAAACTACTGTATATCCACCACACCTTCCTCGATTATGAAATATGATCTGTACATTGTGAGGAGGGAGCAGCATGATGTGAGGACAATGTCCCATGCATGCTGCCCCCTCCTCACAATGTCGCATGCATGCTGCCCCCTCCTCACAATGTCCCATGCATGCTGCCCCCTCCTCACAATGTCCCATGCATGCTGCCCCCTCCTCACAATGTCCCATGCATGCTGCTCCCTCGTCACAATGTCCCATGCATGCTGCTCCCTCCTCACAATGTCCCATGCTTGCTGCCCCCTCCTCACAATGTCCCATGCATGCTGCCCCCTCCTCACAATGTCCCATGAATGCTGCCCCCTCCTCACAATGTCCCTTGCATGCTGCCCCCTCCTCACAATGTCCCATGCATGCTGCCCCCTCCTCACAATGTCCCATGCATGCTGCTCCCTCCTCACAATGTCCCTTGCATGCTGCCCCCTCCTCACAATGTCCCTTGCATGCTGCCCCCTCCTCACAATGTCCCATGCATGCTGCCCCCTCCTCACAATGTCCCATGCATGCTGCCCCCTCCTCACAATGTCCCATGCATGCTGCCCCCTCCTCACAATGTCCCATGCATGCTGCTCTCTCCTCACAATGTCCCATGCATGCTGCCCCCTCTTCACAATGTCCCATGCATGCTGCTCCCTCCTCACAATGTCCCATGCATGCTGCCCCTCCTCACAATGTCCCATGCATGCTGCTCCCTCCTCACAATGTCTCATGCATGCTGCCCCCTCCTCACAATGTCTCATGTATGCTGCTCCCTCCTCACAATGTCCCATGAATGCTGCTCCCTCCTCACAATGTCTCATGCATGCTGCCCCCTCCTCACAATGTCTCATGTATGCTGCTCCCGCCTCACAATGTCCCATGCATGCTGCTCCCTCCTCACAATGTCCCATGCATGCTGCTCCCTCCGCACAATGTCTCATGCTTGATGCTCCCTCCTCACAATGTCCCATGCATGCTGCTCCTTCCTCACAATGTCCCATGCATGCTGCTCCCTCCTCACAATGTCTCATGCATGCTGCCCCCTCCTCAGTGTCCCATGCATGCTGCCCCCTTCTCACAATGTCCCATGCATGCTGCCCCCTCCTCACAATGTCTCATGCATGCTGCCCCTCCTCAGTGTCCCATGCATGCTGCCCCCTTCTCACAATGTCCCATGCATGCTGTCCCTCTCCATGAGCTCCTAATGCTGCCTTCCTCTTTTCCATAATGAGACCTTCATGTTGCCCCACTCATGCTAAGACCACCACACTAACGCTTATGCTGAGACCCCCCACACACACACTACCCCACTCTTGATATTGACTCCCCTACATTGCTCCACTCCATACTGATCCCACACATGCTGCCCCTTCTTCACAATGAGCTCCCAATGCTGCCCCCTCTTATTCTGAGTCCTTACACTCCCCCCACCCAATCGATTTTGTCATTGCACTATCCCTCATCCCTTGTCCTCTGTCTCTAGCATTAGCCCCTCTCTCCCACTCCCCCAGCATCAGCCTCTCTCCCCCAGCATCAGCCTCTATCTTCCCTCAGCATCAGCCTCTCTTCCCCAGTCTCAGCCTTTGCCTCCCCCCAGCCTCAGCCTGCCCCAGTCTCCACCTCAGCCTCCCTCCAGCCTCCCTCCAGTCTCAGCCTCAGCCTCCCTCAAGTCTCAGCCTCAGCCTCCCTCCAGTCTCAGCCTCAGCCTCCCTCCAGCCTCCCCCCAGTCTCTGCCTCTGCCTCCCTCCAGCCTCTCCCCAGTCTCTGCCTCTGCCTCCCTCCAGCCTCCCCCCAGTCTCAGCCTCAGCCTCCCTCCAGTCTCAGCCTCAGCCTCCCTCCAGCCTCTCCCCAGTCTCTGCCTCTGCCTCCCTCCAGCCTCCCCACCAGGGTCTCAGCCTCAGCCTCCCTCCAGTCTCAGCCTCAGTCTCCCTCCAGCCTCCCCCCAGTCTCAGCCTCCCTCCAGTCTCAGCCTCTGCCTCCCTCAAGTCTCAGCCTCAGCCTCCCTCCAGTCTCAGCCTCAGCCTCCCTCCAGCCTCCCCCCAGTCTCTGCCTCTGCCTCCCTCCAGCCTCCCCCCAGTCTCTGCCTCTGCCTCCCTCCAGCCTCCCCCCAGTCTCAGCCTCAGCCTCCCTCCAGTCTCAGCCTCAGCCTCCCTCCAGCCTCCCCCCAGTCTCAGCCTCAGTCTCCCTCCAGCCTCCCCCCAGTCTCAGCCTCCCTCCAGTCTCAGCCTCTGCCTCCCTCCAGCCTCCCCCAGTCTCTGCCTCTGCCTCCCTCCAGCCTCCCCCCAGTCTCTGACTCTGCCTCCCTCCAGCCTCCCCCAGTCTCTGCCTCTGCCTCCCTCCAGCCTCCCCCCCAGTCTCTGCCTCTGCCTCCCTCCAGCCTCCCCCCAGTCTCTGCCTCTGCCTCCCTGCAGCCTCCCCCCAGTCTCAGCCTCTGCCTCTCTCCAGCCTCCCCCCAGTCTCAGCCTCTGCCTCCCTCCAGCCTCCCCCAGTCTCAGCCTCTGCCTCCCTCCAGCCTCCCCACAGTCTCAGCCTCTGCCTCCCTCCAGTTTCAGCCTCTGCCTCCCTCCAACCTCCCCCCAGTCTCAGCCTCTGCCTCCCTCCAGCCTCCCCCCAGTCTCTGCCTCTGCCTCCCTCCAGCCTCCCCCCAGTCTCAGCCTCTGCCTCCCTCCAGCCTCCCCCCAGTCTCTGCCTCTGCCTCCCTCCAGCCTCCCCCCAGTCTCAGCCTCTGCCTCTCTCCAGCCTCCCCCAGTCTCAGCCTCTGCCTCCCTCCAGCCTCTTCCCAGTCTCTGCCTCTGCCTCCCTCCAGCCTCCCCCCAGTCTCTGCCTCTGCCTCCCTCCAGCCTCCCCCAGTCTCAGCCTCTGCCTCCCTCCAGCCTCCCCACAGTCTCAGCCTCTGCCTCCCTCCAGTCTCAGCCTCTGCCTCCCTCCAACCTCCCCCCAGTCTCAGCCTCTGCCTCTCTCCAGTCTCAGCCTCTGCCTCCCTCCAGCCTCCCCCCAGTCTCAGCCTCTGCCTCTCTCCAGTCTCAGCCTCTGCCTCCCTCCAGCCTCCCCACAGTCTCAGCCTCTGCCTCCCTCCAGTCTCAGCCTCTGCCTCCCTCCAACCTCCCCCCAGTCTCAGCCTCTGCCTCTCTCCAGTCTCAGCCTCTGCCTCCCTCCAGCCTCCCCCCAGTCTCAGCCTCTGCCTCCCTCCAGTCTCAGCCTCTGCTTCCTCCCAGTCTCTGCCTCTGCCTCCCTCCAGCCTCCCCCCAGTCTCTGCCTCTGCCTCCCTCCAGCCTCCCCCCAGTCTCTGCCTCTGCCTCCCTCCAGCCTCCCCCCAGTCTCTGCCTCTGCCTCCCTCCAGCCTCCCCCCAGTCTCAGCCTCTGCCTCCCTCCAGCCTCCCCCCAGTCTCAGCCTCTGCCTCTCTCCAGCCTCCCCCCAGTCTCAGCCTCTGCCTCCCTCCAGCCTCCCCCCAGTCTCTGCCTCTGCCTCCCTCCAGCCTCCCCCCAGTCTCTGCCTCTGCCTCCCTCCAGCCTCCCCCAGTCTCAGCCTCTGCCTCCCTCCAGCCTCCCCACAGTCTCAGCCTCTGCCTCCCTCAGTCTCAGCCTCTGCCTCCCTCCAACCTCCCCCCAGTCTCAGCCTCTGCCTCCCTCCAGCCTCCCCCAGTCTCTGCCTCTGCCTCCCTCCAGCCTCCCCCCAGTCTCTGCCTCTGCCTCCCTCCAGCCTCCCCACAGTCTCAGCCTCTGCCTCCCTCCAGTCTCAGCCTCTGCCTCCCTCCAACCTCCCCCCAGTCTCAGCCTCTGCCTCTCTCCAGTCTCAGCCTCTGCCTCCCTCCAGCCTCCCCCCAGTCTCAGCCTCTGCCTCCCTCCAGTCTCAGCCTCTGCCTCCCTGCAGTCTCTGCCTCTGCCTCCCTCCAGCCTCCCCCCAGCCTCTGCCTCCCTCCAGCCTCCCCCCAGTCTCAGCCTCTGCCTCCCTCCAGCCTCTTCCCAGTCTCTGCCTCTGCCTCCCTCCAGCCTCCCCCCAGTCTCTGCCTCAGCCTCCCCACAGTCTCTCCCTCTGCCTCACTCCAGTCTCCCCCCAGTCTCAGCCTCTGCCTCCCTCCAGCCTCCCCCCAGTCTCTGCCTCTGCCTCCCTCCAGCCTCCCCCCAGTCTCAGCCTCTGCCTCTCTCCAGCCTCCCCCAGTCTCAGCCTCTGCCTCCCTCCAGCCTCCCCCCAGTCTCTGCCTCTGCCTCCCTCCAGCCTCCCCCCCAGTCTCTGCCTCTGCCTCCCTCCAGCCTCCCCCAGTCTCAGCCTCTGCCTCCCTCCAGCCTCCCCACAGTCTCAGCCTCTGCCTCCCTCCAGCCTCCCCCCAGTCTCAGCCTCTGCCTCTCTCCAGTCTCAGCCTCTGCCTCCCTCCAGCCTCCCCCCAGTCTCAGCCACTGCCTCCCTCCAGTCTCAGCCTCTGCCTACCTCCAGCCTCCCCCCAGTCTCAGCCTCTGCCTTCCTCCAGCCTCCCCCCAGTCTCAGCCTCTGCCTCCCTCCAGCCTCCCCCCAGTCTCAGCCTCTGCCTCCCTCCAGTATCTGCCTTTGCCGCCTCCCCCCCCCCGCATGCGCAGATCTCTGGTCTGCATTAGAGACACTCCCACGCTCCTTATGAATCCACTTACCTGCTCCAGTGCCCGCCGCCATCTTCCTGGCTCACGTGAGTATCCTCTTCTGACACCGGCTTCCATCACGGCGTCCTCCACGGCGTCCTGCTGTGAGCTCTGCATGTGACGTCCACACAGCAGTGGACGCAGCACAGAGGAAGGAGCTGATTGGCGCGCGCCTGTGACCCCGGAAGTGCAGGCGCCGGCAGTTCCAGGGTCAATCAGCTCCCTGTGCTCGGCGGCCACAAAAAAAAAAATGTAAAAAAAAAAAAAAAAAAAATTTTTTTTTTTTTGCTGCCAGAAGGTGCCGCCCCTCACAATCTGCCGCCCTAGGCACCGGACCACGGGTGCCTAATGGTAAATACGGCCCTGCACACATACAAAGATGCACTGACATGCAAAAGTATGTAGACACACATACATGCACACACGCTTATATACATAGACAAGCAGATATACAAAGGGAAAATACATGCAAACAGGCACAAGGACACATGCATACAAATGCACACAGACGTGAACACTCATGCAGACAAGCACACACTCATACATACGTAAACACACAGGCATGAACATACAAAGACATGCACACAGACACGCATATGCAGACACAGAAATGTGCACATACACACATATACGCTTACATACGTAGACACACTGACACACAAATAGGCACATGTACACATAGGCAGGTACACAGATATGTACACATGCAGAAAACTTTACATATATGCAGACAGGTGCACGTAGACACACATGCACATATTCACATAGACATGCACATGAACGCAGACATACACACATACATAATCATGCAAACAGATGCATGCGCACAGACGCGCAAGAACACAGCCAGTCACATGCACGCACACAGACACAAATATGCAGACATGCACAAGAATGCAGAAGGGCAAACACATGCAAAAACAAGCACACATATTTAGACACAGGCACAAGCCTGCACACCCTGTATGTGGAGTGTATGCGTTGTATAGGTACGTTGACACACAAACGTAGGCACATACATGCACACAGAATACAGACAGGCACATGCACAGACAAGCACAAATACGTAGACACACAGGCATATACATACACACATGTACACAGATACACACTAATTCATAAAAAAAGTCAAAAACAGACAAATATACACACACTCTTATATACAATATATACACATACACATATATACTGTGTATATATATATACACACACACACACACACACACTCACATATATACACACACATGCATATACACTTATACATACATACATATGCATACTCATATACACACATATATACTCATATATACACACACACTCATATGTATATTACATACTTATACACACACACACTCATATAGTATATATGTATATTTATACACAAAGATGCATATACACACGGTCATATATATATATATATATACACACACACACATATGCTCATATATAGACACACTCATATATAATATAAACACTTATATTTTATATATACAGTATATATATATTTTAACACACACACATACATACATACATACATACATACACACACACATACATACACACACATACACACACATACATACATACACACACACATACATACACACACATACATACACACACACACATACATACACACACACATACATACACACACACACACATACATACACACACACACACACACATACATACAGTTAGGTCCAGAAATATTTGGACAGTGACACAATTTTCGCGAGTTGGGCTCTGCATGCCACCACATTGGATTTGAAATGAAACCTCTACAACAGAATTCAAGTGCAGATTGTAACGTTTAATTTGAAGGTTTGAACAAAAATATCTGATAGAAATTGTAGGAATTGTACACATTTCTTTACAAACACTCCACATTTTAGGAGGTCAAAAGTAATTGGACAAAAAAACCAAACCCAAACAAAATATTTTTATTTTCAATATTTTGTTGCGAATCCTTTGGAGGCAATCACTGCCTTAAGTCTGGAACCCATGGACATCACCAAACGCTGGGTTTCCTCCTTCTTAATGCTTTGCCAGGCCTTTACAGCCGCAGCCTTCAGGTCTTGCTTGTTTGTGGGTCTTTCCGTCTTAAGTCTGGATTTGAGCAAGTGAAATGCATGCTCAATTGGGTTAAGATCTGGTGATTGACTTGGCCATTGCAGAATGTTCCACTTTTTAGCACTCATGAACTCCTGGGTAGCTTTGGCTGTATGCTTGGGGTCATTGTCCATCTGTACTATGAAGCGCCGTCCGATCAACTTTGCGGCATTTGGCTGAATCTGGGCTGAAAGTATATCCCGGTACACTTCCGAATTCATCCGGCTACTCTTGTCTGCTGTTATGTCATCAATAAACACAAGTGACCCAGTGCCATTGAAAGCCATGCATGCCCATGCCATCACGTTGCCTCCACCATGTTTTACAGAGGATGTGGTGTGCCTTGGATCATGTGCCGTTCCCTTTCTTCTCCAAACCTTTTTCTTCCCATCATTCTGGTACAGGTTGATCTTTGTCTCATCTGTCCATAGAATACTTTTCCAGAACGGAGCTGGCTTCATGAGGTGTTTTTCAGCAAATTTAACTCTGGCCTGTCTATTTTTGGAATTGATGAATGTTTGCATCTAGATGTGAACCCTTTGTATTTACTTTCATGGAGTCTTCTCTTTACTGTTGACTTAGAGACAGATACACCTACTTCACTGAGAGTGTTCTGGACTTCAGTTGATGTTGTGAACGGGTTCTTCTTCACCAAAGAAAGTATGCTGCGATCATCCACCACTGTTGTCATCCGTGGACGCCCAGGCCTTTTTGAGTTCCCAAGCTCACCAGTCAATTCCTTTTTTCTCAGAATGTACCCGACTGTTGATTTTGCTACTCCAAGCATGTCTGCTATCTCTCTGATGGATTTTTTCTTTTTTTTCAGCCTCAGGATGTTCTGCTTCACCTCAATTGAGAGTTCCTTAGACCGCATGTTGTCTGGTCACAGCAACAGCTTCCAAATGCAAAACCACACACCTGTAATCAACCCCAGACCTTTTAACTACTTCATTGATTACAGGTTAACGAGGGAGACGCCTTCAGAGTTAATTGCAGCCCTTAGAGTCCCTTGTCCAATTACTTTTGGTCCCTTGAAAAAGAGGAGGCTATGCATTACAGAGCTATGATTCCTAAACCCTTTCTCCGATTTGGATGTGAAAACTCTCATATTGCAGCTGGGAGTGTGCACTTTCAGCCCATATTATATATATAATTGTATTTATGAACATGTTTTTGTAAAAAGCTAAAATAACAAAACTTGTGTTACTGTCCAAATATTTCTGGCCCTGACTGTACATATACATACATACATACATACATACATACACACACACACACACACACACACATACATACATACATACATACATACATACATACATACATACATACACACACATCAGAGGAGTTCTTACCTTCCCCCGGCGGCTTATCTCCGGTCCGGCCTGCAGGCTCCATTGAACAGGAAGCTGGAGCCCAGGGCGCACAGCCTGACGTTGGTCAGCAGACAGGACAGCGTCTGTTAACTGTGACACTCCCGGGCTGCACAAGAACATCTGAAGGTGCAGTGTAGCCCCGGCCGACATAAAAAAAACAGGCGGCCTGGAACAGCCGCTTGTGGTGCTGCATGAGGGGCCCCCTACCTTAGCCCAGCCAGCCGATAGCAGAGGGCTATTAACCAGTCCTATATAAAGCACGGGGGGCTCAACTGAGGACCCGGGGCCCTCCGGTGGATATCCCGCTGTTCCTGCATACTCAGCTCGGTCCCCCGACGCTGCTCCTAGTTCACCAGATGTCTGTGCTCTGCCTAGTACTTCAACACAGTGGCGGCTGGCACATACTAGTGACGTCACCGCTGTGTTGAAGAACTGTCAGAGCACAATGATGAGAGGGCGCGCTGCGCTCTGTGTCATCGTCGCTTTCAACTGTATCAGCATCTGCGATGACGATACGCTTGAAAGTGCGATCCTGGGGGGGCCCGGTGCTGGAGCTGATACCGCGGGCAGCCGCCCCCGGGCCCCTCCAGCTCACGGGCCCCGTAGCAGTCGCGTGGCCTGCCTCTATTGACGGTACGCCACTGAGTGTGAGTGCTATTTTTGCAACATATCTAATTTCATTGTTTTTCAATATTTCTTTAATTTTAGGGTCTTAATCAAGTAATGGTAATTTTTTAAAATATATTTTTGATTGACTCAAATTGTTCGCTATATTGCGTAGAAAAAGTAATAATGATTTTATTATTATTGGTATGAACTCCTCTACTTTTTATTTTAATAATTTCTTTCTACCTGTACCATCCACTATATGTTTTGCTCTATTTATAGGCCATATAGGATAATTCAATTCTCTTAATCTAGAGCTAATCTTGTGAATTTCATTATTGTATGACTGTAATTGCGTACTATTTATTTTTGTGTGTGTATAAATTCACCGACAGGTATATTCCTCACTACTTGTCTGGGATGACAGGATTTAGCATTAAGAGTACTGTTACTAGCAAGAGGCTTGTGATAAGGTGCAATAGTCACTTTATTATTTACTATAGAAAGTTTAATCTCCAAACAAGGAGCCTAATGGTTATACCTTAAAGTCTCATATAGGTCATACTGGTAAAGGGTTTGAATTAACCCTCCAGAATGGCCAAGAGACCGCACACTCCAAAAACATATGATTTAACAAAGAAAAAAGGAGCTATTTCGTACAATTAGAATAATTTATTATAAATAGTAGAAAAGTACATATATAGAGAGGACATTTAAAGCAAAAGATTAGGGAATATACACCGGGGTCCCATAAACCACACTTACAGACATAGTACAGTTATTATGATGCGGTTTTCAAAAGCCCAAATCATTAGAGACATAGGTAAGGCACCAATTATAGCTTGTAGATTGCAATAAAGTTTGGAATGGAGACAGGCTGTAAGTCCTATAGCAGCATAATAACATGTAACGTAATAGCCCTATCCAATACCTATTAGAGAGCCTAATGGTGGCGCTTACCTATATCAAAGGTGGTTCAGGGGAGCCAGACCAGACAGGAACCTCTGGTCTGGCTGGCTCACCTGAACCACCTTTGATATAGGTAAGGGCCATCATTGGGCTCTCTAATAGATATTGGATAGGGCTATTGCGATACATGTTATTATGCTGCTATAGGACTTACAGCCTGTCTCCATTCCAAACTTTATTACAATCTATAATTGGTGCCTTACCTACAGTACAGACCAAAAGTTTGGACACACCTTCTCATTCAAAGAGGTTTCTTTATTTTCATGACTCTGAAAATTGTAGATTCACATTGAAGGCATCAAAACTAGGAATTAACACATGTGGAATAAAATACTTAACAAAAAAGTGTGAAACTACTGAAAATATGCCTTATATTTTAGGTTTTTCAAAGTAGCCACCTTTTGCTTTGATTACTGCTTTGCACACTCTTGGCCTTCTCTTGATGAGCTTCAAGAGGTAGTCACCGGTAATGGTTTTCACTTCACAGGTCTGCCCTGTCAGGTTTAATAAGTGGGATTTCTTGCCTTATAAATGGGGTTGGGATCATCAGTTGTGTTGTGCAGAAGTCAGGTGGATACACAGCTGATAGTCCTACTGAATAGACTGTTAGAATTTGTATTATGGCAAGAAAAAAGCAGCCAAGTAAAGAAAAACGAGTGGCCATCATTACTTTAAGAAACGAAGGTCAGTCAGTCCAAAAAATTGGGAAAACTTTGAAAGTGTCCCAAAGTGCAGAGGCAAAAACCATCAAACGCTAAAAGAAACTGGCTCACATGACAACCGCCCCAGGAAAGGAAGACCAAGAGTCACCTCTGCTGCGGAGGATAAGTTTATCCGAGTCACCAGCCTCAGAAATCGCAGGTTAACAGCAGCTCAGATTAGAAACCAGGTCAATGCCACACAGAGTTCTAGCAGCAGACAGCTCTAAAACAACTGTTAAGAGGAGACTTTGTGCAGCAGGCCTTCATGGTAAAATAGCTGCTAGGAAACCACTGCTAAGGACAGGCAACAAGCAAAAGATACTTGTTTGAGCTAAAGAACACAAGGAATGGAAATTAGACCAGTGGAAATCTGTGCTTTGGTCTGATGAGTCCAAATTTGAGATCTTTGGATCCAACCACCGTGTCTTTGTGCGACGCAGAAAAGGTGAACGGATGGACTCTACATGGCTGGTTCCCATCGTGAAGCATGGAAGAGGAGGTGTGGTGGTGTGGGGGTGCTTTGCTGGTGACACTGTTGGGGATTTATTCAAAATTGAAGGCATACTGAACCAGCATGGCTACCACAGCATCTTGCAGCGGCATGCTATTCCATCCGGTTTGCGTTTAGTTGGACCATCATTTATTTTTCAACAGGAAAATGACCCCAAACTCACCTTCAGGCTGTGTAAGGGCTATTTGACTAAGAAGGAGAGTGATGGGGTGCTACGCCAGATGACCTGGCCTCCACAGTCACCAGACCTGAACCCAATCGAGATGGTTTGGGGTGAGCTGGACCGCAGAGTGAAGGCAAAAGGGCCAACAAGTGGTAAGCATCTCTGGGAACTCCTTCAAGACTGTTGGAAAACCATTTCCGGTGACTACCTCTTGAAGCACATCAAGAGAATGCCAAGAGTGTGCAAATCAGTAATCAAAGCAAAAGGTGGCTACTTTGAAGAACCTAGAATATAAGACATATTTTCAGTTGTTTCACACTTTAAGTATCTCATTCCACATGTTTTAATTCATAGTTTTGATGCCTTCAATGTGAATCAACAATTCCTGAAAATAAAGAAAACTGTTTGAATGAGAAGGTGTGTCCAAACTTTTGGTCTGTACTGTATGTCTCTAATGATTTGGGCTTTTGAAAACCTCATCATAATAACTGTACTATGTCTGTAAGTGTGGTTTATGGGACCCCGGTGTATATTCCCTAATCTTTTGCTTTAAATGTCCTCTCTATATATGTACTTTTCTACTATTTATAATAAATTATTATAATTACACGAAATAGCTCCTTTTTTCTTTGGTAAATCAGAAAGTTTAATGTCTAAAAAGTTAATTTCTGTTTTATGAATATTTTTTGTAAATTTTAGGTTGAAGTTATTAATATCAATGCATTAAAAAAAACATTTTTAGCTTCTAATTCAGTTCCCTTCCAAATTATTACTAAATCATCAATGTACCTCCCCAATCCAAAATAAAGAATCAAAAAATGGGCTGGTGGAACTGTATAAAACTTTTTCTTCCCATACCGCCATCATGATATTCGCCAAGGATGGTGAGAAAATTTCACCCATACTAAAGCCTGCTTTACACGTTGCAATTAGTTGTACAATCGCATTTGCGATGTGACACGCCCAGGTTGCATACGGGATCTTATGAGATTGCACGTAGGTCGTTCATTTGCTGTCACACGAGCGTTAGTAGTCTATGTTAAATTGATCAATTTTGTGTGCGATCCTTTAGATCATGTGTTCTGTGACGTATGCATTGGGCACCTTTTTTTTTTTTTTATTTATTGACTTGACAAGCATGTGTAATGTGTAGGGATGCGTTTTTACTATGTCATCTGCCATTCAGCTCTGCTACATGGCCGCTGACAGCAGACACAGACAGCCATGTAGCAGAGCTGAATGGCAGATGACAGCAGACACAGACAGAGCCGCACTGTCAGAATGAACTGACACCCTATGTGAGACATAGACACCCTCCATGATTAATCTGTAAATTACAGTAAATAAACACACACACCCAAAAAAATCCTTTATTAGAAATAAAAAGCACAAACATATACCCTGGTTCACCACTTTAATCAGCCCCAAAAAGCCCTCCATGTCCGGCGTAATCCAGGATGGTCCAGCGTCGCTTCCAGCGCTGCTGCATGGAGGTGACCGGAGCTGCAGCAGACACCGCCGCTCCTGCCACCTCCACACAGCTAATGAAGACAATAGCGCGATCAGCTGAGCTGTCACTGAGGTTACCTGGATCCAGCGGTGGATGCAGCGGTAGCCGCGGGTAACCTCAGTGACAGCTCAGCTGATCGCGCTACTCACCGCCGCTCCTCTCACCTCCACGCAGCAACTGAGGTGAGTAGCACGATCAGCTGAGCTGTCACTGAGGTTACCCGCGGCCACCGCTGTATCCAGTGACAGCGGGTAACCTCAGTGACAGCTCAGCTGATCGCGCGGCTGTCTTCAGTTGCTGTGTGGAGGTGACAGGAGCGGCGGTGTATTCTGCAGCTCCGGTCACCTCCATGCAGCAGTGCTGGAAGCGACACTGGAGCATCCTGGATTACGCCGGACATGGAGGGCTTTTTGGGGCTGATTAAAGTGGTGAACCAGGGTATATGTTGGTGTTTTTTATTTCTAATAAATGATTTTTTCGGGTGTGTGTGTTTATTTACTGTAATTTACAGATTAATCATGGAAGGTGTCTCATAGACGCCTGACATGATTAATCTAGGACTTATTGGCAGCTATCGGCTGCCAATAACTCCTTATTACCCTGATTTGCCAACGCACCAGAGCAAATCGGGAAGAGCCGGGTACAGTCCCAGAACTGTCGCATATAATGTATGCGGCAATTCTGGGCGGCTGCTGGCTGATATTGTTAGGCTGGGGGGCTCCCCATAACGTGGAGCTCCCCATCCTGAGAATACCAGCCTTCAGCCGTATGGCTTTATCTGGCTGGTTTTAAAATTGGGGGGGACCGCACGCCGTTTTTTTTAATTATTTAATTATTTATTTCACTGCACAGTATAGACATGCCCACCGGCTGCTGTGATTGGTTGCAGTGTGACACCTGTCACTCAGTGTGGGGGCGTGTCTCACTGTAACCAATCATAGGCGCCGGTGGGCGGGGATAGCAGGGAATACGAGATTGTTTAATGGGCGGCCGGCTTTTTCAAAACAGTAAAAGCCGCCGGAGCAGTGTGAACGCCGTGCAGCGCCGGAGATCGGGGATCGGTGAGTATATGAGAGAGGGGGATAGACTGACATGGACAGAGAGTGAGGGACAGAGATAGTGACCGACTGACAGAGATTAGTGAATGACAGACATTGTGAGGCGCTTCAGAACGCAGCTTTTCAGCTGCGCTCTGAAGCGGACCTTTTTTAAGCTGCGGTGCAGAGCGCACACATGCGCACATAGCCTCAGACACCAAAATCGTATGAGGGATGTCACACGTTACAATTGACTAGGTTCGTGCAACAAAACGTTCAATTCTAGACAAAGATACGATGTGTTTGCGATCAACGGTTTTGCGTTCAATCCTGATCGCACGTAGCTGTCACATGCAAATACCTCACAAACGATGCCGGATGTGCGTCACTTACAACTTGACCCCAACGACGGATTGTGAGATATATTGAAGCGTGTGTTGCGGGCTTAACTCCTTTAAATTGTAAATAGAACCATCCATTAAAAGAAAAAGAATTATGGCTGAGAAGGTACATAACTGATGCCATCAGAAAATCTTTAACCACTACATCATAATTGCTATATATATCTAGAAAATATGATAAACTGGTGATTGCCACATCATGCGGTATCGATGGATATAAACCTATCACGTCACATGATCCAAAAAAACTCCTTATTCCATATAAGATTTTCAAGTAGCGAAACAGTGGACCTCTATCTCAGATATAACTGGGAATATATTTGATTAAGGGCTAGAGATAATGATCAATACCCTCCCCTAACCTTTCATTCAAGCCCCCTATCCCTGCCACAATGGGTCTAAGGGGTAAGGGAAAGATGTCCTTGTGAATTTTCGGAAGGGAGTGATATACAGGAACAATTGGATATTCTACCAAAATATAATCACATCATTTTTTATCTATTGCTTTTGTATATAGACCTTCATTAAGTAACATGGATAATTCTTTCTTAAATCTCTCAGTGGGGTCTGAGGGCAATTCAAGATACATCTCCTTATTCTCAATATCCTTCAAATTTAATATTCTATATAATTCTGAATTTGATACAACAGTGGATCATCCTTTATCAGATTTTCTAATGAGTAAATCCTTAAGGCCCCATCACACACAACGAGATTGCTAACAAGATCGTTGCTGAGTCACAGTTTCTGTGACGCAGCAATGATCTTGCCAGCGATCTCGTTATGTGTGACACCTACCAGCGATCAGGCCCCTGCTGTGAGATTGCTAGTCGTTGCCGAATGGTCCGGACCATTTTCTTCAAAGGCGATGTCCTGCTGGGCAGGACGCATCGCTGTGTTTGACGCCTACCAACGACCTCCTAACAGAGTCGTTATACATATATAACGATCCGCCGAGATTGTTATACAGGTCGCTCATCGTTACTGCGTCGTTGGTAGGTCTGACTGTGTGGCATCTCACCAGCGACTTACCAGCGATCCTTATCAGGTCGTATCGTTGTCGAGATCGCTGGTAAGTCATTGTGTGTGACTGGGCCTTCATTCTCTCTTAAATCCCTCAATGCTTTTCTTTCTAGTGCATTTAAATTATCCATATTATCCTTTTCTATTCTAATCCTCTTATCCAAATTAATTCTGATTCCACCCCTTCTTGAAAAGAATCCATGATTAGGGATAGGCGAATACGCGAACTGTAACATCAGCTATTTACCTGGGTATAATTATATTACCTTGCATTCTGTCTACAGTTAGGTCCAGAAATATTTGGACAGTGACACAATTTTCGCGAGTTGGGCTCTGCATGCCACCACATTGGATTTGAAATGAAATCTCTACAACAGAATTCAAGTGCAGATTGTAACGTTTAATTTGAAGGTTTGAGCAAAAATATCTGATAGAAATTGTAGGAATTGTCACATTTCTTTACAAACACTCCACATTTTAGGAGGTCAAAAGTAATTGGACAAATAAACCAAACCCAAACAAAATATTTTTAGTTTCAATATTTTGTTGCGAATCCTTTGGAGGCAATCACTGCCTTAAGTCTGGAACCCATGGACATCACCAAACGCTGGGTTTCCTCCTTCTTAATGCTTTGCCAGGCCTTTACAGCCGCAGCCTTCAGTTCTTGCTTGTTTGTGGGTCTTTCCGTCTTAAGTTTGGATTTGAGCAAGTGAAATGCATGCTCAATTGGGTTAAGATCTGGTGATTGACTTGGCCATTGCAGAATGTTCCACTTTTTTGCACTCATGAACTCCTGGGTAGCTTTGGCTGTATGCTTGGGGTCATTGTCCATCTGTACTATGAAGCGCCGTCCGATCAACTTTGCGGCATTTGGCTGAATCTGGGCTGAAAGTATATCCCGGTACACTTCAGAATTCATCCGGCTACTCTTGTCTGCTGTTATGTCATCAATAAACACAAGTGACCCAGTGCCATTGAAAGCCATGCATGCCCATGCCATCACGTTGCCTCCACCATGTTTTACAGAGGATGTGGTGTGCCTTGGATCATGTGCCGTTCCCATTCTTCTCCAAACTTTTTTCTTCCCATCATTCTGGTACAGGTTGATCTTGGTCTCATCTGTCCATAGAATACTTTTCCAGAACTGAGCTGGCTTCATGAGGTGTTTTTCAGCAAATTTAACTCTGGCCTGTCTATTTTTGGAATTGATGAATGGTTTGCATCTAGATGTGAACCCTTTGTATTTACTTTCATGGAGTCTTCTCTTTACTGTTGACTTAGAGACAGATACACCTACTTCACTGAGAGTGTTCTGGACTTCAGTTGATGTTGTGAACGGGTTCTTCTTCACCAAAGAAAGTATGCGGCGATCATCCACCACTGTTGTCATCCGTGGATGCCCAGGCCTTTTTGAGTTCCGAAGCTCACCAGTCAATTCCTTTTTTCTCAGAATGTACCCGACTGTTGATTTTGCTACTCCAAGCATGTCTGCTATCTCTCTGATGGATTTTTTCTTTTTTTTCAGCCTCAGGAGGTTCTGCTTCACCTCAATTGAGAGTTCCTTAGACCGCATGTTGTCTGGTTACAGCAACAGCTTCCAAATGCAAAACCACACACCTGTAATCAACCCCAGACCTTTTAACTACTTCATTGATTACAGGTTAACGAGGGAGATGCCTTCAGAGTTAATTGCAGCCCTTAGAGTCCCTTGTCCAATTACTTTTGGTCCCTTGAAAAAGAGGAGGCTATGCATTACAGAGCTATGATTCCTAAACCCTTTCTCCGATTTGGATGTGAAAACTCTCATATTGCAGCTGGGAGTGTGCACTTTCAGCCCATATTATATATATAATTGTATTTCTGAACATGTTTTTGTAAACAGCTAAAATAACAAAACTTGTGTCACTGTCCAAATATTTCTGGACCTAACTGTATATCCTGGCCAGTACTCCTTAGATCTTAAGGCTATGTTCACACATTGATTTTTTTGGTAAGTTTTTTCCTGACCAAAACCTGATCTTGTGGCAGGAAATCTCATTTCAGTCACGTGCGTTTTTGGTGCGTTTCTTGTGCGTTTTTTCTAATTGGGTTGTATCAATGAAAAAACGTTGCAAAAACACTGCAAAGAATTGATATGCTCATTCTTTGAAATCTGCAGCAAAAATGCAGATATTTGACTATTTGATTATTTGACAAAAGAGGAAAAAAATCTGCAGGTGTTTGTGTGCATGAGATTTCAGAAATATCATAGACTTTACTGGTACTGTAAAAAGCAGTGTTTTATTAGCATGGATTTGCATAAAACCAAGACAAATCTGCAGATAAAAAACACAGCAATAACTTACCAAAAAAGCCCTGTGTGAACATACCCTTAGGGGTACTCTGCACGTTGCGACATCGCTACTGTGATATCGTCGGGGTCAAATCGATAGTGACGCACATCAGGCGCCAGTAACGATGTCGCAACGTGTAAAGCCTAGATGCGCCGATTTACGATCGCAAAGCGTAGTAAATCGGCGATCTGTGTAGCGTCGGTAATTTCCATAATTTCTGAACGACTGATGTTACGATGTTGTTCCTCATTCCTGTTGCAGCACACATCGCTGTGTGTGAAGCCGCAGGAGCGAGGAACATCTCCTACCTGCGTCCCGCGGCTCCCGCCGCCAATGCGGAGGGAAGGAGGTGGGCGGGATGTTTACGTCCCACTCATCTCCGCCTCTCCGCTTCCATTGGCCGCCTGCCATGTGACGTCGCTATGATGCCGCACGACCCGCCCCCTTAGTAAGGATTCAGTTCGCCGGCCAGAGTGACATCACAGGGTAGGTAAGTGCATGTGAAGCTGCCGTAGTGATAATGTTCGCTACGCCAGCTATCACCATGATATCGCATGTGCGATGGGGGCGGGTACTATCGCGCTCGGCATTGCTAGCATCGGCTAGCGATGTCGCAGTGTGCGAAGTACCTCTTACAGTGCTTTTTTATAGAAAACATTTTTGCTGCTAAATCTTTTAGACTTGATTGTCTGCAGAATTGCACAATTTCTTGGTTATTTTCTCACTATTTCTACAGTGGGGTTCAATTTGGGTGATGGCCGGCAGGGAGGGCATATGAAGATACCTGTGGGACGGTGAGATAAACACTGCTGTCCTGGCACTGGCATGCTGTGCTGGAACTCTGCTGTCCTTTTTCTACGCTCTGGTGTCCAGCGTCTGTTCTCCAGCTGATCCTGTTCTGCGCTGTGTGATCAGCTGTTGCGGAGGGCAGTTTCCACTTCTGTTGTGACCGCGTGCTCCCGCGGTCACAGAAAGAGCAGAAGATATGCATGCACTGCCCTCACAGCGACAGCAAGGAAAGCGAAACATGAGGTCACACTATCTTCACAAATATGGCGCCGGAGATAAGCACTATGCGCAGACGCCAACTGCGGAGCCATCTTAATGAACATATTAGTAAAATTCTTCTATAATAGAATTAGCATAAATAAAATATAGAGGAGGAGGGACAGCAGGGGGGCGGAAGTCACTATCAAAACCCAACCCACCTATTAGCTATTTGGCAGCTCCTGATGGGCCCGTAGAAGCACATGCTGAGCATGAAACGGCCGTAGTCTTGGTGGACCCCGCACCCGGTCTCGCCACTACCTATTTTATGCACACCCTTGGAAAAAATTTTAAGTTTTTTACGGACAATGAAATCAAGCCGCCCTTTCTTTCCCTGTTGTGGATTTCCTTGGATATTGGCTTACTTTGGAGCGTGCATCTCCTGATACATGTGTATTAAAAAAGTGGATTAGAACTGCTTTTCTACCGCCACTGGAATTGTGAAGGTAAACCCTTGTAGTGCAGGATCATTCTTTATTTTTTGTTTATTAGACAAATGTTTTGGGTGTCAGGTTATTGGGACAATTTAGTAAGTATTTAAAATAAAAGTCCCCTTAGAACCTATAATATGTGTATTGGCGAATAGAGAAGGGAGTCAGTTCCCAATGAGCATGAAAAAACTACAAAACTTACCGGAAAGTAATTTTAGAAACTCGATCACATCAGATGTTCCCACAAAGAAGGAATGGATCGTAGATGGAAATAGTAATTTGTAATATGAACATGTTTATTATTGTAGTATAGAGAAGTTATAGACATTGTTCAGACATGGAGATTGTGCGCTGAAAGTAAGGGGCCCTTTGCACACTACGACATCGCAGGTGCGATGTCGGTGGGGTCAAATCGAAAGTGACGCATATCCGGCATCGCTCTCGACATCGTAGTGTCTAAATCCTTTATGATACGATTAACGAGCGCAAAAGCGTCGTAATCGTATCATTGGTGTAGCGTCGGTCATTTCCATTAATTGGGAAATACCGATGTTACGATGTTGTTCCTCGTTTCTGCGGCAGCACACATCGCTGTGTGTGAAGCCGCACGAGTGAGGAACATCTCCTACCTGCATCCTGCTGCTCACGCCGGCTATGCGGAAGGAAGGAGGTGGTCGTGATGTTTACGTCCCGCTTATCTCCGCCTCTCCGCTTCTATTGGCCGCTGACGTGTGACGTTGCTATGACGCCGCATGACCCGCCCCTTTAATAAGGAGGCGGTTCGCCGGCCAGAGCGACGTCGCAGGGCAGGTGAGTGCATGTGAAGCTGCTGTAGCGATAATGTTTGCTACAGCAGCTATCACTATGATATCGCAGCTGCGACGGGGGCGGGGACTATCGTGCACAGCATCGCAGCATCGGCTTGCGATGTCATAGTGTGCAAAGTGTCCCTTACTGTAATGAATGGCAGATCACTGAGATTGGGCATTAGGAAGAAGAGGGGGGAGGAATGGTGGGTATTTTTGGGGGAAGGTTGCAATACTCTTGTCCATATAGTGAATATATAAATATATAACAATGTGAACATTACTAAGACTGAACGTCGAGACGCGTAGTCCCATGCTAGTGCTATGTGAATAGTTCTGACATCTACTGCTGTATGCCGGATTTATACGTATATTTTAATTGGATTTCAATAAACATGGACTTTTTAATATCCAGAGGTCTGCGCTGGATTCCTCCTTCATTTCTTTTTGGAGGGTTGCAATACTCTTGCCCATATAGTGAATATATAACAATGTGAAATGTTCACTGCACACAGAATATTGTTTGTAGATTTTTATTAGAAAACAGATGTCTATTAGTAACTGTATATATTATAATTCTAATGTAACTTCTAACATGCTTTCTGTTTACTTACTTGCACTGTCTCTTGTGTGTTTTCTTGTTACATAGTTACATAGGTTGAAAAAAGCCCTCGGTCCATCTAGTTCAACCTTCCTCCACCAGTTCTACATTTTGTCATTAAGTCATTTATAACCAACAATGTTTTGGTCTTTGGAAGGAATAAGTGATGTGCCAGTCCTTTATATTGACCACACATGAACTTATATATATAAATGAGATCGCCTCCGAGACGTCTTTTTTTCTAAGCTAAACATATCTAACTTTTTAAACCTCTCATCATATAGGAGGTCTTCCATTCCTTGTAGTAGTCTAGTTGCCCGCCTTTGAACTGACTCTAACTTCTGAATGTCCTTTTTAAAATGTGGAGCCCAAAACTGAATCCCATATTCCAGATGTGGCCTTACAAGTGATTTATAGAGGGGTAACAATACGTTAGGATCACGGGATCTAATCTCTCTTTTTATACACCCTAGAATCTTGTTTGCTTTTGCAGCTGCTGCTTGACATTGAGTACTGCTGCTCAGCTTATTTGTAATGAGAATACCCAAGCCCTTCTCCTGTTCTGTAGCCCGAGTTTACTTCCATTTAATGTACACGCAGTTATAGTGTTGAGGATAAGAATTGAGAAACCAAAAATACCTAATTCAGCCATTTCATAAACTTAGGCAAGTAGCTTAGTTAATGTAATCTACACATATTTAAGCTTTTGTTTTTTACTAACACGTATATATATATATATATATATATATATATATATATATATTGTGAGGTAGCGTGGTCGGCTGCACAGCAGAAGACACGGGATCCAGGCATTAAGGTTCACAGCACACGGTTTTAATGTCCAAACAAAAAAATCCACAACAATATACATGTGCCTCTCCAGCAGAGAACTCAGGGAGTTGTTTTCACTCCCTCACACCCGGCACACCTGCCCTCGTTCCTGTTTCCATTTAACCCTTCCTTCAGCCTGTAGGGAAACAGCATTAACCCTGGAGTGGATTTACTTTCTATCATGGAGTGAGCACAACCGGGGCGAGACATACCGGCCGTCATAGATAACCCCGGTCACAGTCTCACATACCCCCCCCTCAGTTCAATCGTGCGGGGTTGAACTCCCGCCATCAAACACGGGCCGCGGGACAAGGCATCGGCGTTGCCCTGCAACCCACCGGCCCTATGTTCAACCGTAAACCGGAAGTTCTGCAGAGAAAGGAACCACCGGGTAACCCGGGCATTCCGTTCCTTGGCGGACCTCATCCAGACCAGTGGAGAGTGATCCGTCACCAAGCGAAACTGCCGTCCCAGCAGGTAATAGCATAGGGACTCCAAGGCCCACTTGATCGCCAGGCACTCCTCCACTACGCTATAATTCCGCTCAGGAGGGGTGAGCTTCCTACTTAAGAAGGTGACGGGGTGTTCCTCCCCCTGAACCACCTGAGACAGCACTGCCCCTAGGCCGACCTCTGAGGCGTCAGTCTGTACTATGAACTCCTTCCGGAAATCAGGGTGTACAAGAACGGGCTGTCCGCACAGGACCTCCTTCAGGGCCCGGAAGGAGTCCTCGGCCTGCGGAGTCCAGCGCACCATGACGGACTTCTTGCCTTTGAGAAGGTCCGTCAAGGGGGCTGATAGTCCCGCAAAATCCTTTACAAACCTCCTGTAGTACCCCACGATACCCAGGAAGGCCCTAACCTGCTTCGTGGTCAGGGGTCTAGGCCACTTCTGGATCGCCTCAACCTCGTTAATTTGGGGCTTAATCACTCCTTGGCCTATCACGTAGCCCAAGTAGCGGGCTTCCGTGAGTCCCAATGCACATTTCTTGGGATTGGCTGTCAATCCGGCTGTTCGAAGCGCGTCCACCACCGCTTGTACCTGTTCCAAGTGGGTCTGCCAATCGGAGCTGTAAATAATGATGTCATCAAGGTACGCTGATGCATACGCCTGGTGGGGTTCCAGCACTAAGTCCATCAACCTCTGGAACGTGGCCGAAGCGCCATGTAACCCAAAAGGCAAGACAACATAGTGGAAGAGACCCTCCGGCGTAACAAAAGCGGTTTTCTCCTTGGCGGACTCCGTCAGTGGCACCTGCCAGTACCCCTTAGTCAGGTCGAGCGTGGTAAAATATCGCGCCTGTCCCAGCCTATCAATCAGCTCATCCACCCGGGGCATGGGGTAGAGATCGAACTTGGATATTTCGTTCAATCTCCTAAAGTCATTGCAGAACCTTAAGGAGCCATCGGGTTTTGGTATTAGGACAATCAGACTAGCCCATTCACTCCGGGATTTTTCGATGACCCCCAGGCGTAACATTGTCTTTACTTCCTCCGATATGGCTTGTCGTCGAGCCTCCGGTACCCGGTATGACTTCAGGCGTACCTTCAGGTGGGGCTCGGTGACAATATCATGTCGTATCAGACTGGTCCTACCGGGCAGCTCGGAGAAGACATCGGGGTTCTGCTGAACCAACCGTCTGGCCTCTCGCCTCTGAGTCTTGGTGAGGGCTTCTCCAATCCTTACTTCCGGTTCGTCCTCTCCGGAGGTCGCTGGAGCCGGAGGTGAACGACCCGAAGAGGAGGGAGATGGGGAAAAACCAGCCATCAGGCTTTCCCGTTCCTGCCAAGGTTTTAATAGGTTGACATGGTATATTTGTTCAGGTTTCCGCCTACCGGGCTGCAATACTTTATAGTTGACCACCCCGACTCTTTCCTTTATCTCGTAGGGGCCTTGCCACTGAGCCAGGAATTTACTCTCCGCCGTGGGGATTAATACCAACACCCGATCCTCGGGTTTAAAGGTCCGCACGGTGGCTTGTCTATTGTAGCGGCCGCTTTGCGCGGCCTGAGCCTCCTGTAAATGCTCCTTCACAATTGGCATGACCGCGCTTATGCGGTTCTGCATACCCAAAATGTGTTCAATCACACTTTTATGGGGGGTGGGCTCCTGCTCCCATGTTTCCTTTGCCAGGTCCAACAATCCCCGGGGATGTCGCCCGTATAACAACTCAAAAGGCGAAAACCCCGTGGATGCCTGTGGCACCTCACGGATGGCAAACATCAAATAGGGAAGCATCAAATCCCAGTCTTTCCCGTCTTTTGAAATCACCCTTTTTAGCATGGTTTTCAGGGTTTTATTGAAACGCTCGACTAAACCGTCCGTTTGAGGATGATACACAGACGTACGCAACTGCTTGATCTGGAGTAGCCGGCATAGCTCTTTGGTTACTTTAGACATGAATGGGGTCCCCTGATCCGTAAGGATCTCCTTGGGCAACCCCACCCGGCAGAACACAGCAAACAACTCCCGAGCTATAAGCTTTGCTGCAGTATGTCTGAGAGGTATCGCCTCGGGATACCGGGTGGCATAGTCAACGATCACTAGGATGTGTTGGTGCCCTCGAGCGGACTTTACGAGGGGCCCCACCAGATCCATCCCTATCCGTTCAAAAGTGACTTCTATAATGGGTAACGGTACCAACGGACTGCGAAAATGGGTCAGGGGTGCGGTAAGCTGACACTCCGGGCAGGTTTCGCAGAACCGTTTTACCTCCCCAAAGACCCCGGGCCAATAGAACCTTTGCAATATTCGCTCCTGCGTTTTCTTGACCCCTAGGTGGCCACTCATCAGGTGTTTATGAGCCAAGTCAAGGACCCGCCAACGATACGGCTGGGGCACCACCAACTGCTCGACCCCCACGCCCCGTATTTCATCTACCCGGTAGAGTAAATCCTGCTTAAGAGCGAAATGGGGGTACCTTACCTGGGCACCGGGCAACTGTGCCACCCCGTCAACTACTGTCACCCGACTCCGGGCATGTATTAACGTAGGGTCCTGGAGTTGGGCTGTCCCAAACGTATCCGGGGACGCCTCCAACTCCGGGATGGGCTCGACCATCTCAGCCTCTCCTGCCAATACCTCTAGGGGTGACCTATCGGGTTCACACTCTGTCCCTATCATGGTGACCCCTACGGCAGGCGTCCCGGATTCAGGATTGTAGGGCTCAGGTCCCAGACTGACCAATATCTGAGGGGACTTAGGGGGTCCCTTCCATAAAGTCCAAAAATAGGGCAGATCCCTTCCTAGGATCACGTCATAAGGAAGAGTGTTAAGAAGTCCCACCTCATGCTGCACCTGACCGCAAGGTGCTGTGATGGTGACAATCCCCGTGGGATAGTCTCGGCGGTCCCCATGTATGCAAACCACCCCCACGGTACGTCCTGTGGCCTTTACTTTAGCCCTCAAGGTGGATCGCACAAGGGTCACTAAGCTTCCGGAATCCAACAATCCTGTAACCGGACATCCATTCACCTGTATTTGGCACAAGTGGGGCTCCGTCTCTGGGGAGACCAGGTCAGCGGTACACACCACCTGAGCATACATTGAACCCCGCCGGGTAACCCCACAATCCATGGGCTCCGTGGTGAGTGGACACTGGGCTTCCATATGTCCCACCCGCTGGCACCGCCAACATCTAACAGGGAAGGAAACCCCCTTGACGGGTTGTCGTTTAGGGTACAGAACCTTCCGGACCTCAGGAACGGCGGACGCGGGCTCAGACGGGACGGTAGGAGACTCCTGCACCGTTGTCAGCGGTGTGTCCTTGGCCCTAGGCTTGGAGGGGCCGGACCGACGGGCGGTACGCAAAGTCTCAGTGTCCCGTATCAAGTCCTGCGTAGCCACATGCCGCTCTACCAGGGACACTAATTGGTCGAGGGTACTCGGGTCACCCTGTCCTACCCACCGTTGAACGATGACGGGTAAAGTGCGCACAAAACGATCAACTACTACCCTTTCCACCATTTGCGCCGGGCTCAGAGTGTCAGGCTGCAACCACTTTTTTACAAGATGCAACAAGTCATAGGCCTGGGAGCGTACGGGTTTGGCTTCCTCATAGAACCACTGATTTACCCGCTGAGCCCGTACATAGGTATTCACCCCCAACCGAGCCAGTATTTCGGCTTTCAGGGTCGCATAGTCAATGGCGTCCTCGGTACAGAGGTCCAGGTACGCTTTTTGGGGTTCCCCCGTCAGATAGGGCGACAATACCTCAGCCCACTGGGGGGTCGGCAGCTTTTCCCGCTCGGCCACCCGCTCAAACACCGCCAGGAACGCTTCCACATCATCCCCCGGGGTCATCTTTTGTAACGCTTGTCTCACCGCTTTCCGGACGCTGCCGTCGTCACCCGGTCCCGGGGTTGTTGCTGCCGGTCCGGCACGGATCGACTTGGCCAGGAGAACCATCTGTTCTTGATGTCTTTGTTCCTGCAATTGCAAGGATTGCTGCTGACGTGCATTGGCCTGAACCAGCTGTTCTTGGTGCCTTTTGTCCTGCACTTGCAAGGATTGCTGTTGACGTTCCAACGCCTGGAGCAGGTGTGCATTGATCTGTTGCTGCTGCTTTAGTATGTCCTCCATGGCGTCACCGGGTTTGGGCTGTAGTATAGCCGCTCGAATCCAGGACATGTGCTACCAGGTCACCAGGGATGGATGCTACACCTCACCGGGCTGGCATGCCCGCCGATTCTCCACCATATGTGAGGTAGCGTGGTCGGCTGCGCAGCAGAAGACACGGGATCCAGGCATTAAGGTTCACAGCACACGGTTTTAATGTCCAAACAAAAAAATCTACAACAATATACATGTGCCTCTCCAGCAGAGAACTCAGGGAGTTGTGTTCACTCCCTCACACCCGGCACACCTGCCCTCGTTCCTGTTTCCATTTAACCCTTCCTTCAGCCTGTAGGGAAACAGCATTAACCCTGGAGTGGATTTACTTTCTATCATGGAGTGAGCACAACCGGGGCGAGACATACCGGCCGTCATAGATAACCCCGGTCACAGTCTCACAATATATATATATACAGATTTAGCAGGTTTGATAAGATATTAATTCAACGACAAAGTGGCTTTATTCCAAAACATATAATTTTATTATTACCAAAATAAACATACATGATTAAAATAAGCAAGGTATGCACAACCAGAGGTGGATGCAATAAAGGACACAATTGTAATGTTACTAATAATAAATATAGCACAGCTGTATCACCATAGCATGCAGGGCTAATTAATTGGTCACCTAAATGGTGCATAGAACAGTATCTATCTATGCCCGCTTTTACCATGAACTAAACATATGACAGTACAGTTAATGCAGCGTTACCAACCAGTATAAGATTTAGTCAGTAAACCGGTATAACATAGCTGCATTAACATAATCTGCAAGGCTCGTCCGTCACTATACCTCCGAATTCAGGAGGGTAGCTCTAAATCAATTGATTGGTCACCTAATAGTGCCTATTACAATATCTCACAATGCCCGCTTTTGTCCTATACCGTCATATAACAGTGCGGTCAATACAGCGTTACTAACCAGTATGTAGTGTCCGTGAATAGCACCACCCCAACCGTTCCGACGCGCGTTTCACCTTCTTCTTCAGGGACGTTCCCTGAAGAAGGTGAAACGCGTGTCGGAACGGTTGGGGTGGTGCTATTCACGGACACTACATACTGGTTAGTAATGCTGTATTGACCGCACTGTTATATGACGGTATAGGACAAAAGCGGGCATTGTGAGATATTGTAATAGGCACTATTAGGTGACCAATCAATTGATGTAGAGCTACCCTCCTGAATTCAGAGGTATAGTGACGGATGAGCCTTGCAGGTTATGTTAATGCAGCTATGTTATACCGGTTTACTGACTAAATCTTATACTGGTTGGTAACGCTGCATTAACTGTACTGTCATATGTTTAGTTCATGGTAAAAGCGGGTATAGATAGATACTGTTCTATGCACCATTTAGGTGACCAATTAATTAGCCCTGCGTGCTATGTTGATACAGCTGTGCTATATTTATTATTAGTAACATTACAATTGTGGCCTTTATTGCATCCACCTCTGGTTGTGCATACCTTGCTTATATTAATCATGTATGTTTATTTTGGTAATAATAAAATTATATGTTTTGGAATAAAGCCACTTTGTCGTTGAATTAATAATTTAGAAGGTGGTATTCCTTGTAATTATTCAGTAGGTCCCTATTAGTGACTTGTATTCAGGTTTGATAAGATGCAAATAAGTTAGAGCCTGCAAACTTCAAACAAGAGCAGGATTTATTAACAGATGCATAAATCTTACAAACCAACAAGTTATGTTGCTCAGTTAAATTTTAATAAATTTTCAACATAAAAGTGTGGGTCAATTATTATTCAACCCCTAGGTTTAATATTTTGTGGAATAACCCTTGTTTGCAATTACAGCTAATAATCGTCTTTTATAAGACCTGATCAGGCCGGCACAGGTCTCTGGAGTTATCTTGGCCCACTCCTCCATGCAGATCTTCTCCAAGTTATCTAGGTTCTTTGGGTGTCTCATGTGGACTTTAATCTTGAGCTCCTTCCACAAGTTTTCAATTGGGTTAAGGTCAGGAGACTGACTAGGCCACTGCAACACCTTGATTTTTTCCCTCTTGAACCAGACCTTTGTTTTCTTGGCTGTGTGCTTTGGGTCATTGTCTTGTTGGAAGATGAAATGACGACCCATCTTAAGATCCTTGATGGAGGAGCGGAGGTTCTTGGCCAAAATCTCCAGGTAGGCCATGCTATCCATCTTCCCATGGATGCGGACCAGATGGCCAGGCCTCTTGGCTGAGACACAGCCCCATAGCATGATGCTGCCACCACCATGCTTGACTGTAGGGATGGTATTCTTGGGGTCGTATGCAGTGCCATCCAGTCTCCAAACGTCACGTGTGTGGTTGGCACCAAAGATCTCGATCTTGGTCTCATCAGACCAGAGAACCTTGAACCAGTCTGCCTCAGAGTCCTCCAAGTGATCATGAGCAAACTGTAGACGAGCCTTGACATGACGCTTTGAAAGTAAAGGTACCTTACGGGCTCGTCTGGAACGGAGACCATTGCGGTGGAGTACGTTACTTACGGTGTTGACTGAAACCAATGTCCCCACTGCCATGAGATCTTACCGGAGCTCCTTCCTTGTTGTCCTTGGGTTAGCCTTGGCTCTTCGGACAAGCCTGGCCTCGGCACGGGTGGAAACTTTCAAAGGCTGTCCAGGCCTTTTTTTTATGGACAGTACTTCCATAAGCCTTCCACTTCCGGATGATGCTCCCAACAGTGGAGACAGGTAGGCCCAACTCCTTGGAAAGGGTTTTGTACCCCTTGCCAGCCTTGTGACCCTCCACGATCTTGTCTCTGATGGCCTTGGAATGCACCTTTGTCTTTCCCATGTTGACCAAGTATGAGTGCTGTTCACAAGTTTGGGGAGGGTCTTAATTAGTCAGAAAAGGCTGGAAAAAGAGATAATTAATCCAGACATGTGAAGCTCATTGTTCTTTGTGCCTGAAATACTTCTTAATACTTTAGGGGAACCAAACAGAATTCTTGTGGTTTGAGGGGTTGAATAATAAATGACCCTCTGAATAAATTTTTCACAATTTAAAAAGAAATAAAAAAAGAAATAACATTCTTTTTTGCTGCAGTGCATTTCACACTTCCAGGCTGATCTACAGTCCAAATGTCACAATGCCAAGTTAATTCCGAATGTATAAACCTGCTAAATCTGCAGGGGGTTGAATACTACTTGTAGGCACTGTATATACTGTATATTTAGTGATTATGCTTAATACAGTATACCAGCATATGTAACTTAAAGATGGCTGCTGCATCCTGGACAACTCCCAAAGAAGTTAAGGAACAAAGGAATTCCTAAAGTTTGGACTGACCAATCCAGCAGAGACTATGCAAATTCCTATACATCCTGAGTCTAGCCTGCGATACTTGATTGGACTATGCTTTTGTTTACACCCATACTATAAAAAGCTTTGGTTTGAAAATAAAGAACAGTTGGAGTTGCTTGCCAGTCATGAGAGAGTCATAATTGGTCTATTTAATTATTATCTATCTCACGTGCACACACGACATTCTACATAATTTGGACACGGCAGTGAGACCTTAAGAGACCCATTGTAGTCTCATCTCAACAGTTGGCGCACCAAACGTGGAGCCACCGAAAGAATTATTGGCTAAATTACCCTTTCGGATCCAGGAGGCTGTTTCCAAGTACCCGAGGGTCCCTCGACAATGAGAATTGAGCACTATCACAAACCACAGGTGAGCTTCATATACATTGTATGTGTTGTTTTGCCTGTGGGTCGGGAGGTTTTGGGAGAAAGGTTTGGCGTTTGATCTGGGAAAGAAATTACACTGCAGACCTACAGTGTTCCAATTTTTTTCGCCGGTGGCCTTGAAAAAAGGAAAGAACTCTGACTCCTTGAGTACTGGGTCTAGGTTATTGAACAGGATCTGGCTACCTGTGTGTCACGGACCTGCAAACAGGGAGACTTAGGGGGCTAGTAGCAGCAGCTGCCCACAGACTTGGCCATAGCACTGCCCACAGGCTCATATGCAGCGGACTGACATCTGTGACTCATTACGGACAGGAGAAGAAAGCAAGGATGGTCAACAATTACCAATGGCTGTTTGAGTTAGGCAGAGAGAAGGGGGGTCAATTACCCACGGCTGTTGTGTGGGGACAGAGCAGGGGCCAGGAAGCAGGGGCAGTGCT
This sequence comes from Anomaloglossus baeobatrachus, assembly GCF_048569485.1. Classification (NCBI taxonomy): domain Eukaryota; kingdom Metazoa; phylum Chordata; class Amphibia; order Anura; family Aromobatidae; genus Anomaloglossus; species Anomaloglossus baeobatrachus. The sequence continues at coordinate 556,276,678 of NC_134357.1, forward strand.
GCAGTCTTTACACAGAGAGCAAGGAGGGGGGATTACTTAGCTTGTGAAATTTGGAACAGGAAGTAGTTGGCTTATACGTTTTCAGCTTTCAGTATTTTACAATCATGAGTTTGTTTTCGATTTGAACAGAAGTGTGGCAACTAGCAATTCCCCTGTGTTTTATATAATACATCCACTGCTCACACAAGCGAGGAGGGAAGGGTTCAGGTAAATGATAGTGTTAGAATCAGCGTATTCCCCTGTGTATTCAGACACGCACCACTGTTGTGATTGGGTATTAGAAAGATATACAACGAGGTGGGAAAGGATTCAAATTGGACTTAGCCAATCCAATTAGAGCACTATGTATACTCTGTTCAAGAAGAGATTGTTTTTTCCTACAGGAGCTGAGAATTGCAAGAGGTTGTATAAATTGCAGCCCAGTACGATGGACATAGGTAGTGTAAAGAATCTATGATGAGATTGTGGAGTTATCACTCCTTAGTTCAGTTTCAAAAATGTTCCTAATAGGATCATTCTAACAAAGAAAAGATGGGGAAAAGACTGGCAGCACAGCCCCCCTTCGCAATCTGGAATGCACATTCCTCTGCAGATACAGCCCCCACATCTCAAAAATGAGGGTAGGCAGCTACTCATGATTTGCAGAAAAAAAAAATAATTGACCAAGTGTTAAATGTACATGTAATTGTGCTAGGTTGTGTCTCTTAAAGCATCTGTTTGATAATTGAAAGATTTTTGGGATTCTTTTAGCATAGTGAGAATATTGAGAGTTTACAAGTGCATAATTTGTTATTTTGAATCCCTTGTTCAGCATAGGAATCATGCATAAATGTAGGCGTTTATAGAATAGTAGCCTATAGCAGAGCACATAAATGCATAATAATGTAGACACTCCCCGTATACACCCAGCTTAGCCATGCTCCTCTCAATGGTTCTTTGTCCAAAGTTCTCAACCCCTCCCCTTTAAACTTATTTTTTATTTTTTTTATTTTTTTTAGGTGGGCAGAGGTGTTCTCTGGTATACATGACTAACACATTTGAATAAGTATAAAATAGTATATTTGCTTACTCAGCTATCCAATAAATGCAAGTCAGAGATAAATAAGCAAAAATATTTAAAGAATTGGTAAATAGAAAGAGGTAACAGCCCACATAAAACAATTGGCATTCTAAAAGTCCAGCAGCATTATATCTTAAAATAGAGGTAGGTAAATACATACTTTGTACCGTGTTAGCTAATCTAAAAATCTTAAAAGACTTACCCCAATGATGTCAGAAGGTATTATATCCATTTGTAAAAGCATTAAGCAATGCATCCGAAGAGCGGAGCGGAAAGTTAAAAAGGCTGTCTGGAGTTTAACAATAGAGGGAATGAGAATGGAATGTCACCCCTCCCAACTCAATTAACCCTTTAAGTTCAGAATTTCACATTTCTAGTTTCCTGCTCATACCCGAATGATTAAATTAACTTCATAGGGAAAAAAAGTCTTTCCCGACTCCTAAGCTGGGTCAACTATCTACCTGTAATATTATGTTGTTCATAACCTTCTATACTGTTGCTTTCAAGAAAAGCATCCATTCCTCTCTTAAATTCATTCAGTGAGTTGGCCATCACCACTTTCTCAGGAAGAGAATTTCAGAGCCTCACTGCTATTACCGTGAAGAACCCTCTTCTATGATGATGTAGAAATTTTCTTTCCTCCAATCGAAGAGAATGCCCCCTTGTTCTTGTCACAGTCCTTGGTACAAACAGATGATGGGAGAGATCTCTGTATTGCCCTCTGATATACTTGTACATATTAATTAGGTCTCCCCTAAGTCTTCTCTTTTCTAGAGTAAATAGACCTAATTTTGATAACCTTTCTGGGTATTGTAATGCACCCATTCCATATATTATTTTAGTAGCCCGCCTCTGAACTCTTTCAAGTTTAGTAATGTTTTTCTTGAGCACTGATGCCCAAAATTGCACACAATACTCCAAGTATGGTCTGACGAGTGATTTATACAGAGGGAGAATGATGTTTTCATCTCTTGCCCCCAGACCTCTTCTAATGCATCCATCACCTTATTTGCTTTGGTGGCAGCTGCCTGACACTGGGCACTCCAATTTAGCTTCTTATTGACTAAGATGCCTAAGTCTTTTTCTATGTCTGATTTCCCCAGCAGTTTCTCATTTAGTAGGTAATTATAGCATCTGTTTCTCCTTCCCATGTGCAGAACCTTACACTTATCTGTGTTACACCTCAGCTGCCATTTTTCTGCCCAATTCTCCAATTTACTCAAATCCATCTGTAGTTGCAAACTGTCCTCCTTTGTGTTAACTACCTTACATAGTTTTGTATCGTCTGCAAATACTGATATTTTACTCTGTAAGCCATTTACCAGATCATTAATAAATATATTAAAAAGTAGGGGGCCCAATACAGATCCCTGTGGCACCCCACTAGTAACCGTGGCCCAATCTGAGTGTGCCATTAATAACCACTCTTTGTTTTCTATCACTAAGCCAGCTACGTACCCATCTACACACATTTTCTTCAAACCCAGGCTTTCTCATTTTACTTATAAAGATAATTATGATTGGTTACTGACAGAAACCGGTTTCCTTTCTGAGATATGCAGATTTCAGTTTCCCAGTCTATATAAGGGTAGTTGAAGTCCCCCATAATAATCACCTCATTGTGATTTGCTGCTTTGTCTATTTGTTTCAATAATACATTTTCAGTAGTTTGTTAATATTTGGTGGCTTATAACAAACCCCCATGAGGATTTTATTAGTTTTCCTTCTTGTATCTCCACCCATAGAGACTCCACCTCTTCATTTCCCTCTTGTATATCTTCTCTTAGTCAGGGCCTTAAACTGGACTTTATATACAGACAGACTCCACCCCCTGGACTTTATATATACTGTAGACAGACTCCACCCCCTTTCTGGTTTTTATGATCCCTCCTAAACAATTCATATCCTTGCAGGTTAGCCGCCCAGTCATAGCTGTCATCTAACCATGTCTCAGTTATTCCTACTATGAAAAGGTTTTCCTTTCTTTTATAGATACAGTATATACGAACCCTGTTGTCTATCGTAAGGTTTCAAAATTCCTCAGCAATGTATATTGTTGTAGAGATATAAGTTATTTCCAGTGTTTGTCTTGCTTTAGTTTCTAATATGTAGCTAATTTATTGCTTGCTGTCTTATTTTCCTTTTAGAGAATAGCAGCATAAAAATTATGAACTTTGCCAGATTGGTACACAAAAACAAAAAAGAAAAAAGGGGGGAGAAGTCATCTATTATATTTCTCCAGCAGTAGAAACTCTGAAGCATATCTGTTAACTGAAATAGGAAACTCTTGTCCTATATGTTTATTTATTTATTATTTTCAACTAGCTAAAGTATAGATGACCACTAACTGTATCATGGTAAGATTTAATGTTATAAGAATGATCTAATGCATATTTTTAGTTTTTTGTTTTCATAGATGGAACAAGATGTTGGTCGATTCTACACTGGATATGCTACGGTTTACACAACATGAGGTAATCAAAATTTGAACCACTCCCTCCCCTCCTATTGGTACAGCAGGCAGTGATGCATTAATGCCCTCTCTAGATGGGTAGAACAGGAGTGGGTGAAATGGTTAAATGTGGATGTAGGTTGTAATTTTTTCCTGTTGTCAAATGAGCTAGGTATACTAAAGATAAAGTCTAGACCTAAGCTGACGGTGATGGAGCCAGAGGAGATGCTCGCACAGGTGTAGCCGACAAATAAGTAATGAACGGGCCTAGAGTTGAGAGTGTTTCACCAATACGGACCATACCTCGGTGGCACCTGTCACGTCGTTGGTGACACCTTCCACTCCTTGTGTTCTTAAATCCCTACAGGAACAAATGGTTCAACAAGAATCGGAGTGTGAGACGCAGGGAGCCAGCTGACTGAGGAAGGTCTGTGGATAAAGGGTGGTAAGCTTTCTCTGCCAAGAGCTCTCTTTTCATTGATGGCCCAGTTAACATTTGTGAAAGACAGTTATCAGTGTGTGCTTTGGTGACACCAGGGTTCAGTACCCAGGTGGGTAGACTCACCCAGTCTTGAAAGACATGTGCCTAAAACAATGTGAGAAAGAAACGGTAAAGAGTCCGCAGAAACACACTCTGCACCTGTTCTACCCATTTCAGAGACTGCAGACTGATTATAGATGTATACCATGAGCAGGTTTTATGCAAATTTGTGCGTGTTGTGTAGATTTCTTTTCAGGTTTGGTCAGAGGCATTCCAGTGCAGAAAACGACGTTATTGCTGAGAAGTACATGATGAAGGTAGTATGTAAAAAAAAAATGGGTTTACAGAAGTAACAAAAGTGTGTATATTTTATAGAAAAGTGGAAACTGGCAAATCGTGAACAAAATGTATGTTTTGCTTTCTTTTCGTAATAAACAGGTCTTTATGTAAGATATTTTTTGGTTTAGCACAGGCATGTACAATTTTTATGATTGACTAAATAGTGTGATAAACAGGTATATTCTCCAATTCCAGATCTTAAATCAGAGCTAGTAGTATATGGTTTCCAGTCAGGGGACTGATTGATCCTAAAGGACAAGTGAGGAAGAGCCATGAGTCAACACTAGATGAGCTAATCCAACCGCAGAAACTTCATAATAATAATAATAATCTTTATTTCTATAGCGCCAACATATTCCGCAGCGCTTTACAATTCAGGAGGATCAATGCTTCAATGGATTAACGCCTCGCTTTGCAGTAGAGTCGACCTACCAGAGCTGCACTGAGCATCCTGCTCATATTTATCCTTTTCAAAAGACCTGTACAGTCTCAGACCATCATTGCCAATATAGGTAGAAGAGAGGACTTAGAGAACCTTGAGACATGGGAAAGTCCAACTACAAAGGGTGAGGACTCGCCTAGGAGTCCTTGGTCTCAAAACGGTGAAGAAAACCCCTTTCCGCCCATGCCTCAATGTTCAGTTAGGCAGGTCTTCCGCACAGATATCTCTACCTCTCTTCCTAAGGCCTCTTTCACACATTCGTGAAAAACCAGGCACGTTTTTCACAGACGTGTCAAAGGTGCGTTTTGCACTCCGTGAGCCAGGTTTATGGGCTACGTGTATTCTCAGTGTGTTATCCATGATAACACACGGAGAACGGGAACTTTCGACTCACCTGTCCCTGGCGTCGCTGTCCGTGGTCCTGATCTACAGTCTCCGGTCCCGCCGACTCCCCGCTGCTGCTGCTTCCAGCCGAAGTGAATATTCAATGAGCATAATGAGCGGCGGTCGGTCGCAAGTGACAGCAGCGGCAGAGACTGCAGGGCTGGAGAAGGTGAGTAAAGTTTTGGTTTTTTTTCTCATAGACACATGTCGTTTCTCCGATGCGTGTCACACGGAACAGATCCGTGTGGTCCGTTTGCATTACGTGTGACACCCGTGATGCCGGAGAGAAAACGGACATGTTGCTGTGAGAAACACACGTAAGTACGGAACGGACACACGTTCCGGGCGAAAATACTTACGTGTGTCTAAAACCATATAAATAAATAGGTCTACATGTGTACTTGTCTCCGGTACGTGAGAAAACTGCCAAACACGCACCAGAGGCACGTACGTGTGAAAGAGGCCTAAGGGAACACAGTACCCTTAGAATTCAGAAATGGCAGAAATAAAAGTCTTTTTAGGGGGGACTGTTGAGGATAAGAATTGAGTAACCAAAAATACTTAATTCAGCCATTTCATAGACTAGGTATGTAGCTTAGTTAATGTAATCTAACACACATATTTATGAATGCTTTTGTTTTTTACTAACACACATAAATATATATATTTTGCATATTTAGTGATTATCCTTAATACAGTATACCAGCACATGTAACTTAAAGATGGCTGCTATATCCTAGACAACTCCCAAAGAAGTTAAGGAACAAAGGAATTTCTAAAGTTTGGACTGACCAATCCAGCAGAGACTATGGAAATTCCTGTACATCCTGAGTCCAGCCTGCGATACTTGATTGGACTATGGTTTTGTTTACACCCATACTATAAAAAGCTTTGGTTTGAAAATAAAGAACAGTTGGAGATTTGTGCCAGTCATGAGAGAGAGAGTGTCATAATTGGTCTATTTAATGATTATCTATCTATCTCACGTGCACACACAACATTCTACATAATTTGGACACGGCAGTCAGACTTTAAGAGACCCATTGAAGTCTCATCTCAACAATAGGATTACTCCGTCCTAGGTGCATTGTTAAGTTTCTCAAATATATGGTTTCTTCCCATGTGAATTTTTCAAAGTGGTCAACAAACTATAATTTTCAAGTAAAACATTTGTCACCTTCTACGTACTATAATGCATTTTACACGTGTGAGTTATGATGTTTAAAGATGCCATTTGTGTGTAAAATATTTCCCTCATTCTGAATATGGCAAGGGTTTCTCTCCTGTGTGAATTCTTTTGTGTTTAGCAAGACTTGAATGATCTGCAAAATATTTCCCACATTCTGAACATGAAAAAGGCTTCTCCCCTGTGTGAATTCTTTGGTGTCTAACACGACTTGAGTCATCTGCAAAACATTTCCCACATTTAGAACATGAATATGGCTTCTCCCCTGTGTGAATTCTCTGATGTATAACAAGAGTTGATTTAGCTGCAAAACATTTCTCGCATTCTGAACATGAAAAAGGCTTCTCCCCTGTGTGAATTCTTTTGTGTTTAGCAAGACTTGATTTTTCTGTAAAATATTTTCCACATTCTGAACATGAATATGGGTTCTTCCCTGTGTAAGCTCTCTGGTGTATAACAAACTGTGATTTACGTGCAAAACACTTCCCACATTCTGAACATGAAAAAGGCTTCTCTCCTGTGTGAATTCTTTGGTGTCTAACACGACTTGAGTCATCTGCAAAACATTTGCCACATTCTGAACATGAAAAAGGCTTCTCCCCTGTGTGAGTTCTCTGATGTCTAACACAATGTGATTTATTTGCAAAACATCTCCCACATTCTGAACATGAAAAAGGCTTCTCCCCTGTGTGAGTTCTCTGGTGTAGAACAACATTTGATTTTTTCTTAAAATATTTTCCACATATTGAACATGAAAATGGCTTCTCCCCTGTGTGACTTTTCTGGTAATAAACAGAGTCTGAAGAAAATCTTTTCTCCCCTGTGTGAATTGTTTGATGGATTTTTCCAAATTCTGAAGTTGAATATGGCTTCTTTACTGTAAGAGCACTCTGATTTTTAATGCCTCTTTTGTGACATTTATTTTTTTTAATAGTCTGTGATGAATCGGAAGGTAAGAGTTGTTTAATAGAATCAGATGATAGATCTTTGCTGTGAAGGGATGATGATATATCTGGAATAGTGGCATTCACTTCAGTAATATCTTGTGTGATACCAAGGTCTCCTGATTTAAACATTGAAGTTGTCAGTTGTGCTTCTAATCTCGTAATACAGTCATCTGCAAAGAATATAAATAATTTTTAATTATATATCCTTAAATCTGATATATTAAAGGGAAACTGTCATCAGAAATGTAGCTTTAAACCTAAAAGTTTCCCCCTCTGCAGCTCCTGGGCTGCATTCTAGCAAGGTTCCTGTACTTTTTGTGCCCCCTTTGAAACCAAATTAAACAAACACTTTATAAAGTTGTACCTTTTTCCCTGCAATTCTTGTAAATTATCCATGGGGACGGGCTCTTTTGCGTCCGTTGCTGTCCCTCCTGCAGATTGACGCCGACCCCCATTGCTCCATTTCATATCTCAGGACGCCGCCCACTGCGCCCGAGTTCCCGTGCACGCGAGGACCGCTGGTGACGTGGTCGCAGGCACAAGATAATGGGCGGCGCTGTAATTGCATCGCAAGTGCCCGCCCATAATCTCGTGACCGCGATCTCCCCTCTGCCTCAAGCGTTCTGCGCAAGCGCTGGAAGATGACCCGACGTCACCTCCTTCCCATCCTGCCCTGCAGCAGAAAATAGATGGGAAGTTCCCTTTAATTATAAAATAGCTTGTAACTGCTTCCCCATACTGTCCTGCTCCCTTTCGCTGGAGGGGATCCAGGCACACTTACCATCCCAGTTGCTCAACGGTGGCTGCAGTGTCCTGCTGCCTTCTCCTAGGAGTGCGCTTAGGGCACGCGCAAGTACCTACTCTTAAAGGGCCAGCAAGCCCTAACCTAGAAGTGCCTCTCAGCCCATGGTTGAGAGGCACTAGATATTATGCCATCCTCCACTATGGGAGGTGCCTAGGCAATGTGGGCTATCCTTATAGACGCGCTGCCCAGTGGTCACGTAGATCCATTAAAATCAATCGGCCTGCACACACTTCCGTTTTCACATGGAAGTGTGTCCGTGTGGAGCTCATGCGTGTACATAAGCTCCACAGAGTAACATGTCCATTTTTCTACAGTAGCACTAATGTTACATGGCCTGCACAAGTCTTTGAAATAAAATTATTTTTTCATACTCACCTGTCTCCACCGCTGCTGTCTTCGGCGCTGCTTCCGCTTGTTTCCAGGCCTGCTCATTTATGTTTATGGATATTGACTGCACCATGGACCCGGAAGCAGCAGCGCTGGAGACAGCAGCACCAAGGGAAAGCAACGCCGGGGATAGGTAAGCAAAACGTTCCTGCTCCCTGTGTGTTATCAAAGATAGCGCACTGAGAACACACATGTGCCGAAATCAATGCACATGGATGGCTATATGCACCTTCAACAGCGTTTTGCACTGATGTGTGAAGGATTCTGTGCTAACATGTGTCTGAGAAAAGAAAAAAATTCTGTACAACGACTTAGTTGCAAAAGGTGTATAGATAGTTTTATTAAATATTATGAAAACATCATAGCAAGCAGGAAAAAATTACATAAGATGTAAAAAACATAGAGTCAGACAGTAAACACCAGCAGATGGCGCCCTCACAGCACACTGGCACGTAGGACCACACTGAAAAAAGCCAAAAATTGTGGAGATCCAGCTGAGAGGCACCCGTGCAAAAACACAAGTGCTTCAAACACTGGAATGTGTTAGACAGGCAATCAGTGCCCTGCCGTGACCAACACAGTAAATACAATGACCCATACAAACAAAACATAAATCAATGCAGAGTCACGGCAGTGTGCAGCCCAACGTGCCTGAATGTGAAATGAGGGTACCAGGCCCCGACCTACAGGTTTCGGTGTTTAATCCTTCTTCCGGGGGTGGTTTCAAGTAAAAAAATACATGCTTATAAATGATAGCCCTCAAATCAAATCTGCGCAGGTCTAATAGTCACGCCCTCCCCCTGCTTTCATGATGGTGATGCGATGCCGATGTCATTGGACTTCCGGTACCACGTGGTTTAACGGAGAGGATTGGTCCTTACATCACATGATTTGACCAATGACAGTGAGCGTCGCATGCCATTTTTGAGGGGCAGTTTGTATTGAGACTTTTTGATTGGTTCAGATCGACATGGATTTGATTGGAGGGCTATCATTTATAAGCATGTATTTTTTTCTTTTCTCATTTAATCTCTGTATATGGCTCTCTCCATATTGTAAATGTGACACGGCTCTGTCCGTGTCTTTTGGTATTGTTTACTTGCTAACATGTGTCTGTATCCTATTATCCGCTGTGCCCACTTAACCTGCTGCATCTATCTTTACCAGCTATGACTACCGTACCTGTTGCATCAGTATATACCAGTTGTGCCTGCCGTATCTGCTGCACCCGCCTACACTATCATCCAGCACATCTTTTCCCCCTGCACAGCCTAAAGGGTACTATACACACACAACGATAATCGCTAACGATATATCGTCGGGGGCACGGTGTTTGTGACGCACATCCGGCGCTGTTAGCGATATCGTTGTGTGTGACTAAAAAGAGCAACGATTGCAAAAACGTCAAAAACCGTTGATCATTGACACGTCGTTCCTTATCATATCGTTGGTGGTGCATGCCACTGGTTGTTCGTCGTTCCTGCGGCAGCACACATCTCTATGTGACACCGCAGGAACGACGAACATCTCCTTACCACAAGCCGTCCACTGGCAATGAGGAAGGAAGGAGGTGGGCGGCTTGTTCCAGCTGCTCATCTCCGCCCCTCCTCTGCTATTGGGCGGCCGCTTAGTGACGCCGAACGAATCTCCCCCTTAAAGGAGAGATTGTTCGGTGTCTCCAGCGACGTCACTAAGCAGGTATTTGCGTGTGACACTGCCGTAGCGATATTGTTCGCTACGGGAGCGATCACCCCCATGAGAAAACAGCGACGTGGGCGGGTGCTATCGCTAGCGGTGGCATCGCCATCCCCCCCCATCGACGATCGTTGTGACTGGCTGTTCAAATCTGAACCGCCAATCACATCGTTCGCACTGATTTTGGCTAAAACAATGCCTGAATCAGTGAGATTCTGTGAGATCTTGCTATGAGGTGCCGCAGCAGCACATCATAGCTGGAGCTCTAACATGTCGCCCCCCAGCCCCTGCAGCACTGATTGGAGCGATCGTGCTATGACGTGCAATCGCTCCAATCAGTATGCAGTGGGGAGGTCTGATCTGGAGGTGACCGCCCTCCCCTGGCTTGTGATGGTCTGGGGAGCCTTCCCCAGCATGTCTGCAGCGTGCACTGGCTGGTACTTGTAGTACCACGCCACTGCCGCCGCCCTATGTGAATATTGCTCCCCGTGATGGCCCCGATCCGCCCCCCCACGCCCCGATCTGCCCCCCTGACATCCCGATTTGCTCCCCCCCGCGATCTGCCTGCCTTCTTCGTGATCTCTATTCTGCTTCCTTGCTTCTGCAGCTGCTGCTCCGGTCTCCCCCACCCCCTCCCCATATGCTCTACCTCTTCGACGTCCGGTGCGTTGTTTTTTTGCATCTTTGCATTTTTGCAGAAAGGGTCCCTTTCTCATTCCTGCACCATATACATTGTGCAAACCTCTATAATGCCAAACTCCAATATGCATTTTATATGGTTGCTTTGATCCTCACAGGAGGCAAGTTGTGTACACTGTGACACATTGTGCAACCTCTTGTAATGCTAATATTCAATATGCATCTTGTATGGCTGTGATAATTCTCACAGGAGGCAATTTGTGTAGATTGTGACCCTAACACATTGATGCTTAAGAGTTTTTTTGTCTTTCCTGGAGGACTGCTGACTTCTTTATTATACATTAACTATGTTTCATATGTCATTGTATATTATATGTATGGATTATCAATGATCTGTCAGCAGTTGGGTAAGATCCCTAACATTTAGTGATCACCTGCCTATGTCCACACTTGTTTGTGCCGCCCTGCACCTATCCATCTAATAAAGTTTTTTCACTTTTTTGTACCCTGGACTTTGGTCGTATTTTCTCTTGTTTGTATCCTATATATAATGACTTGTCCTAGTCCCCATCCAGTTATTATGACCATTATGGTTTTTCTATATTGTTACATAATTCTCTGGTAAACTATGGTGTGGCTGTGGCTCTTTTTGAATACACATATGAGGTATCTGCATACTCAGGAGAAATTGCACAATACATTTATGATGATTTTTTTCCTGATACCGTTGTAAAAAAAAAAAAAAAAAAGCTACCTGGTTGAAGCAAAAATTTTGTGGTAGAAAAAAAAAAAAATAATAATTTTCACGGTTCAACGTTATCAACTTCTGTGGAACTCCTGGGGGTCAAGGGGCTCACCAAACATCTAGATAAATTCCTTGAGGGGTCTAGTTCCAAAATGGGGTAATTTGTGGTGAAGCTCCACTATTTTAGGCACCATGGGGGGGTGGGGGGGTCTCCAAACGTGACATTGCGTCCGCTAATGATTCCAAGTAATTTTGCTGTCAAATGGTGCTACTTCTCTACTGAGCCTCGCCATGCGCCCAAACAATTACTTTCCACCACATATGAGGTATCTGCGTACTCAGGAGAAATTGCACAATACGTTTTATGGTGCATTTTTTTCTGATACCCTTGTGAAAAAAAAGCTACCTGGTTCAATTAACAGTTTTGTGGTAAAAAAAATAAATAAATTGTATTCATGGCTCAACATTATCAACTTCTGTGGAGCCCCTTGGGGCTCGCTAAACATCTAGATAAATTCCTTGAGGGGTTTAGTTTCCAAAATGGGGTCACTTGTGGGGGAGCTCCACTGTTTAGGCACCTCAGGGGGTCTTCAAATGCAACATTACGTCAGGTAATGATTCCAACCAATTTTGCTGTCAAATGGCGCTCCTTCTCTTCTGAGCCCTGCCATGCGCCCAAACAATTACTTTCCACCACATATGAGGTATCGTCGAACTCAGGAAAAAAATGCACGATAAATTTTATGCTGCATTTTTTCCTGATACCCTTGTGAAAAAAAAGCTACCTAGTTGAAGCAACAGTTTTGTGAAAAAAAATTTTTTTTTTCTTTTCACGGCTCAACGTTATAAACTTCTGTGAAGCCCTCAGGGGTTCAAAGTGCTCACCAAACATCTAGAAAAATTATTTGAGGGCTCTAGTTTCAAAAATGGGGTCACTTGTGGGGGAGATCCATTGTTTAGGCACCTCAGGGAGTCTTCAAACCTTCAGACATGGCGTCCGCTAATGAGTGCAGCTACTTTTGCGTTCAAAAATTCAAATGGCGCTCCTTCCCTTCCGAGCTCTGCCGTGCGCCCAAACAATTGATTTTTACCACATAGAAAATGCACAATAAACTGTATGGTGCATTTTCTCTTTTCTCCCTTGTGAAAATGAAAATGTTATGGCTAAAGTAACATCTTTGTGTTAAAAAGTAAAATTTTCATTTTTTCCTTCCACATTGCTTTGGTTCCTGTGACGCACCTAAAGCGTTAATAAACTTCTTGGATGTGGTTTTGAGCAGTGTGAGGGGTGCAGTTTTTAGAATGGGGTCACTTTTGGGGATTTTCTGTCACCTCTCACCTTGGCCTCTCAAAGTTACTTAAAATGTGATGTGGTCCCTAAAAAAACTTATTTTGTAAATTTTTTGGAAAAATGAGAAATTGCTTTTGAATTTCGACCCCTTCTAACACCCTAACGGCAAAAAAAAAAAATTTGTTTCAAAAATTGCGCTGATGTAAAAGTAGACATGTGGGAAATGTTATTTAGTAACTTTTTTGTGTGACATATCTCTCAGATTTGTGAGCATAAATTTTCAAAGTTTGAAAATTGCGAAACTTTAAAAATTTTCGTGAAATTTCCGAAATTTTCACAAATGAACGCAAAAAATATTGGCCTACATTTACCACTGACATGAAGTACAATATGTCAGAATCGAGAGGATCCGTTGAAGCGTTCCAGAGTTATAACCTGTCAAAGTGACACTGGTCAGAATTGCAAAAAATGGCCCGGTCATTAGGGTGTTTTAGTGGCCGGGGACGAAGGGGTTAATAACTACCATCTGGAGATCAGAATCAAGACCCCTAGTTGCAATGTAAAAAGAGGGACTGATAATGAAAATTTAAATTCTACTAAAACATTAGAACAAGTAGAAATGATTAACATTTCAAAGTTCGGTTTGCCGATCTTGGACGGACTTCCCGATGTTCACCGAATGTTTTCAAACTCCATTGGATATAACGGGAGGCCAAACCCAAGTCAAAGAAAACACCTTGGGGGGGGGGGGGGGTTCAAAAAGCTTTCAAAACCGCAAGAATGTGTTGTACAGTGGAGCCCCACTGTTGTGGCACAGACATTTAGCTTCTGAGGGCATGTGCGCACGTTGCTTTTTACCTGCTTTTTACCTGCTTTTTTGCTGCTTTTTCTTCTGCGCTGTTTAATGCCAAAATGGATGTGTTCTTCTATTCAAGCAAAGTCTATGGGAATTTCGGTTTCTTGTTCACACTATGTTGTTCAAAATGCTGCCTTTTTGTGGCAGAACTTTGGACAAAAACTCAGCTTTGCAGTGCAAAACCCAAATGGCAAAAACAATTGACATGTTGCTTCTTTGAAAAGCTGAGTTTTTGACCAAAGTTCTGCCTCAAAAAGGCAGCATTTTGAACAACATAGTGTGAACAAGAAACCCAAATTCCCATAGACTTTGCTTGAATAGAAGAACACATCCATTTTGGCATTAAACAGCGCAGAAGAAAAAGCAGCAAAAAAGCAGGTAAAAAGCAGGTAAAAAGCAACGTGCGCACATACCCTTAGACTATTGACATAAGAAAAATAGAGGTGAATGAGAGACAGGCATAGGGCTGGTGCTTCCTCACCCCTGCCAGTACAAAGAATACAACCTGAGAGCCCCATCTTGGAGTCTTGACATTTAAAAACATTTCAGGCAGACAGCAAGACAGTGGCATCAACTCCCCCCTCATAGCGTCTTTGCACAGCAGTCGGGTATGGTTTATGCAACACACAGGATGTGGCTCGGCATTTCCATTTTTTTAAAAATCAAAAAAGGTGGATGAGTGAGAGGATTAGACCTGTTCCTCCTACACCCTGGCCAGTATAGGCAAGATACAACTTGTAGACCCATCTTAGAGTCTCCACAACTCCAAAAATTAAAAGGTCAGACAAAAGGAAAAGTGGCAACAATGGGTACAGACTACAAATTGTAGTGGGACCCTGTAACAAGGCCTGAACCAGCATTTTCTACCTTCACTAGAGACAGGAAGATAATAGACAGGTGTAGAGCTGGTGCTTCCAAACCTCTGTCACTACACCATCGCCTAGTCTGCACTGGGGAGGCAAAGTCATTGGACATCCATGACTTGTTCATCTTGATGAAAGTTAGGTGGTCTACACTTTCAGGGGACAGCAGCTTACGCTTATCCGTCACTACACCACCATCAGCGCTGAAGACATGTTCTGAGAGAACGCTGGCTGTCGGGCATGCCAAAACTTCAAAAGGCATGACTGGCCACTCTTCCATTGTTGAATAGCAAAATGCAGAGGGGTTCAAACAAATCATATGGCATCCATATCGAGCTCTAGATACTCCTGCATCATCCTCTCCAGTCGTCACACTTGTACTCTTTTCTGCTGGAGAATGCGAAGGTCTAAAAAAAAATGGGTGCCAAACCTCACAGAAATTGCTTCTGCCACTTGAACTGCTGTTGTTACAGCTAATATTTCTGCAATGATGAGACGTTCTCTTGGTTGTAATTCTAGAGCTGCGATTCAAACTGTGTGCCTCAATGGTGTCACGTGAAAAACTACTGTTAAGCTGTTCTACAAGCTTGTGTCGATACTCCAGCAACTGCGAGTCCCTTTTCGGGGGAGAGGAGGGGGGAGGGGGAACAATCTTGGATGGTACTCTGTACCATGGATCTAACAGAGTGGCAACCCAGTAGTCAGCACTATTTCTATTCCTAACAATATTGACATCATATTGTAGATAGTGCAGCAACAAGGCAGATGCTCCCATGAGGTCCAAGTCCATGTTTTGATGGTGGCGGGGTGAAGCTGAAGCTAGCTTCCCCCATCCCGTCCCACTAACTACAGACAACAGGGACAGGATAAATATCTTCTTCATGTCATGAGTTTTCTGCACCCATCACCTTTTCTTCTTTCATTTGTTCCTCTGCTCCTGCATCTTCACTACCAGTTTGTTTGTTACTATGAACCCGCCTCGATAGATGGACTATACCCTTCCATGATACCCGCCTGTGTGACGACTGTCCGGACCTTACAGAAAATGGTATTCCGTCTGCATCCTACTCTGATTCCACCTCTTCTTCTTGGACCACCACCTTCTCCAGCACACTATTCAAAGTATATTCCAACTTGTAGATGAGGAGAATAGTGATGCTGATGATGGCATTGTCAGCACCAACCATATTTGTAGCCATTTCAAAACTGTGCAGGAGGGTGCTGAAGTCCTTCATCTGTGCCCACTCTGCAATTGTGACTTGCACCACATCCGGACTGTGGTGTCCTAGGCTTTGCATTATGACATAGTGCACCACAGCTCATTGCTGCTACCACAGTCGCTGCAACATGTGCACAGTGGAATTCCACTGTGTCAGCACAACGTATATCAACTGCTTAACCTTTAGGCCGAAATACTTTTGTAGCTAAGCAAGTCGATTAGCCGCAGGGTGTGAACGGTGGCAGTGAGCACACAGCGATCGTGCCTTGTGCCGCAGCACATCCAGGCCAGGATAGGGAGCTAGAAATTGCTGTACAACCAGGTTTAGGACGTGAGCAATGCAAGGCACATGCGCGATGTCGCCCAGACGTACGGCCGCCACCAGGTTCGCACTGTTATCGCACACAGCCCTCCCTGGCTCCAGGTTCAATGGAGACAGCCATTGATCAAACTTGGCCCGATAGCGTTCCACAACTCTGCAGCTGTGTGAATGCGTTCTCCAATGGATATTAATTTCAGCACCGCCCGACAGCGTTGAGCCAAGGCTGCAAAGTTCAAAGGTGGGAGGAAGATTTTCTCTGCACTGTTGGAATGCGTGTTACATTAAGAGACAGGCTGTGGGTGCAGGTGGAGGAAGCAGAAGCAGTGGAGGAAGCAGTAGATCTAAAGGTTTGTCCTGCAAGCCTAGGTGATTTCTCGACTTGAGAAATTCAAGACTTGGGAAGCAGCCACCATAGTAACTTAGTTCCCAGTCAGCGAGATGCAACGCCCCTGGCCATGCTTGCTTGTCCAGGTGTAAGTGGTGAAATGCACTGTGGGAGACCGAGTTTTTCAAGGAAAAGGTATTGTTGTCTGTGACATGATGGTGTAGCAAACGCACAGCTTTTTAGAGAAGTAATAGCGACTGGACAACTGGTACTGGGGGGCGCCACAGCCATCAGCTTTCAGAAGCCCTCTGTATCCACCAGGCGGAAACGCAGCATTTCTATGGCCAACAGATGAATATGGTGAAGTTCAATCTCTTAGCTTTGGCATATGTAGGAAAAAATAATCTTTTCTGCGCTGAAAGGGGGTGGAACAGGTTGTAGACAACAAAATGGTGGACTCCCGAGAGAGGTGCAGGCAGAGATGTTATGGTGGGTTGTGAAACATGTGGCGTGCTCGGTCTCGGAGATTGGTCAAAAACAACAGGCATGTCCACTTCCGTAATAACTGATGGGCTCTCACTCACCTCTACTGTAACAGGTAAACAAGTGTAGGTTCTAATGCCAAAAACCTGGGTAAGAACAATTTTGAGGGTGACAAAGGAGGAAAAAGCATCAGATGAGGTTGATAAGGCGTCGAGTAGTTTGCAATGCCCGCTAGGCCGCACTTCAGCGCAGTAAGATTCAAAGACTAATGCATGTTGGTTGGTCGTGTGACAGTTCTTGTATGTAGTAAACAAAATATTTGAATTTCTGCCTCTACTGACTAGTTGTCTTTTATTTTATTTTATTTTTTTTTTTACAAATTTTGCAGAGAACGTGAGTTGGGTCATCAATTCCAGTCGCAGCAAAAAAAAAAAAAAAAAAAAAAAAAAAAAAAAAATGCAGGCTAGGCAACCCTTCCTGCCCATGCGAATTGTAGAATTGTAGACCTGTCACTACTGCTGGACACAGCCAGAGTTGTGGCTGTGGATGCAGTGATTGTCCTGGTTGCATCACTTCGTGTCTGTGCGGGAAACACCTTGTCTTCCTCCTCCATCTCCTCTGCTGAGCTACACAGCTGCGTGCCTCTGGGTTCACACCAAGTGGAATCTACTACTTTGTCGTCATCCTGTCTGTTGTGCCAATCTTCGCACTGAGAGTCACCCCCCTCCTCTTTCTGACCTGACAGCACAATACAGTACACATGCGACTCAGGTATCTGAGTCTCATCACCATCATTATGATAATCACCTCCACCCCTAGGGTTTAATGTCTATTGACAAGGGCCTGGCCCCTGCTCGGACCCTGATTCGTCCGAGCCCGGACCCAACTGACAAAGATTATGGGCATCAGTGCAGATGCTTTTTTCCTTTTGAGCCGACTGTGCAGCAGACCTGTGATAACCATGGGATAGAATGTGTGAACAGCTCTGCAGACTCGATCATGTGTGGTGGTTTGCCACAGTGTTTGTCGGTTGGAGAGTTGTGATGGGGGAAAACAAGTGTAACTGGGGTGGCACCTCTGAGGAATGAACAGTGTGTGACGTTGAGGTGCAGGAAGAGGAAGAGAGGCCACTTGATGCAGCGCTTGCCATCCACTCTAGCACATGCTATTTCCGGCTTTCATTTACAAAGTTGAAGCGATGTGCGGCTGCCGAAAAAATGGAGTGAAGTAGCCCATCCAGTAATGGAAGTTGTTCTCAGTTCTCTTGGGATAGGACGATCCCGTGTTTGCTCAGTTGAGCTTTGACTAACATTAGAACATCTTCCACGTACACCTCGAACACCCCACCTATTCCCCCTTCCATCACGACCTTGTGATTTACTACTCATGTTTGATGTACCCTTCCCCTTTGAAACAGATGATTTGCAACTCTAGGCCAATGCCTGTCAAACACCTGAAACAAAAGTAAAATTCTGTATTTCTTGGCCGAGTTGGAAATATTGGAAGTATCAATTTATAGATAGATGGTTCACTGGTAATTTTTTGGCAGGCACTCACAAGTAGCAATCCCTATTTACTGTATATAATGAAATGCCAATTTGTGGTACACTCCTTTTCCTACACTGCACGTCCCTATTCTACACTATTACTCTCCTATCTATCTCAACTACCTTTGATTAAAACCCTAGCTAAGCTAACTGTCTAGTAGCAACGGTGGCAGCACCTTCCCTGGGATTTAGCAATCACAAAATGGTGCCAACGCCGCATGTCTGCAATTTATATACAGAAGGACATGTGACTTACGCAGCCAATGCTACAAGCCCTTGTGTCTGAACCCTGTTGATGTTTTCTGCACCGTTATTGGCTGCAGGATCATCCACAAATAAAGTTACGAAAAAAAGTGAGCAGCTCCTACTGTCCTCTCCTCACCCCCTCCCGTCACATCCCCCCCATTCATCATACAGCACCACAATCCTATCAAAAAGCATAAAATGTTATTAGAAAAGCATTTTGCAAAGCACAAAAACTGAACATAGCCTTTCTTTACAATTTTTCACAAAAATGCTTGGGTACCCGAGCTTTAACCGGATAGGGAAATACTCGTACTGAATTTGAAACTGGAGAACGCGACCAAGTTTCCTCATCTCTACTAATAAGAGCATGATTAGTGACAATACAATTTAAAAAAAAAAATATGCATATAAGCATCATACAACTATTGTTTAGCAATACTTTACATAAGCACTAAAAATGGAATATAAGTCCACTCCAATCTACTAGGATACAAACATTCGGACTAATTTATAAATAATTTTTTTTTTTTTAAAATGTAACTAATTTACGTTACATTTTATCCACACACCTAATCCCTTCTCCTCTCTACCCTAATCACTGCTATTCAATTTGGAGGTGCGCATTTTTCTGGAATTTCTGTAAGGGGAATCTTTCATGGATGTCACCTTGGACTTCTCATTAGCCTAAAACCCACAGTCTAACAGCCAAGTGGACCGGGTGAAATAGATCCTGACAAAATTCTGGTGGCACGTTGTCAACGAACACCACATCGGTTGGGTGAAGCTTCTAGCAAGGGCAGAGTTCTCCTGCAATAACAACGTTAGCGAGTCCTTAGATTATTCTCCATTCTTCATAGTATATGGACAGCAGCCCAAAATCCCTGTGGCTATTACCTTCGGCAGATGTCGTCAAAGGATTCTCTGAACTCCAGAAGAAGTCCTCCATTAGGGTGAAAAGGCATGTAGTTAAGACACCTGGATCTTCCTTCTTTCCATCCCAGAGACAAGGTTTGGCTCTCTTCTAGATATGTCCACTTCAAGATGCCTTCCTACAAGTTAGATCCACACCTTATTGGTCCCTTCGAGGTGCTTCAAAAGATCAATGCTGTGTCCTATAAGCCGAATCTTCCATCCTCCTTGCAGATTCCCAACTCCTTCCATGTGTCTCTCCTCAAGCCTGTTGTCCTGAGCCGCTACTTCAGAAATCCTGGTATCCTTCCTTCACCACTCAGTGAAGAAGAAGACATCTTTGAGGCAAAAAGCATCCTTGCCATGAAAAAGAGTGAAAGGTAAAACCCTCTTTTTGGTTGATTAGAAGAAGCTTGGTCCTGAGTAGAGTTCATCGGAGCCCAAGGAGAATATTATTGCCCCTCTTCTCCTGAAGAGATTCCTTTCAGGCCTGGAAAAGGCTCCCCCTCCCAATCTGGGTGTTTCCAAAAGGAAAAGGGAAGATGACGTTTAGGATGACAGTGCAGAGCCATTTTGTTGGTGACCACAAATGTTTAAAAAGTGTCACCAAGGACAGCTGCATAGTGCAACCCACATAGCGCTCTGCACGCCCCACCCACCCACAATGTTCTGCCACACGCACGCACACACACAATGCTCTGCCACACGCAGACGTCCGCAATGCTCTGCATGCACACTCGCAATGCTTTGCATGCCCTGCATGCACGCACACATGCCCACACGCAATTCTCTGCAGGCACGCACGCATGCCCGCCCGCAATGCTCTGCCACACGCAGACGCCCGCAATGCTCTGCATGCACACCCGCAATGCTTTGCATGCCCTGCAGGCACGCACGCATGCCCGCACGCAATGCTCTGCAGGCACGCTTGCATGCCCGCACGCAATGCTCTGCAGGCACGCTTGCATGCCCGCACGCAATGCTCTGCAGGCACGCACGCAATGCTCTGCATGCACGCACATGCATGCACGCCCGCTGTGGCAAGGAAAGCAGGGGGTGGGGGGGGTGGCGGGAGGGGGTGTCATTAAGAAGGTAGCAGCGGCTCGATTGCGGAGAGCGGCGGGTGTCATTGGAGACTGTAGCAGGGTGGAGGGGCACCGGTACTCACACAGGCCGAGGGCGCCCGGGGAAAGTGCAGCACATGGGGCGCGTGCAGGTCAAAGCAGGGAGCTGTCCAGTATTAGGCTCTTTCACACATCAGTTTTTTGCCATCAGACACAATCCGGCAAAAACATGAAACGGATCCGGTGTCTGTTGCCGCCGGATCCGTTTTTTTCCCCCATAGACTTTCATTAGCGCCGGATGGCCTTGCGTTTCATCCGGTTTTTGCCGGATCCGGCAAAATTTACTTGTCCGGCAGCCGGATAAAACGTTGAAGTGAACGTTTTTGTGTCCGGCAAAAAAAACGGATAGCATCAGATCCGACGCCGTACAGCATGTTTTATAATGAAAGCCTATGGACGCCGGATCCGGCGTAATGCGGCAAAAAAACGGATCCGGCCGCCGGATCCGTTCTTTTTTAATTGAGCATGCTCAGTAGCACACCGGATCTGTCAAAAGACAGAGGGAACCAATGGAAAAAACTGATGCAACTGATCCGTTTTTTTCGCCAGATCTGTTGCATCAGTTTTTTCGCCGGATCGTATCTGATGCAAAAGAAGGGAATTTTGTTTACTTACCGTAAATTCCTTTTCTTCTAGCTCCAATTGGGAGACCCAGACAATTGGGTGTATAGCTATTGCCTCTGGAGGCCACACAAAGTATTACACTTAAAAGTGTAAGGCCCCTCCCCCTCTGGCTATACACCCCCAGTGGGATCACTGGCTCACCAGTTTTAGTGCCAAAGCAAGAAGGAGGAAAGCCAATAACTGGTTTAAAGACCAATTCAATCCGAGGAAACATCGGAGAACTGAACCATACCACATGAACAACATGTGTACCCGAAAAAACAGAAAAACCCCGAGAAAACAGGGCGGGTGCTGGGTCTCCCAATTGGAGCTAGAAGAAAAGGAATTTACGGTAAGTAAACAAAATTCCCTTCTTCTTTGTCGCTCCATTGGGAGACCCAGACAATTGGGATGTCCAAAAGCAATCCCTGGGTGGGTAAAAGAATACCTCATGATAGGGCCGTCAAACGGCCCTCTCCTACAGGTGGCCAACCGCCGCCTGAATGACTTATCTACCTAGGCTGGCGTCTGCCGAGGCGTAGGTATGCATCTGATAATGCTTGGTAAAAGTAAGTAGACTCGACCAGGTGGGTGCCTGACACACCTGCTGAGCCGTAGCCTGGTGCCGTAATGCCCAGGATGCACCCACGGCTCTGGTAGAATGGGCCTTCGGCCTTGAGAGAACCAGAAGCCCAGTAGAACTGTAGGTTTCAAGAATTGGTTCCTCGAGCCCCCGAGCAAGGGTGGATCTGGAAGCTTGCGACTGTTTACGCCGACCAGCGACAAGGACAAAGAGTGCATCCGGGTGGCGCAGGAGCGCCATGCGGGAAGTAGAACCTGAGTGCTCTCACCAGAACCAACAGATGCAAATCTTTCTGAAATTGATGGACTGGACGAGGACACAAAGAAGGTGAGGTGATATCCTGATTGATATGAAAATGGGATACCACCTTAGGGAGAAATTCCGGAACCGGACGCAGAACTACCCTGTCCTGGTGAAGGACCAGGAAGGGAGTTTGTATGAGAGCGTTGCTAGCTCGGAAACTCTCCTAAGAGACGAGACCGTTACTAGAAGGCCACTTCCCGTGAAAAACGGGAAGGGAGACATCCTTCAAAGGCTCGAAAGGCGGCATCTGGAGAGCAATTAGAACCTTGTTCAGATCTCAGGGCTCTAACGGCCGCTTGTACGGAGTGCTGAGAAGACAAACTCCCCGTAGGAACGTGCGTACCTGAGGAAGTCGTCGTTTCTGAAAAAATACAGATAGCGCTGAGACTTGTCCCTAAAGGGAACTGAGCGACAACCCATTTTCCTACCTAGATTGCAGGAAGGAAGGAAACATAGACGATGCAACCGGCCAGGGAGAAACACCCTGCGCCGAGCACCGAGATAAGAACATCTTCCACGTCCTGCGGTCAATCTTGGCGGACGTTGGTATGCTAGCCTGTCTCATGGTGGCAACCACGTCCTGAGGTAATCCTGACGACACTAGGTTCCAGGACTCAATGCCACACCATCCGGTTGAGGGCCGTAGAATTCAAATGGAAGAATGGCCCTTGAGACAGCCAGTCTGATTGGTCTGGTAGTGCCCCCGGTTAGCCTACCGTGAGGCACCACAGAACCGAGTGCCACAACATCCTCGGCCAATTTGTAGCGACGAGGATGGCGCGGCCGCAGTCGGTCTTGATCTAGCGCAGTACTCTGGGCAACAATGCCAGAGGTGGCACCTAAGGTAGCTGGAACTGCGACCAATGCTGAACTAAGGCGTTTGCCGCCAGAGCTCGATGATTGTGAAACCGTGCCATGAAGCTGGCACATTGTTGTTGTGCCGTGACGCCATTAGATCGACGTCCGGCCTCTGTCAGCGGCGCCAGATCTCCTGAAACCCGTCCGGGTGAGGAGACCATACTCTTTCGGCCACACCTCAGCGACTTAGGAAGTCAGCTTCCTAGTTTCCACACTTGGGATGTGAATTGTGGATATGGTGGATGCCGTGTCTTCCACCCACATCAGAACCTGCCGGACTTCCTGGAAGGCTTGCCGGTTGCGCGTTCTTCCTTGGTGGTTGATGTATGCCACCGCTGTGGAGCTGTCCGACTGAAGTCGGATATGCTTGCTTTCCAGCCGCTGTTGGAAGGATTGTAGGGCAAGATACACTGCTCTGTGTTCAAGAACATTGATCTGAAGAGTGGACTCTTGCTGAGTCCACGTACCCTGAGCGCTGTAGTGGAGAAAAACTGCTCCCCACCCTGATAGACTCGCGTCTGTCGTAACTATCGCCCAGGACGGGGATAGGAAGGACCTTCTTTTTGACCAAGAGGTGAGAAGAAGCCACCACCGTAGAGATTCCTTGGCCGCCTGAGAAAGAACGACGACTCTGTTGAGGGACGTCGACTCCTCGTCCCATTGGCGGAGAATGTCCCATTGTAGTGGACGCAGTAAAACTGCGCGAAAGGAACTGCCTCCATTGCTACCATCTTACGTAGGAAGTGCATGAGGCGTCTCAATGTGTGCGACTGGTTCTTAAAGAAGAGCTTGCAGCCCGTAGTGAATGCTGTTTGTCTAGCGGCAGCTTCACTATCGCTGAGAGAGTAAGAAACTCTATGCCTAGATATGTTATCGATAGGGTCGGGGTCGGATCTGACTTTAAAAAGTTGATGATCCACCCAAAACTCTAGAGAGTCTCCAGCGCAACGTTCGGGCAGTGTTGGCATGTTTCCTAAGAGAGTGCCTTGACAAGTAGATCGTCTAAATACGGGACCACAGAGTGACCCTGAGAGTGCAGGACTGTGACTACTGCTGCCCTGACCTTGGCGAAGACCAGTTGGACTGTCGCTAGCCGGAAGGTAGAGCTACGAACAGAGGGTGTTCGTCTCCTATAACGAAGCGTAGAAACGCTAGTGCTCTGGATCAATCGGCACGT
The DNA here is from genome assembly GCF_048569485.1 of Anomaloglossus baeobatrachus. Taxonomy (NCBI): domain Eukaryota; kingdom Metazoa; phylum Chordata; class Amphibia; order Anura; family Aromobatidae; genus Anomaloglossus; species Anomaloglossus baeobatrachus. The sequence goes on from NC_134357.1 coordinate 556,300,949, forward strand.
GTGGATAAGCATCCTTGATGCCTAATGATGCTAGGAAATATCCTTGGGACCTTGAGGCGATGACATGGCGGAGGGATTCCATCCGGAACCGCCTGGTGTCCACGAGCTTGCTGAGCATTTTTAGATCCAGAACGGGACGGAACGGCCCGTTGTTATAGGTACCGCAAAGAATTTTGGGGTAAAAACCGTGACCTTGTTCCTGAAGAGGAACGGGGGTCATCACTCTTTCTGCCTATAGAGTGCACCCTGTTTGCAGAAGAGCAGCGGCCCGGCCGGGAGGTGGAGAAATTCTGAAGAATCGAGTTGGAGGACGAGAAGTGAGCTCTATCCTGTACCCGTGAGACAGAATGTCTCACACTCAATGGTCATTGACCTATGGCAGCTAAATATCGCCAAGGCGGGAGAGCCTGCTACCGACCGAGGCCGCAAGTCATGAGGAAGCCGCCTTGGAAGCGGGTTTTCAGACTGTCGCTTTTTTGGGCGAGACTGAGCCCGCTAAGAATCTTAGCTCCTCTGATCCTTTTGAGTCCACATTGGACGAGGAAAAATGGGACCTGCCCGAGCCTCGAAAAGGCCGAAAACTCCGACTGCCTCTTGCTCTGTTGGGGTTTGTTGTGTCCGGGCTGAGGAAAGGATGAATCCTTACCCCTGGACTGTTTGATGGTTACATCCAACGCTCACCAAACAGTCGGTCAGCAGAAAAAGGCAACTGGTTAGGCAACCTTTTTTGGAAGCAGAATCTGCCTTCCATTCACTTAACGAGCAGACCAGGCTCTGCTTAAAAACACGGAGTAGCGGAGGCTACCGCCGCACGGTTCGCAGAGTCCAGGACAACCTGAATCGCGTAAGAAACAAATGCAGACATTTGAGAGGTTAAGGATGCCACCTGCGGCACAGATGTACGTGTAACCGTGTCAATCTGTGTAAGACAAGCTGAAATAGCTTGGAGTGCCCCAAGGGAGAGAATGCCGGAGCCAACGGTGCGCCGACAGCCTCATAGATGGCTTTCGACCAGAGATCCATCTGTCTGTCAGTGGCATCTTTGAGTTTGCAGTTCCATCTCCCACTGCAACTATGGATCTAGCTACAAGCTTGGAGATTGGAGGATGCCGCTCGGGACATTGGGTCCAGTCCTTGACCAAGTCAGGGGACAGGGATAACGTGTATCCTAAGCCGTTTGGAGAAGCGCATATCTGGATAAGCGTGGTGTTCCTGGACTGCCTCTCTGAATGCAGAGTGGTCCAGAAAAATACGTGAAGCTGACTCCTCCACTGGAGGAGCTGTGAGAAATAACCCACATTCTATAGATGGACGCTATAAGATTATTTACTATGGCGTCACAATCAGGTGTATCCAGATTGAGAGCGGTCTCAGGATCAGAATCCTGAGCCGCTACTTCCGCCTCATTACACAGCGAGTCCTTCTGTTAGGACCCTGATGAAACCGAGGCCGCTCATAGCGAGCCCACTTAGGCTGTCTGGGACTGACGTCCGTGCAGAGCCGTGACTCTGGGATGCGTGTGACATTCCCGGAGCTGTTAGTTATTCACACTGAGGGGGGCCATGGATCAATGATTCAACAGTGCCCATATTGTGAGAGACATGTCCGGACTGCTAGGCTTCTAGTATCATAGCCATAGTCTCAGAAAAACTGTCAGTAAATACTGCAGACACCGTCCTCATCCCCTGGCCATTAGTGCATACAATGGGAGTCTATGTACCTGCCGGCCGTATAGCCGTACATGCTGTACCAGCTGTATAGAAAAACATGTGGTTCTGCACCTTTGTTTTACACAGAGAATATGCTGATAACTCCTCCGCATAATCCAGGAGGGTATATACAACGTGCGACCAAACAGTGCAATGTATATAGTACAAGCATATCTATAAGTGCACTTCTGCACTAGTGGGGTTAGCACCACAGGTGCTGCTTAACGCCTGTTACAGCGATTGTGTGACTATCAGAATGCCAGGGTCTTCCACACTTGTCTCTGTATCGTACAGAAACTGACACTAATGGCTGCCGGTGTCCTTGTAGAGAAGGAAGCCGTGGGCGTGCCTGAGAAAGTGCGGGAATCCGGATTCACAGTGCACACAGTGAGAGGGGTGGAGTATGCAAAACATACTCCAGCTCTCAGCTCTGCTCTATGCAGCGTCACGCCCCTACCCTGACTGTCAGGGCTGTGGGCGGTAACGAAGGGGGACTAGGCCCAGAAGCCGGGGACTCGAGTTAACAGCGCGGCCGCCGTAAAAGCGCGGGCCGCGCTGAAGTCCCCGGCGCACCACAAGTGCCAGCCGCGCCGCAGTTCCAGCGGCCGGCGCGACCGATTCATAGAAGTGGCCAGCGTCCCGCCCCTCTCCTGACTGGCAGGTCTGGGGGCGGGAACGAACGGAAGCAGGCCGCAAAAGCCGGGGACTCTAGTTATCAGCGCGGCCGCCGTAAAAGCGCGGGCCGCGCTGAAGTCCCCGGCGCACCACAAGTGCCAGCCGCGCCGCTGCCAGCGGCCGGCGCGACCGATTCCTGGAAGTGGCCAGCGTCCCGCCCCTCTCCTGACTGGCAGGTCTGGGGGCGGGAACGAACGGAAGCAGGCCGCAAAAGCCGGGGACTCTAGTTATCAGCACGGCCGCCGTAAAAGCGCAGGCCGCGCTGAAGTCCCCGGCGCACTACAAGTGCCAGCCGCGCCGCAGTCCCAGCGGCCGGCGCGACCAATTCCCATAAGTGAGCCTGCTTCAGCAAAGCTGAATGAGGCCATGGCACAGGCGCCGCAGCGCTGATGTCCCCCGGCGCACTACAACACCCAGCATGCTGCGGTGTGAGCGCCAAATGCACGGGGACACAGAGTACCTTGAGGAAGCAGGGCCATGTCCCTGATGTACTCCGCTCCATCCAGCATCTTCTCCAGGGGCTGTAGATGGAGCACGGTCTCAGTGCCTGGAGACCGGTAAATCCCACTTCACCCAGAGCCCTGTAAAAAGGGATGGGGAAGGAATCAGCATGTGGGCTCCTGCCGCCGTACCCGCAATGGGTACCTCAACCTTACAAACACCTCCGACATACAGTGGGGTGAGAAGGGAGCATGCTGGGGACACTATATGTGTCCTCTTTTCTTCCATCCGACATAGTCAGCAGCTGCTGCTGACTAAAAAGTGGAGCTATGCGTGGATGTGTTGCCTCCTTCGCACAAAGCACAAAACTGGTGAGCCAGTGATCCCACTGGGGGTGTATAGCCAGAGGGGGAGGGGCCTTACACTTTTAAGTGTAATACTTTGTGTGGCCTCCAGAGGCAATAGCTATACACCCAATTGTCTGGGTCTCCCAATGGAGCGACAAAGAAAAAACTGATGTGTGAAAGCAGCCTTAGGCTACATTCACACGACCGTCCAGTTTTTGCAGTACGCAAAAAACGGACCTGTTTTTTCACGGATGCATCCGTCTGGCATCCGTGTGACATCCAATCGTTACGTATACGGGCCGTGTGTCATCCGTATGCCTTCCGTTTTTTTGCAGACCGCAAAAAACATGGAAGCAGCTAGATAGAGGGATAAATAGAGGGATGGATGAAAGAATGAATGAATGGAGGGATAGATAGATAATAGACGAGAAAGACATATATAATGTCCCACTCCCCAGCATTTTGTAATCTTGCACCCTTTAGTGCCTTTCATGTGGCACTAAAGGGTGCTTAGCCTTGTATTTAGCCAAAAAATAAATAATTAAAAATAAACGACTTTGGGTCCCCACTATTTTTTGTAGCCAGCTCGGGTAAAGCAGACGGCTGCAGCCTGCAGACCACAGCTGTCAGCTTCACCTTGGCTGGTAATCCAAAACAGAGGGCACCCCCACGCTGTTATTTTAAATTAAATAAATAATTTAAAACAAAAAAAAACGTGGGCCCCCCCCCCCCCCAAATTGTATCACCAGCCAAGGTAAAGTGGACAGCTGTGGTCTGGTATTCTCAGACTAGGTAGGTCCGCGGTTCTTGGACCCTCCCCAGCCTAAGAATAGCAGGCTGCAGCCGCCCCAGAAGTGGCGCATCCATCAGATGCGCCAATCCTGGTGATTTTCCCCAGCTCATTCCGATGCCCTAGTGCAGTGGCAAACGGAGTAATATATGGGGTTGATACCAGATGTGTAATGTCACCTGGCGTCAAGCCCTGGGGTTAGTGATGTCACGGTGTCTATAAGATATCCGATATCAAAACCCAGTCAGTAATAAAATAAAAAAAAAAAAAAAAAAAACCGACTACAAACAAATTTTTATTTGAAAAAACACTCCCCAATACATTCCCTCGTTCACCAATTTATTGAAAAGAAAAAACAAATCCGGGTCTGGCGTAATCCAATAAGGGGGTCCCACGGCAATCAATACTCACTGTCCCAGTCAATAAAGAACAGAATGTTCCCCATTGGCTGGGAGAGCAGTGCAGTGACCTAAGCTAACATCATGTCAGCCCAGGTCATTACAGGGCATGACTAGCGCTGACTTCAGGAGGTTAGCGAGGTACATTACCTGCGGTGATTGAAGCTGCTGCACTCCTGACATCAGCGCTGGTCACCAGGCTCGGTCTGGCCCGCCGGGGTACCGGGGAATTCCCCGGTAGGCTCCGGGCCCTCAGTGAGCCCCTGTGCTTTACATAGTGTGGGGCAGTGTATAGCGCCGTGGTGCCGCCGGTTTATCGGGGCCGGCGTTATGTGCAGACAGAGTGGGCAGGGCCCCCACGCTCTGATGGGCCCCCGCTCTGAGGGCCCCCAGCCTTTCCATTACAAATTGCAGCGATAGCACAAGTTCCGTGTTATCACTGCAGTCTGTACGACTGCAGAAGGATCTGCGGTGACATCACAGTCATGTGATATCACCGTACGTCCTGCACTGCGGAAGTCCCAGACCTGTCCTGGAGACCGCGCTGCTATTCAAATGTACACGCATCTTTCAGCCGCGCGTACATGTGAACAGTGTGGCTGGTGACAGGACTGAGGCGGAGGAGCTGCTCAGCCCCGCACCAACACAGCGGCCGCCATCACACTGCCGCCGGAACAGCAGAGGAGAGGACGCGCAGGGCCGCAGGTAAGCGCTCAGGAGCCGAAGAAAAAAAAAAAAATGTATTCCCGCGCTGCCTCTAGCTGCTTCCCAGACCGCAGGACACAGCTCCGGCTGTGTGCTCCCGGGCAAGTCCAATGCCTGCAGGAGCTGCCGGTAATCAGCTGATGAAGTCTCCTGACGCTGATGCCGTCAGGAGACTTCAGATGATTACCGGCAGCTCCTGCAGCGATCGGACGTGTGTAGTTTTTCTTTTTTTTTTGCACTGATGCATTAACTGATTGTATAACCGGGTTTTATACAATCAGTTGCTGTGTGATGTGCTTCAGCCCCTTGAACCTGACAGCATCTGATCGCTTTGTTTTCCAGCAAACCGATCAGATGATATTGGATCTGGATTGGACGGCGCGGGACCCTTGACCCAGGATTACTGCGGAGGGGAGTTCTTTATTTCAATAAAGATGGAGTCACTAATTGTGTTGTGTTTTATTTCTAATAAAAATATTTTTCTGTGTGTTGTGGTTTTTTTTTTTTTTTTTTTTATCCTTACTAGAAATTCATGGTGGCCATGTCTAATATTGGCGTGACACCATGAATTTCGGGCTTAGGGCCAGCTGATAATATACAGCTAGCCCTAACCCCATTATTACCGAGCAAGCCACCCGTCACCAGGGCAGCTGGAAGAGTTGGATACAGCGCCAGAAGATGGCGCTTCTATGAAAGCGCCATTTTCTGGGGCGGCTGCGGACTGCAATTCGCAGCGGGGGTGCCCAGAAAGCTTGGGCGCTCTGTACTGCGGATTCCAATCCCCAGCTGCTTTGTTGTACCTGGCTGGACTCAAAAATTGGGCGAAGCCCACGTCTTTTTTTTTTTAATTATTTCATGAAATTCATTTAAAAAAAAAAAAAAAAGGGCTTCCCTAAATTTTTGGTTCCCAGCTGGGTCCAAATAGGCAGCTGGAGGTTGGGGGCAGCCCGTAGCTGCCTGCTGTACCTGGCTAGCATACAAAAATATGGCGAACCCACGTCATTTTTTTGGGGTGCAAAAAACTCCTGCATACAGTCCTGGATGCAGCATGCTGAGCCTTGTAGTTCTGCTCCCCCTGACTCTCCCTCCAGCATACAGTCCTGGATGGAGCATGCTGAGCCTTGTAGTTCTGCAGCTGTCTGTTCTCCTGCATACACTAGTGGAGAATGAAGAACATACTGAAGAAGGAAATTACATCAGACCTTTTTTCTTTTTTTTTTCCCCAACAATCTTTAATGGCATTGTTCACTGATAAAAAAAATGCAATGAGCAAAAACGCATGCGTTCTTTGCAGCTTTTTTTGCGTTTTTTTGCCGCAAAAAAAAACGCACAAAAACACAGCGTCAAAAAAACGCAGTGTGTGAACTTAGCCTAACGTGTATGTGTGAACAACGGCATAATAGGGGTCAGGAAGGGGATAGGAATGAGGATTTTACTAAAGGATGGGGGGCCCATTCATACCCTGCACAAGGATGGGGGGGGGCCATTCATACACTGCACAAGGATGGGGGTGACCATTTCTACACTGCACATGGATGGGAGTGACCATTTCTATACGGCACAGGGATGGGGGGGGCCCGTTACCTATATACAGATCTCCTGTTTATAAAGTCATCTGTGATCACTGTATTACCTGTACACTGACACTATATACAGAGCTCCTGTGTATAATGGCACTGATGGTAATATTAATGTTATTAGTATTGTGGTTTTTATTCATGATCATTTAATGTAATATTCGTCATTGTGTAGTAGTAATATGTGGTCTTTTCATCGTTTGGTGGTATTTGTCTCTTGTATGTAGTATTATTTGGTAGCCTGGTCATAGTGTCGTGGTATTTCTCCCTTGTATGTGGTAATATTTGGTTACTATGTGGTCTAATTATGGTGTGGCGGTATTAGTCTCTTGTGGTTGTGTTTGATCACTATGTCTTGGTAATATGTTATCTGGTTATGGTGTGGCGGTATTACTCTCTTGTATGTGATTGTATTCGGTCACTATCTGGTGGTAATATGTGGTCTGGTCACGGTGTGGCGGTATTTCCCCTTTGTATGTGGTATTATTGGTCTTGGTATAGTGGATTGTGTTGTGTCTGGAGGTCACTTTTTCTCTCTATCAATATGGGGAAGAGTCTTTATTTCCAATAGTTTAAATATTTGAATGTTTAACCCCTCGCTGTCTTAGGATTATTACACTGCAACAAATATGTATTTACAGAGGTTCTCCAGCGAAAACAAGTAATCTCCTTTACTAAGGCCACGTGCACACAGTATTTGGTGAGTTTTTTACCTCAGTATTTGAAGCCAAAACGAGGAATTGTAAAATCAGAAAACTGAGAGGAAAAGTATAATAGAAAGACGGGCACCGCTTCTGCATTTTTCACCCACTACTGATTTTGGCTACAAATACTGATGTAAGATACTGACCAAATGCTGAAAGTGTGAACGCGGCCTAAGTATGTGATAACTTATTCATCTGTTGGGGTCTGATTGCTGGGACCTGCACTGATCTGCAAAATGTGCAGCTTCTATACCCCATTACACTGGAGCTCATGTCCGACTCGACCCCTGATCCATTCATTCCCTAAGTGGCTATGAGCGCTGCGCTTGTTATTATCTGACTGCTCCACAGAGGATGGATAAAGCTGCGGTCACACATCCCACCCCACAGAGGATGAATGGAGCTGCGGTCACACATCCCACCTGCCGCTGCATTGTATAATGGGCATTTCATTCTTTGATCGGTGCGGTTTCCACTGGTCTGGTTCCACCGATCAATAAGTTATCATCTACCAAACCTGTGGATCGGTGATAACTTGTCACCAAAGATCGCAGTACTGCAAACTACTGTAATTGTACAGAGTTATTGTGTGTGCACAGGAGATGTGCAGGAGCCGCCTGTGCTTTACAGTCAGCGCTCCACTATAACGGGCATAGCAGCTAATAGATATTTGCATGTAGCTGTAGGGTGGTGGGCCCCTAGAGTTATTTCCCCTGGTAGGCCCCAGACACCCCAGTCTGACCCTGCTGGTCACCATCTTCTATGCCCGCAGCGTTCTCAGATCACCTCTCGCGAGCGGCCCATGACGTCATCGGTATACACAGTTTCGGGCCGTGCACAAGATGTGATGTGACGAGTGCTTACGTCAGGAGAGCAGGACTTCATCAGCACAGGTAATGATCTCACCTAACTTCCTGATGGCGACGCTCATCATCCCCGCAGCTGCTCGCACTGCAGTGTCAGTATAAGCCTGCACTGCAGTGCTGGCATATGCTGACACACTGCAGTGCAGACAACTGCGGGGCTGGCGGGGGGCGGGACACAGACTGCACGGGCACCGGCTAACGGAAGTCTCACAGAAGTGCTTCCGTGTGGCTTCCGGGGATTTTGCGGGCCCATTGACTTGTATTGAGTCACGGTCCGATATCACGGAACAGAATAGAACATGTTCCATAATAATGGAACGGACATACGGCATCCAATGTGTTGTTTTGTAAGATTGGATGCACACGGAAGTGCTACTATGTGCCATCCGATCCTACACAAAATACATTGAAAAGATGGTCCTGTCTGTGGGTCCGCAAAAAAACAGGAACTGACCAGGACAGACGGAATGGTCATGTGAATGAGCCCTTAAGTGTAGGGTCTCAGTCCAACCATCAGAGTGAATACACATGGGGCTGCCATAAAGGAGGTGATTAACTGTCTTTACACACAGCAAATCCAAGATGGCAGCCCCCGGTGCTTCAGTAAAACTAGAATTAAATAAAAACTAAATAAACAGTGAATTTAATTTTGTATTAAAAATACTTGATTTCATAATAGCTATTATTAATACAAAAATAAAAAACACGCGACACCTTCTCTTTAAAGCATCCTCCCCCTACAGATAAGAGAACTGGGCAGCTGAGAGTCAACCTCTTCTAATTTCAGGGGATAGGGTGGATCCTACCTGTAAGATCTGGCTGAAACAGATATCAGCAGTGGTCTAGCAGCAGAATGGTGACCATTTGATATGGCCGGACTACAACCCTGATAAAGCAGCCACAGCCGGTGACTGAGAAGAATCTGTGACTTCTCTGCATTTAGTGGTCACTACTCACCTGGATAGTCATATGTAGGAATTTCCACTTTAAACCACTCATCATCCCTCACATATGTCTCTGTAGTATTAATATGGGGCAGATCTTCAACCTGAAACAAATATTGTAAAAGTCACAGACAGATGGAGAAGTCCCATCTATGATCAGCTCTAATCCTGCCATCTCCACCGCTCTCATTACACAATATAAAACATATTAAAACATATACCGTATTTTTCTGACTATAAGACGCACTTTTTTTCCTCAAAATCTTGGGGCAAAGTGGGGGGTGCGTCTTATAGTCCGATGGCTGCGGGGAAGGGAGGGGGGGGTTTCGGTGGTGGTGGAGCGGGTCATCAGAGGCAGGAGCAGGCTGTAGCAGCACCTACCGTGACCACGTGGGCCCACTCATTAGCTTCATTTCATATGCACTGCATTCCGACACCCATCATCTCTCAGCCCTGAAGGCGGCGCTGAGAGGTGGGCGGGATGATGGGCGGGGCATGCGTGCATACTAAACAGCCGGCCCGCGTGATCATCCCTGGCTCTAACAGCCTCGAGTGAACTTGTGTGGCTATATTCACTGATTCACTGCCCCCCGCATATCATCATCAACGCAATGGGCAGTGAATAAGTACGGTATACTCACCGGTCACTTGTTCCCTGCAGCATCGCAATGTCCTCCTGTCTGCCAGCCTGCTGATCTGCGTGTAGAGCGGTGCACACAGCGATGACGTCATCGCTATGTGCACGGCTCCACACAGCGATGACGTCATCGCTATGTGCACGGCTCCACACAGGTCAGCGGTGCTGCTGCTGGCACAGACAGGAAGAAGAGCGATGCTGCGCGGTGTGAGGATAGGTGAGTATACAGCGGGAGTCCTCCACTTGTGAGGCGAGACTGAAGTGAGCGCAAGATCAGCGGTGACTTCAGTAAGGTGATGTGTGGTGACAGCTGAAGTCACCGCTGATCCCGTGCGCCTCACTTCACTTGTAGCCTGACCCTCACAGAGTGGTTGTGCTCTATAGCCGTTCGCTGTGATTGTCAGATGTAGCAGAGCTGGATGTGTCGTGGGACCTCGTGTGGATTACGCCGGACCTTCAGGGGTGTTTTACGCGTTAATAAAGTGGTGATAGGTTTTTTTTTGTGTGTTTTATTTCAAATGAATGATGATTGTGTTTATTTACTTTCACTTACAGATTAGTGCTGAGGGGGGGGGGGGGGGTGTCTCCTAGACACCTGCCATAACAAACCTAGGACTTAGTGGCAGCTATGGGCTGCCATTAACTCCTTATTACCCCGATTGCCACCACATCAGGGCAATCGGGATGAGCCGGGAAAAGTCCCGGGACTGTCGCATCTAATGGATGTGGCAATTCTGGGCAGCTGCTAGCTGTTATTTTTAGGCTTGGGGGGCTCCTAATAACATGGGTCTCCCCAACCTGAGAATACCAGCCCCCAGCTGTGAGACTTTATCTTGGCTGGTATCAAAATTGGGGGACCGCATGTGGGTTTTCTTTTTTTTTTTATTTAATTTACTGTACGATATAGACCCGGCCACTGATGTCTGTGATTGGCTGTAGTCAGACAACTATCACTCAGCGTGGGGGCAGGTCTGCCTGCAACCAATCACAGATACCGGTGAGCAGGGAAGGAGTGAATATGTTATGAGCCTAATGAGCGGCCGGCTCTGGAAGATGAAAGAGCTGCTGCGGCAGCAGTGTGACGGCCAACTGGTGATTAGTGAGTATGTAGCGCTTGCTCCTACTCCTTTGCGTCCGATTCTGGTCCACATAAACTTTATATGGGGAGCAGTATCTGGCCAAATACCAGCTCTCCGAAACGCAGGGACAAAATGCAAAAAGAATTGACATGCTGCAGTGGTCACCAGAAAGACGCAGCAAAAAAAAAAAAAAAAAAAACCCACTACACTGTGCGGACAGCAAAAATGGAATCCCATAGACTTTGCTGGGGAAGGAAATTCATGCAGTTTTGAGACCAAAACTTCACCTAAAAAAAACGTGCAAAAACACGGCAGAAAGCGCAGCGTGCACACACAGACTAAAGGGTTATGTTTTTATGTGATGGGGACATATACTGTATACAAGGATGGGGATAATATACAAGGCAGGAGGATCAATACCAGGATGGGGTACCTTAGTAGAGAATTTAGGAACATTATCCCCATAACAGTGTCAGCAGCAGATCCTCGCCCCATAACAGTGTGTCATGACCACTTTTTTTGCTTAAAATTTTATTTTCTTCCTCTAAAACCAGGGTGCGTCTTATAGTACAAAAAATATAGTAATACTGGAGGATAAAACAAGACTGAGCTCAAGACCTTCACAGCCGTCTACACATCATAGGGAGATTTCATGGCCCCTTCTCTCCATCTACCTGATGATCCTGAGCAACATCGGGATCTTCTTGTTTACAGTCCTGTGGGAGAAGAGGACGAGGACATCTCTCTGGTGTTGTCCTCTTACTGGATAGATCTGGAGGAGACACATACAGGGACTGAATTCATTCCTTACATACAGATAATTATAGGCCGTGTGTATTTAGTCCTGTCTATTACCTGGTGATGTGAGGGGCTGGGGATCCTCCATCATGACGTCCTTGTACAGATCTTTGTGTCCTTCTAAATACTCCCACTCCTCCATGGAGAAATAGACGGTGACGTCCTGACACCTTATAGGAACCTGACACATACAATGATACCGTCACCCCCGATCCCTTCATAGCGTTACTGTATAATGTCCCAGCATTCCCAGCAGTGTCACCTCTCCAGTCAGCAGCTCAATCATCTTGTAGGTGAGTTCTAGGATCTTCTGGTCATTGATGTCCTCATGTATCGGGGGGTGAGGCCCCGTGATTGGGCTCAGGGGTCTTCCCCATCCCTCAGACACAGGGGCCTGACAGCGCTCACTAGAGGTCTTCTTCACTACTGTGTAATCCTGGTTATGGAGAGACACAGTAAGAAATCTCACTCCAGACATTTCCAGAGTCCTCACCTCTCCAGTTCTGTCCATCTGTTATTCCCATAGATAAGAATGGTGTAATGTGACGTCATCAGAATCTCTCACCTCTCCAGTAAGCCGGAAGAGGATCTCTAGGGTGAGGTGTAATATCCTCTCCGCCATCTTGTCCCTGTCCATATCCATCCTTCACGGGGCAATCAGGAGAATTCTCTTCTATAGAGCGACTGTTCTCCCCCAGCATCTAATGTGTATGGAGCCTGAGCCCAGTAATGGGGAATCTCCACACACCTCCTCCTGCAGAGCCGCACACTAGATATATGGCTGCTCTGTGCTTCCAGGACCTGTGATGATGTCACATGGAGGGGAGGAGTCAGGGGTCACATGATCAGCTCCACAGTGTAAGCAGGACTCTGCTGTGCTGGGTGTCATGGTGCTGGATGAGGGGAAGTTTATGTGTGGGGTCAGGAGGGATTTACAGAGTGGATGTAGCAGAGCCGTGTGTGTACAAGGTGTACGGAGCGGAGCCGTGTGTGTACAAGGTGTACGGAGCGGAGACGTGTGTGTACGAGGAGTATGGAGCGGAGCCGTGTGCTTACGAGGTGTACGGAGCGGAGCCGTGTGCGTACAAGTTGTGTACAGAGCGGAGCCGCGTGCGCACGAGGTGTACGGAGCGGAGCCGCGTGCGCACGAGGTGTACGGAGCGGAGACATGTGCGCGGTGTACGGAGCGGAGACGTGTGTGTACGAGGAGTATGGAGCGGAGCCGTGTGCGTACGAGGTGTACGGAGCGGAGCAGTGTGCGTACGAGGTGTACGGAGCGGAGCCGTGTGCGTACGAGGTGTACAGAGCGGAGCCGTGTGTGTACGAGGTGTACGGAGCGGAGACGTGTGCGCGGTGTACGGAGCGGAGCCGTGTGTGTACAAGGAGTATGGAGCAGAGACGTGTGCGTACAAGGTTTATGTAGCAGAGCCGTGTGTGCACGAGGTGTACGGAGCAGAGCCGTGTGTGTACGAGGTGTACGGAGCAGAGCCGTGTGTGTACGAGGTGTATGGAGCGGAGCCGTGTGTGCACGAGGTGTATGGAGCAGAGCTGTGTGTGCACCACGTGTATGTAGCAGAGCCGTGTGCGTACGAGGTGTATGTAGCAGAGCCGTGTGTGCACGAGGTGTACGGAGCAGAGCCGTGTGTGCAAGAGGTGTACGGAGCAGAGCCGTGTGTGTACGAGGTGTACGGAGCGGAGCCGTGTGTGTACGAGGTGTACGGAGCGGAGCTGTGTGTGTACGAGGTGTATGGAGCGGAGCCGTGTGTGTACGAGGTGTATGGAGCAGAGCTGTGTGTGCACCACGTGTATGTAGCAGAGCCGTGTGCGTACGAGGTGTATGTAGCAGAGCCGTGTGTGCACGAGGTGTACGGAGCAGAGCCGTGTGTGCAAGAGGTGTACGGAGCGGAGCCGTGTGCGTACGAGGTGTATGTAGCAGAGCCGTGTGTGCACGAGGTGTACGGAGCAGAGCCGTGTGTGCAAGAGGTGTACGGAGCGGAGCTGTGTGTGTACGAGGTGTACGGAGCGAAGCCGTGTGTGTACGAGGTGTGCAGAACAGAGTTGTGCATGTACGGAGCAGAGCCGTGTGTGTATTATGTGTGCAGAGTGGAGCCGTGTGTGTATTTCTACACAGCTGACACTCTCGGGTCAGGAGAGTCACCGGCCGGTCCGGACAGTGCGGTGCGATCCATGTACGGGTCATCCGCTCCTGTGACTTTCGCCTTACACCGACTCCGTCACTTTTCCAGCTTTAATTAACCTGTAACTTTTACTTTGTGTAATTAAAATCTTCCGAGGTGTGAAATGTAATATACGGTGATGATGCATTTAATACATATTGAATATAACCAAAAATGCAGGACTAATTTAAAATGGCGCTTGCATTTGTATAACACACCCATTGTCTGGTTCGTCTCAGACAAGGGGAGTTTTCTTGATCATGAGACTTTTATTAATACATGCTGAGTTAGCTTAATAACATGATGAAATGCATATATACTGTATATATTACTCAATGTAAGCTCTTTCTGCTGCTTAACCAATAGGATTTTAGGAGGCACCCCTGGCCCTCAGCCAGAGGGCTTCTTATAGTATTCCTTGTACTTTTTCAATAAATCAGAATTCTGCATCGACCATGCCTGGCGGACTTTGATTTGTGTAGAGATTAGAGCTGAGCGGATCCGGACTGTAAAAGTCCGGATCCGCACGGTTTCAATGATATCTGGGTGCCGGGCCCGGGCGTGGGATTCCGGGTGCACGATCCGGATTCGGCAAATAAATTAAAAATAAATAAAACAACAAATAAGCGTCATTTTCATACTTACCGAGACTCGGTGTCATGGCGGCACACTGCTTCCGGGTCGTGCATTCACTTCCTGTATTGTGCACGCAATCACACAGCTTTCCGTGTTTTCACCGCCCACCGACCGTCCTCTCATCTGTGATTGGTTGCAGGCTGACGCGCCCCCCAGCCTGTGACAGTCTCTGCTGCAGTCATTGCTCATCGCGGCTCAGTCATAAGCTACACTCAGAGCTGGCAGTCTTCCCTATGGCTGCTTGCTCTGAGATGTAGCAGCGCTCAATGTGTCGTCGTGGGACGTCGTGTGGATTACGCCGGACCTGGAGGGGTGTGTTGGGGGGTAATAAAGTGCTGAAGAAGGGCGCGTTTTGTACTTTATTTCAAATAAAGGATTTTTCTCTGTCTTTTTTTTTACATTCACTTACAGGTTTGTATGATGCAGGTATCTGATAGACGCCTGTGCCATCACAAACTTAGGGTTTAGTAGCAGCTGTGTGCTGCTATTAACCCCTGCTATTACCCTGATTGCCACCACTCCAGAGCAATCGAGAAGAGCCAGTATTGCACCAGGAATATCACATCTATTAGATGCGGCAATACCGGGCGGCTACGGGCTGAGAATATACCAGCCCCCAGCTGGCGTTATCATGGCTGGGGATGAAAACGGGGGGACCGAACGTCGGATTTTTTTTTAATTATTTATTTCAATTAAAAAAAGGCTGCATGCGAAGGACTCCCGCGAGTCTGACATCGCAGCACAGCACTTCTGACAGGAGCGTGCATGTGTTTCTAGGTACATGCACGCTCATGTTCAGAGAACGGCAGGCTGTAAAAAAAAAAATAATTTCCTGCCATCACATGGAAATTTGTTGCTGAAATCTGGTGCAGACGATTTCAGCACCAAATGTGCACCTTCTGGCAAAAAAACTGCGTCAAAAATCGCGTAAAAATAACTGTGGAAAGAAAATGCTGCAAAACACCGCATTTTTTGCCAGGAGGTGTAGATTGGATGCAGGAATATGGTGTAAAAATGTCAGCACCAAATTTGCATCCCTTGGCCCAAAAAAAAAAATTAAAAAAAATTCTGCCTGCAAGTGGAAATTTGGTGCTGAAAGCTGGTGCAGATGACTCCAGCACCAAATGTGCAACTCCTAGCAAAAAAAGCGGCAAAAATTGCGGAAAAATAACCGCGACAAAAACCGCGGCAAAAAAATGCGGCAAAACACCACGTGTCTTTGCCAGGAGTTGTAAATTGGATGCAGGATTATGATGTAAAAATGTCAGCACCAAATTTGCATCCCTTGGCCCAAAAAAAAAAAAAAAAAAATTCTGCCAGCAAGTGGAAATTTGGTGCTGAAAGCTGGTGCAGATTAATTCAGCACCAAATATGCATCTCCTGGTAAAAAAAATGCAGCAGAAATCGCAGAAAAATAACTGCGGCAAAAACCACAGCAAAAAAATGCGTCAAAAGACCGCGTTTTTTGCCAGGAGGTGTAGATTGGATGCAGGAATATGGTGTAAAAAATTTCAGCACAAAATCTGCATCTCTTGGCCATAAAAACTGCAATTTTTCTGCTAGGAGATGCAGGTCTATGAACTCAGTGACCTCCACCTGAGGTCAGGTTAGCTGCGATCACAGATGAAGGACCATGGGAACCTCCAGCTGTGACCGCAAATGACCTGAGTGACGTTACCGCTCATTGCGCAGCTCATTCACTCTCTGGAGCTCACAGAGAGCGGTCGGTCGTGCCTCTCTCTGTGATATTCAGAAGTTAAAGAGCTGAAGCGGCGTGGGACCTCGTGTGGATTACGTCGGAGCTGCAGGGTGATGGGGGGTTAATAAAGTGGTGGAGGAGGGGGTGTTTGTATTTTATTTCAAATAAAGGATTTTTCTGTGTGTCTGTGTTTATTTACATTCATTTGCAGGTTGTGATGCAGGTATCCGATAGACGCCTGTGCCATCACAAACCTAGGGTTTAGTAGCAGCTGTGCGCTGTTATTAACCCCTGCTATTACCCCGATTGGCACCGCATCACACCACCGGGAAGGGCCGGTATCGCACCGGGATTGTCACATCTAATAGATGCGGCAAAACCGGGTGGCTGCGGGCTGGAATACCAGCTCCCAGCCGGCGTTATCTTAGCTGGGTATGAAAATTAGGGGGAATCGCACGTTGTTTTTTTTAAAATTATTTATTTAAATTAAAAAAAAAGCCGCATACGGTATTACCGGAATCACACATGTGAGGGACTTGCGCGAGTCTGCCATGGCATCACCCGGCAAAGCCTCGCACGTGTGACTGAATACACAGCACAGATACAGCATGACAGCTGGGGCTGCAGCCGCGAGCTATATCTGTACTGCCGATTGTTCATTTTTTACCACGATACTGACCGGCAGACACTTGCACTGCTTTCCCCACCCTCCAGCTATCCTGGCGCCTGTGATTGGTTGCAACCAATTACACGCGCCGGTGGGCGGGCAAAACAATGAATATTGAATTGTCGGCTCCGGAAGGGAATAGCGTGACTCGGAATGAGTGTGTCACCATGATAGCGCCTCGGTGAATATGCTGCGCTCGCTCCTACCCCCTATCCCCTCCACAAATGTTTTTAACCTCCGTATTCCGGTCCCCATTGACTTATATGGGCACCGAATTCCGGAGCAGATCAGACTCTTTAAAATCTGGCAGTGATCCGCCAGTACCAGATTTTTGGCCGTTCGATCAGCTCTAGTAGAGATATATATATTGCATGCAATATAGCTTTTTAATTACTAATTTGGAGTGCAGGTGTCAAAGAGATAGACGTGCATCATGTTAATGGCATCAACCTAAATTTCCAACCACGTCAGCTGGCGTCCCAGTGCGGGGCAAGGGTGAAATATGTCCGGACCGAGGAGAGCCGTGACACACTTCCACTCTACCACGAACAACAGGAGGCCTGGAAATTGCAACTCCTAGAAGGTAAGAAAATCAATTATCTTATCTTCTTGTGTTTCTTCTTTTTTTGTGTGGGAGTGTGAGGTATCGGCTGCCAGAGTTTGGACACACTGTATGACCATCCTAAAGTCCTAGCTCTTGAACCTAATCGTGTTTTCCTTTAACATCTGCATTTTTTTGTTTCTGAGTTTTGGATGGACCGTGTATGTAGTGTGAATAGATTTTGATAGTACTTTAAATATCAACAACAGCTGGCGTATAGTGATGGTGAGTGTAATTTCTTATCACCCACGTGATACTGGTTTGACATGTACTCTGATTCTTCCGGAAGCAAGAGTTTTCAGACTAGACATTTACACTGGAGTAGCGGTAGATGAACCTGTTGTGTTGTGTTGTTGTGAACTGAGGTAGAATCTAGACATTTGTGTAATTCTGTGGATCTGCATAGTTGCTGGTGCAGAAGAGAAGCGTATTACTTCACAGACCAGGCATCCTCTCATGATTAGGAGGCAACGCCCCCCACCCTATAAGTCGTCCCCAGAGGGTTGGACTTGTGTAGTTTCTCTAACTCAAAATCCCGATTGGAATGAAACTTGTGCAGTGTGTGGGGCTCCATGTCCACGTAAGGCCAACCCATTATTTCATGTATTGAATGCAGATGGCATGCCCTATGTCCTGCCCTCCCTAGCCTCTCCAGACGCCATTTCAGGTCAGGCCGCACCCAGTTCCTCTTCAGCAGCCGGTTTTGAATCAATCATCCCCATAATAACAGTAAACAAAAATGTAGACTGGATAAACTACCTGTACTACAACCAACAACGCTTCGTAAATTACACCAGAGATGCCCTAAAAGGAATTGCTGAACAACTAGGACCCACCTCAGTTATGGCCTTTCAAAATAGGATGACCCTCGACATGATACTGGCAGAAAAAAGGGGGGGTCTGTTAAATGATAGGATCTAACTGCTGTACTTGCATACCTAATAATACTGGCCCCGATGGGAGTATAACTAAAGCCCTAAAAGGCCTCACTGATTTGTCCGAGGAATTGGCCACAAACTCAGGTACACAACAATGGGACACTTGGTTTGGTTGGTGGAGAAGGTGGCAAGATGACCTCATTAAGGAATTATTATTATCTGTGTTCTGATGGTATTGGCCTTAACCATGTGCTGTGTAGCTCCATGCATCAAGAAGATGGTATCTAAATCTATGGAGGAGACGATGACCATGCATGCCGCTTTTGATGATGTTTCACCACTGCCTGAGGAATATGAGGCTCTGAGTGTAACCAATCCTGATAAATATGAACTGATGAGAGGGCCACCACCACCTCCTTCTCCCCAGATACTGTATGCCAGTGTGGAACATAGGCAAGAGGACAATTATGGGACAGGAACTGATTTCTTTCTGTCACCCTGTGTTTTCCTTTCCCCTTTGATCCTCAGCGAGAGGGCTTCTTATATTATTCCTTGTACTTCCTCAATAAATCAGAATTCTGCATCGATCATGCCTGGCGGACTTTGATTTGTGTAGAGATATATATATATTGCATGCAATATAGCCCTTTAATTACAAATTTGGAGTGCAGGTGTCAAAGAGATAGATGTGTATCATGTGATGGCATCAACAAAAATTTCTAACCACATCAATGGAGTATAACACCGGCATATCCTCACACCTAATATAATATACCGTGATGGAGGATAACACCGGCATATCCTTACACCTAATGTAATATACCGTGATAGAGGATAACACATGTATATCCTCACACCTAATGAATATACCATAATGGTGGATAACACAGACATATCCTTACTCCTAATGTAATATACCGTGATGGAGGATAACACCGGCATATCGTCACACCTAATGTAATATACCGTGATGGAGGATAACACCGGCATATCTGACGCACCCCAGGGCTTTGTGGTACTCGGTCCTGGGCCTTGTATTCACTGGGGCGTATCATGGGTGGCCGTAGCCCAGTTCCGTAACCCTGGGGGTCGCTTAGAAGGGGATAGAAAGGGAAAAATAAAAATAAAGTGTTTTTCTTGACGCCACTTGTGGTATACGGCTATATGTATAAAGCCGCCGCTGCAAAGTCTTTCTCTGCTGGGGCTGATGGTATTGGGCAGCTTGGATATTATGGCTCTCCGCAAGTAGAGCTAGACCCCAGGGGAAGATGATGGTGGTTGTAGTACGGTGATGCAAACTTATAGGAAGAATTCTGACAACACAGGAGCTGCGGTTTAACTTTTGCTTTACTCACTGGTTTGGAGTAGCTGCAACCCGGCTGGTGCTGGTCTCTACCAATCGGGTATTCCCTTTGTTCGAGTGCCGGTGTAGTGACCTGGTGAGCTTTACTTCCATGCACCCGTCTGTAGTTGGTGGGTCCCCGTGGCCTGAAGCGTTCTTGGGGTCCCTTCCTGTTGTCACCGTCTTGGCCAGTATGGCAGGCAGATTGAACCTCTCTTGGGTCAGACCTCTGTCCCCGTTCCCAAGTTCCCTCTTTGCTGCTGTGCCCTGGACACTAACGTCATGGAGGTCCTTGATGGTCCCCTCACCGGGCCATTTTTATCAGGTGAGCTTGTAGCGTCCTCCTGAACTAGGGCTCTGCACCCCACCAGTACTCGGTCCAGTGAGTACTCACACTGTACTCTCCCTGGCAACCGTACTCTTTTTACTCAATCAGTCACTTTACACTCTCCGTCTGTGTACTGACTTCTGACTTAACGTCTTGCTGACTCAACGTCTAACTGGTTTCTGTCTGACAAGATGTCCATCTCCCTTCACTCCACTGACTAGCCCCTCCTCTTCCCAGGTGGAGGGGCTAGTGGATTGGATGCGTCCCGACCAATAGGTGGCCATCCATCAGTTCCGTCTCTAGCCTGTCACCCAGTGTAGGGAACAGGGCGTGGATTTGTGTGTGCGTGTGTTGTGGTTCTTACCGGCAATGGTCTTCCAGGAATCCAGGGTTAGATGTAGTACCCTGTGGCACCTGACACTCAGAGGCGCCACATTCCCCCTTGGTAAATCCCAGCAAGTCCTCGGGCTGCAAACATAAACAACAAATTATCACATTTTTTTTTTTTAAACCAAATTTTTATTTCTTTTCTTGTAATGGTAAAATAGGGTACAGAATGAAGAAAATAAGGGTCATCAAATCAAAATATCAAATAACATAGTCTCTACAATTTATCGATCAAATATTTGTCACGGTCATCAAATTTGCTCATTCCCCTTCTTCGTCAATGTATATTTCCATTATTCAGTCTCCGCTACCCCCCTTCAGCATTCCTTGATAACTTGTTACAAACATTACTTATAAACACTATCCCTCCCATCCCACCTCCCCTCTCCATGCGACACAACCCAGAATTTGGCAAACTATACTTTCAGCTCGCACAGGGACCCTGACAGGTCTTCCTTCATGTACCATTCCGTAGACACAAATGTGGACATTATTTGTATTATTTCTTCTCTAGAACATATAACGCTTATGAACTTTCTCCATTTACTGAAAAATTTTGGTGTCATCCTTTCTTTACACCTCTCCACTATCACCTTCTCCAACATGAGCGTTTTTTTCAATTGATTAACAAGTTCTTCTTTTGTTGGTATTTCCTTCACCAGCCACTTCTGAAGAATAGCCCTTTTACTTATCATTGCTATATCATGGAAAAGATTCGGTAACTTGTCTCCCCCTTTCTCTCCTTCCTCCCGATGCTGATAGTGAAATAACCAGACCATTGGATCCAACTCTACATTTCTATTCCAGATTTTCCTCACTACCCCTTGGACTTGTTTCCAAAATCTTTCAATCCTTTTGCACTGCCATATCCCATGATATAGATCTGTTTATTCCGTACCACAATTTGGACAACTCATCATCTTATCTGGATGTCTTGCATTCAGTATATTAAATCCATAGATAGCTCTATGTATGATCCTGAATTGGGTATCTCTTAAGTTCTCATTCACAATCTTCTTTCTCATCACCATCCAACCATTCAAAATCTTCTCCTCCGCCTCTTGATCTCCCAACTGCTTTGCCCACCCTTCCAACATTCTTCCTGATATGTTAGGGACTAACACTTCTCTCATATTTCCATAAAGACTTGATATATTTGTGGCATGGATGTCCCTATATATGATTGCATCCATCTGATTTGCCTCATATTCGTTATTTATGTTGTATAGTTTCTTCATTATCCCTTGTTTCACCTGTTCAAACTGGAGAGTCTGGAATGGGCACAAGTCATACTTTGCTCTCAACTCCTCACACGTCATCCATCTCCGTTCTGTATCATGCATCAGGTTTTTTAGAGTTCCAATCCCTTTTTCCCTCCATTCTTTAAAGAGATAATTTTCCCTTCCCTGTGGAAAGTCAGGACAAGCCCATATATTAAGGAATTTGGAGATGTTCCAGGCTAACCCGAACTTTTTCCTAACCGCCATCCAAGTCATCACTGTGTTTCTACAAATCAGTGAGTGTTCAATATTGGGCGGCAAATTTGGAATGGAGGTATGTAGCATTGAACTCAGGTCCCAAGGTTTACAAAATTCAGCCTCTATATCCCAGTCAGAATACCTACTTGTTCATCTAATCCAATCGACTACATGTCTTAAGATACAGGCCAAATTGTACCCCCTGATGTTAGGTAGTCTGATCCCTCAATTTTCCGTTGCTAACATTAGCTTTTTGGCACTAATCCTCAGCCTATATCCCTTCCACAAAAAACGTGAGAACGCTTTTGTCAATCTGTTCACATCCGAGTGTTTAAGAAGCAATGGGATTGTCTGCATTGGATAGAGAAGCTTGGAAAAGCTCATCATTTTATTAGATGATTTCTTCCCAGAAGAGTCAACGGCAAATTTGCCCAACCTTGCAGTTCACGTTCAATTTTCTCAATCAAAGGGGAATAATTTAATGAATATATGGTCTTAGTATCCCTCCTAACCTGTACTCCCAAGTATTTAATTGTATTTCTAGCTATTGGAATGTCACATAATGCACCCCTCTCCCCCTCCGCTCTCTTTCCGTCCAAGAAGAGAATTTCACATTTGTTTTTGTTAAGTCTAAACCCTGCTAACCTCCCAAACTCCTCAATTTGTTCTATGACTCTACTCAATTGCGTTTTAGGTTTGCTCATGAACAGGATTATATCATCAGCAAATAAGGCTGAGTGCAATGACTTCCTCCCTACCTTGATCCCTTCAAACCATCCCCCCTCATTCAAACGTCTATCCAGTGGTTCAATAGCCAAGTTAAACAATAGTGGTGACATCGGGCATCCTTGCCTGGTTCCCTTCATCAAAGGAAATGTTTTTGACAGAAATTCTGGGATACTCACTCTTGCCTGAGGATTTGCATAAAGGACCCTCACAAAATTCCTAAAAGCTCCGTGTAAGCCCAGGTGATCTAACACCTGTTCCAGCCATGACCACCTCACATTGTCATAGGCTTTCTCCGCGTCCAAGGTGATCAAGGCTGGATGCCCCTCCCTCCTTTCTCTGCTTTACTACATCAATTGCTAGCATTACTTTCCTAATGTTTGTCACCACTGAACGCCCTTTAACAAAGTCAGCCTGGGCGAGATCTATAATCTCTGGCAATACTGCCGCTAACCTATTTGCCATCAACTTCGCTAAAATTTTTAGGTCTTGATTAATCAGCGAGATGGGCCTATAACTAGATGGGTCTTCTAAATTCTTTCCTCCTTTAGGAATGAGCTTTATATAGGCTGTATTAAGTGTATCCGATATTCTTTCCCCGTCCATTATCTTATTGAATAACTCTGTCAATATAGGTGAGATTTGATCCTTCATAATTTTGAAAAAACTGCCGCTAAAGCCATCTGGTCCCAGGGCCTTTGTCGTATTTAACTCTCCTATAACCTGTAGCACCTCCTCCTCCGTCACCTTTTTATTCAGAGCCTGTAAATTTTCCTCCATGAGTGTAGGCAGTTTTGTTCCTTTTAACCACTCATTTCCTTCTCTCCTATCATCTAACCCCTCCTCTTTATATAAACCTGCATAGAAGTCTCCAAGAATATCGTTTATCTCTTTGGGATCTGTCGTTTAACTCCCCACAGCGTTTCTCAGTGACATAATATGTGTCATCGGTCGTTGTCCCCTTGCCAGATTTGCCAATAACTTCCCTGCCTTGTTCCCGAAGCGATTCAACTCTCGTTGTGTCCTGTACATACCTTCTTTCCTTTCTACCCAGTCCTCAAAATTGCCCTTCGCCTCCACCCATTTTGCTTTTGTCACCCTTGATGGTTTTTCTAAGAAGTCAGTATAGGCTTCCCTGACTGCCCGGCTAGCCTCCTGAAACTTTACTTGTGCCTGTCGTTTCGCCTTTGTCGTATATCCTATCACTTTTCCTCTCAAAACTGCCTGAGCAGTCTCCCAATACAATAGTGTTTCCCCACTGTGCTCCTGATTCGTCAATGTATAATCCACCCACCATTCTCTCAGTATTCTATGGAAGTTCTCGTCCAAAGTCAAGAATGAGGGGAAGCGCCATATATAATCCTGTCCTCTCTGAACTTTATCAGCTATACTGACTACCACTGGGCTATGATCCGATATTACCATAGTCTCTATAACTATCTCTTCTATCTTCTGCAATAAATTCTCACTTTTCAGCCAAAGGTCAATCCTTGACCAAGAGTCGTGTGGGTGGGAATAGTGTTTAAATTCTCTCTCTTGCGGGTGATATAATCTCCAGAAATCCTGTAGTGTAGTTGTATTTAACAATGCTCTCAGCGACCCCTCCGTGTTCCCCCCCTGCTTCCTCTGACTCCTCCTGTCTTCTTCCTGAGAAACCACTGTATTGAAGTCTCCCCCCACCAATTTACATATATCCCCATCCAGCAAAATCTTATTAGCTATATTTTAAAAAAAAAACCTTTGTTCCGTATTGGGTGCATATATATTGTGGATTCTAAAAGTGCTTTGAGTACCTGAAATCTTTATATGTATGTATCTTCCTTCTTCATCTGAATCTTGTGTTTCCACCTCGTGTGCAAAGTTTTTATTGATCAAAATAAGAACCCCTGCTTTCCTACCTTTTGAGGCCGACCCATATACCCTTCCCACCCACATCTTGTTCATACGGAAGAACTCATCCTTTTGCAAGTGCGTCTCCTGTAATAAAGCAATATCAACCTTAAGCTTCTTGTGATGACGTAGTATCATATTTCGTTTGTGCAGCGATCTGAGTCCCTTAACATTCCACGTAATGAGCTTAACCATAATCCCCAAAATCAACAGTTCCTTTTTCAGGCCGTGTCGCATGGGTTCCCCAACTCTCTTCCCCTCCCCTCCCCCAACTGTATATAACCCCTCCCATCCCCAACTTTACAAATACAATTAACGTCTTCCATTTTTTCTGAGATGATTGAGACTCCTTTCAAACCCCTGCTTCAAGTCAAGCTCTCCATGAAGCCACCCCACTAAGTCACCTCTCCCCCTCTACTGGCTATTAACTCCTTGCCCCTAAACAGCCTTTATAAATTTATCAAGCTCCTAAAACCGTCATTAAGAGAAGAAAAAGAGAGAGAAAAAAAAGCATTAGTAGATGATAAAAGGGAAAAAGTAATAAGCATGAAAAAGAGAGAGAGAAAAAGGGAGCGAAAGAGAAAGAGATAGAGAAGAAAGAGAAAAGGGGGTAGGCGAGACTTTAGAGAGTTAAGTCACATTTGTCACCATACGGCTCCATTCAGCAGTCCCAAATTAAGTCCTTGTCTTGCCTGCTTGTTCATGAGCTGCTGCCTCTTCTTCCTCTTTTCCCAGCTGAAGTCGCCATCTGTCGCTTTTCCTTCGGACTGGCTGGTCTGGATCTCGATTGACTCCACTCTGGCTCGTTGTCGGGTTTAACTGCAGATGTTATGTTTGCAGAATCTGCATGTTTCGGATCAGTGAAAGTTCCTTCTTTTCCATTCCTCTCCTGTCGCCGTGTTCTCCCCTCCTGTAGTATCTCTCACTCCGCCTCTACTCTAAAGGATCCCGAAAAGTCTTTGTGACCACATCTGCTCCTCTTACTCTTAGTATTGCTGGGTATAAAAGCTGGAATTTAATGTTTTTGTGATAGAGGGAAGTGCAGATCTGACTAAAAGCTTTTCTTTTTCGTGTGACTTCTGACGAATAGTCGCCAGATAATAGAATCTTGTGTCCCTGAATGCATAGTGCCTGTTTCCTATTCCTGAAGGCCTGTAGAATTTCTTCTTTATCTTTGTATTCCAGGTATTTTATAATAACCTGTCTTGCTCTGTACATTTCACCTTGCCTGGAGGTATTATCATTGTTACTGTGACCATCTCTTTGTTCCCTTATGGGTCCCACTCTGTGCGCTCTTTCTACACGGCAGCTATGTGGTAAGCCTAAAGCCTGGGGTAATTCTTTTTCACAGATTGAGTCCAAATATTTTGTTGTCAC
The DNA here is from genome assembly GCF_048569485.1 of Anomaloglossus baeobatrachus. Classification (NCBI taxonomy): domain Eukaryota; kingdom Metazoa; phylum Chordata; class Amphibia; order Anura; family Aromobatidae; genus Anomaloglossus; species Anomaloglossus baeobatrachus. The sequence continues at coordinate 556,326,805 of NC_134357.1, forward strand.
TGTCTCAGGCAGACCCACCAGCCTTAAGTTATTCCTCCTAGATCTGTTTTCAAGATCTTCTATTTTATCCTTCATGAGCTGAGCATTAGTGTTTAGCTCCTTAAATCTGCCCTCCAATCTTGTCAGATTCTCTTCAGCATCAGAAACTCTTTGCTCTACCTCTGTCAGTCTCATATCATGGTGCTCCACATCCTCCTGCAGCGCAGCCAAAGCCTTCTTCACTGAGGCTGCTATTGCCTCTCTGATGTCTGCTGTCAGATGGTCTGCCACTTCTTTTGCCAGCCTTTTGTAATCAATCTCATATCTTTCCACCAAGCCCAATGTCTCTGTACCACTCTGCATACTCTGAATTCTTCTGTTATCTTGGCCTCCTGCACATTGCTGCAGCTGCCCTTGTGGTTCCTCTCCCTCCTCCCCCTCCTTCCTCCTCACTGTCGGCGCCATGTTATCTCCACTCACCCCCTCCTCCCTCTGTTCTGCTCTGGGCTTGAATGGTGTTCCTCCACTTCTGAGGAGATAACGATCCATGCACTGACAGCTGGTAATTCAGTGCAGCCTCTCTATGTTGGTCTAGGGTGCTGTTTGCTTCTGTAGGTCGCTGTATATTGCAGGGGCTGTATGGAGCTGCTCCTTCTCCCTCCTCACATCTCAGCGCAGGAACAGGAAGTCCACATTTTTTCAATATGCAGAAAAACTTAAGAACTTTCTTCCCTTGCAAGGGAGGTATTTTTTTTCCTAGAAGGTTTCAATAAAACATTTATTTACATGAGGCACCCCTCCTGCCACCCACAACCCGGAGTCCCTGGTCTCCTCTTCAAAAGACTATGTTGCAGAATACGGGTTCTCTTCGAAAGATTTTCTGCAGTGTTATGGCCCCGTTACATGCATCGACGTATCTAACGATATATCACCAGGGTCACCGATTCCGTGACGCACATCCGGCATCGTTAGCAACGTCGTTGCATGTGACACCAACGAGCGGCCGTTAACAATGGAAAATACTCACCAAATCGTCCATCGTTGACACGTCATTCATTTCCAAAAAATCGTTAATTGTTGAGGACGCAGCTTGTTCGTCGTTTCTGAGGCAGCACACATCGCTATGTGTGACACCCCGGGGACGACGAACTACTGCTTACCTGCGGCCGCCAGCAATGAGGTAGGAAGCAGGTAGGCAGGATGTTACGGCCACTCATCTCCGCCCCCCGCTTCTATTGGGCGGTCACTTAGTGACGCCGCAGTGACGCCGCACGAACCGCCCCCTTAGAAAGAAGGCGGTTTGCTGGCCACAGCGACGTTGCTAGGCAGGTAAGTGCGTGTGACGGCTCCTAACGATATTGTGCACCATGGGCAGCGATTTGCCCGTGACGCACAAATGACGGGGGCGGGTACGCTCGCTCGCGATATCGGTGCGTGTAAAGCCCCCTTAATTCTGGTAGTTTCTACAACTGGCACAACTATTTACACTGAAAGCTTTTGCTACTACCAGTCCAGTAGCTGGTGGTCCATGATTATCAATATCAATTTAATGATCCAAAAAGTTTATACAGGAAAGTCTCTGTAGGATCAATGCATTATAATAAACCTTTACATTTTATAACCATTCTTACTTTTCTATGGTTCCCTATGGGTGTCTCGGCTTAAAAGCCCTGGTTTCTGTCTCCCAACCCCAGGAACTTGCTTTTCCTAACTTAATGTTCATGGAGCTGAAAAAAAATGAAATAACAGATCGACATGGTGGGATTCTGGTTAGAAAGAAGGTGATATCAAGTCCAGAGTTGTGATCTGCATATAATCAGTGTAGAGCCTTGGGACCCTGTGAGGTGTCCCAGGCCGAAGATGTAGATGGAAAAGAGGAGAGGTCCAAGAACGGAAACTTGGGGGACACCAACAGATAGGGAGCGAGATAAGGAAGTGGTGTGAGAGTGGGAGACGCTGAATGTCCGGTCTGTTAGGTATATTGTGATCCAAGATAGGGTCAAGTCTGTGATGCCCAGAGATGAGACAATCTAATAGGAAAGAATGGTCCATTGTGTCGAAGGCAGAGGACAGGTCCAGGAGGAGGAACACAGACTAGTGTTGCTTGGCTTTGGCGATTAGTAGGTCATTGGTGACTTTAGTTAGGGCAGTTTCAGTGGAATGATGTGGTCAGAAGCAAGATTGTAACCGATCAAAGAGTGTGCAGGAGGAGAGGTGGGAGGACATTTCAAGATGACATGCTGTTCCAGTAGTTTTGAGGCGTAGGAGAGAAGTGATATGGGGCAATAGCTAGACACAAAGGATGGGTCAATGGAGGGCTTTTTGAGAATTGGTGGGATTGAGACAAGTTTATAGCATGAGGGGAAGACACCAGTTGTTAGTTTTTGGTTGAAGATGTGGGTTAGCGTCGGAACGAAGACTGCGGTGAGGTTGAGAATGAGGTGGAATGGGAGCGAGTCAAGAGCACAGGTGATGAGATGTGAATTGAGAGTAGAGTGGAAAGATTATCTTCTGCCATGGTGAAGAAGCTGGATTTGGATGAAGAGGTCTGAGTAATTATAAGGAGGGGCTGTGGGGACTGTGAGACAAAGCTTACTCTGATATTGTCAATCTTCTGCTTGAAGAAAGTCAAAGTCTTCAGCTGAGAGGAGCGGGAGGTGGTGCTGAGGAATGGTGGAGAGAATTGAAGGTGTTGAATAGCTGTTTAGGGTTGTGAAACAGAGGGGCTGTGAGAGATGAGAAGTAGGGTTGTTTTGCAGCAGTGAGTATGGCCTTTAAATTGGTAAAGGACTATTTGTATTAAATGAAGTGCTCAGTGTAATGAGACCTCTTCCATCTCTGCTCAGCAATCCTGGAAGCCTGTCTCAGTTCTTTCGTTTGGCTCATGTGCCAAGGTTGCTTGTTGATCGTGCAAGTGTTGGTATGCGCGAAAGGGGCGGCCGATTTGAGAGCTGCAGAGCTTGTGGTATCATATAAACTGGTAGCATCAGCATCAAGTAAGGAAGCTATGTCAGCAAGAAGGAAAAGGGATTGAGAAAATGAGTGTAAATTAAGGTGTTTGAGATTTCTGCGAGAGAATAAAAGTTTGTGGAGGGGGGTTATGTACTTGGAGAAGAGAGGGAAAATAATATATATATACAGTAGGTTGTGGTCAGAAAGGGGGAGAGGTGAGTTTGAAAGGTTAGATAGGGAACAGAGGCGGGTGAAGATGGGGTCCAATATGTGGCCATCTTTGTAAGTAGCTGCAGAGGACCAGTGTTAAAAGCTTAGAGACGGCTGAGTGGGAGGATTCAATGGGGATGTTGAAATCGCCCATGATGATAGTGGGGATGTCAGTTGATAGGAAATGTAGTAGCCAGGTGGTTAAATGGTCAAAAAAGGTGGTGGCTGGCCTTTGGAGGTTGGAGGGGGAGAAAATCCGGACAGAGTGCAGCGACGTCGCTGTGACCGCCGAACAATCCCTCCTTCAAAGGGGAGGTGCGTTCGGCGTCATAGCGACGTCACTGCGGTGTCACTAAGCGGCCGGCCAATAGAAGCGGAGGGGCGGAGATGAGCGGGACGTAACATGCCGCCTACCTCCTTCCTTCCGCATTGCCGGTGGACGGCGGTAAAGAGATGTTCGTCGCTCCTGCGGTGTCACACATAGCGATGTGTGATGCCGCAGGAACGAGGAACAACATCGCTACTCACCAAACAACGATATTTGGTTTTTGGACGACCTCTCCAACACCAACGATTTTTACCACTTTTGAGATCGTTGAAGGTCGCTCGTACGTGTCACACGCTGTGATGTCGCTAACAACACCGGATGTGCGTCACAAACACCGTGACCATGACAATAAATTGTTAGCGATATTGCAACGTGTAAAGCACCCTTTACAGTATAACTTCATAAAGTGACACTGGTCAGAATTGTAAAAAAATGGCCTTGTCAGAAGGGTGTTGTCAGAGGTTATAGATTTCTGTACATTTCATACTCAAAAACCATTATTAGTCCTCTAGTATCAACCTAGCTGCCCTCACAACCAAGAAATGACTTTTTCCATGTAATATACAGAAACCTAAGGGGAAAAAATGACAAAAAAAACAACATTTGAGGTTAAAAAACAAAAATGCCAAAACTTAACCCCCGTCCATTTAAACATTTTCCTCTCCATTTAGTGGTGGTGATGGAATCAGTGATGGACTCCGGCCAAATATGTTTATAGAGACGCAGTAAGGGATGAAGATGTCGTCCTCATCATGGAGTCGTTATTTCTCCTCTCACGTGTAATGAATTTATCCTACAGTTTTGCTGATGCCGATTCCAGTGTCTGTAAATGAGAGGAGAATTAGTGATATGGAAGATGAGTCTATGAGAAACGTATTCATCTGCCGACTCCGAGGAGGAAACTGCTTGTTGTGTGTGTGGCCTAAATATATAGGCTTTATTAGTAGATAGAAAGAAAAAACTGACTACTGTAAAATACTAACAATAGTAACACACAACAATCCCCCATTACTCCTGCGCCCCTGCTGCTTGGGTCCCCGCCAGTCTCTGGATTTCCTGTCAGTGATAACAAACGTGATCTCTGCAGTCAATCAGTGGCTGAAGCATTGACCGAAATAACCAGCGATTGGGAGCGGAGGAGACGTCTTAGTCAGCAATTCAATTTATGTTCTAGTCCATGGGTCCCCAATTCCAGACCTCAAGGGCCGCCTACAGTGCATGTTTTCAGGATTTCCTTAGTATTGCACATGTGATAATTTAATCACATGCACAGTTGATGATTCCAACACCCATGCAATGCTAAGGAAATCCTGAAAACATGCACTGTTGGCGGCCCTCGAGGACTGGAGTTGGGGAAACCTGTTCTAGTCCATACGAGACAAGAGCGAATAACGTCTACACGTTCTGTCTCCTCACAAGTTCATGATAATATGGGGGTCCCCTATGCCAATTTATTTTATTCATTTATTTTTAGATCAATATAGACATGCACACAGCGTTTGTGATCTTAGTCACGCTTTTAGACAGGGTAGGGACGGGGTCGGACTGCAACCAATCACAGATGACAGGACTGCCATTGGGCGGCACAAGTAGTGCATATGTATGAAGGATAAAGAGCGGCCCCGAAAGTAGTGTCACCGCTGCGCGGGAGACTGGTAAGTATAACGGACCTGTTTTATCCTTATCTTCTTTCTTTTTTATTTTTTTTTATTATCTGGCTGGTTGGATAATTACCCACACTTCGGGTCTGGGATCGGTGCATGGGTATTTGGTAACCCACTTGGATCCGGACTTTTACAGTCCAGGTCCACCCATCACTATTCATGAGTATTGTACTTGTTTTTTATTATGTACAACCCTTTTCACATGTAAATCGCCATGGTATAAATTGAGCTATAATAATAGCTGGATGGAGGTTAAGAGATTTTTTACATAATAATTAGGAAAACTATCCGATTGGAGTCCAATTGTTCTAGAAGGAGAGACACCAAAATGTTTAAAGAAGTTGTCCAGTTACCAAAACTGATTTTTTTTTTTCTGATAAATCTTGCTAATATGTGCCCCTCAACACATCTATTATGTTTTTTCAGCAAAATTACCTTTCATTGTGCACTAGCAGCACATGCTCATTGCTGGCTCCAGCTCTGATAGGGTTAATCTATCCTCTGACTTCCTGTGTTCAGTTCCTACAAGTCCCAGAATTCTTTGTGGCTCTAGGGCGGTGTCTGGCTTATCTAACACACCCATTGTGTCTAATACACCCACTCTGCTCCCACCCAAACCCTCCTCCCTGCCTCTTCCCAGTGGATGTGCACTGAGATCATCAATCACACAGAGACAGCAGCAGCAGCTCTACATAGCCAGGGGAAGAAAGTGTGTGTGCGCGTATATACAGTGTGTGTGCGCGTATATACAGTGTATGTGTATGTGTGCGCGTATATACAGTGTATGTGTGTATATACAGTGTGTGTGTGTATATACAGTGTGTGTACGTATATACAGTGTGTGTGTCTATATACAGTGTGTGTGTGTGTGTGTGTATATACAGTGTGTGTGCGTATATACAGTGTGTGTGTGTATATACAGTGTGTGTGTGAGTGTGTATGTGTGTGTGTATGTCATACTCCCCTTTCTGCAGGGTCCCGGTGCCATGCCTGCTTCCAGCCCCTGTCCCGGTCCCGCCGCTCTGGCTGTGTGCAGTCTCCCCGGGGCACGTACGAAGCTTGTAGGACCTGGCGGTGGATCACCTGATGCAGTCACCTGACGCATCAGCTGATCGTAGTCTCGCCGGCTTTTTCGCGCTCGGCCGGCTATCAGCTGATCCTGCCGTCAGGGGACTTCATCAGCTGATTACCGGCAGCTCCTGCAGTGATGGGCCAGGATCAGACTCCGCTGCAAGAGCTGCCGGTAATCAGCACAGACGTGAGTATTTATTTATTTATTTATTTTTTTTTGCACTGATGCATCAGCTGCTTGTATAATCGGCTTTTATACAATCAGCTGATGTGTCATGTGATTCACGTAGTTTAACCTGACACATCATCTGATCGCTTTGCCTTCCAGCAAACCGATCAGATGATATTGGATCCGGATTGGACGGCGCGGGACCCTAACCCAGGATTACTGCGGAGGGGGGTTTATTTCAATAAAGATGGAGTCACTAATTGTGTTGTGTTTTATTTCTAATAAAAATATTTTTCTGTGTGTTGTTTTTTTTTTTTTATCATTACTAGAAATTCATGGTGGCCATGTCTAATATTGGCGTGACACCATGAATTTCGGGCTTAGGGCTAGCTGATAATATACAGCTAGCCCTAACTCCATTATTACCCGGCTAGCCACCCGGCATCAGGGCAGCTGGAAGAGTTGGATACAGCGCCAGAAGATGGCGCTTCTATGAAAGCGCCATTTTCTGGGGTGGCTGCGGACTGCAATTCGCAGTGGGGGTGCCCAGAAAGCATGGGCACCCTTCACTGTGGATTCCAATCCCCAGCTGCCTAGTTGTACCCGGCTGGACACCAAAATTAGGCGAAGCTCACGTCATTTTTTTTTTTTATTATTTCATGAAATTCATGAAATAATTAAAAAAAAAAAAGGGCTTCTCTATATTTTTGGTTCCCAGCCGGGTACAACTAGGCAGCTGGGGGTTGGGGGCAGCCCGTACCTGCCTGCTGTACCCGGCTAGCATACAAAAATATGGCGAAGCCCACGTCATTTTTTTTTTCTTTTTGGGTAAAAAACTGCATACAGTCCTGGATGGAGGATGCTGAGCCTTGTAGTTCTGCAGCTGCTGTCTGCTCTCCTGCATACAATGAACATTTTGAATAAGGAAATGACATCAGACCTTTTTTATTTTTTTCATCAACAATCTTTAATGGCATTGTGCACTGTTTAAAAACGCAGTGAGCAAAAACGCAGCAAAAAAGGCACCAAATCGCGGCAAAAACGTGACATGCAGCACCGCAGGTGACAGAGCAGAGCAAGTTGGTGACATGCTCTGCTCTGACACATAGTGTGCTGCATGTCACTGTATCCACTCTGGGACTTGTTGTGCAGGTGCCTGGATGATACATGTCACTAACTGCCCCACTCTGTGATTTCTGCTGCATAGTACCAACTGTATACACTCTCACCTGCACAACAAGTCCCAGAGTGGAGACAGTTAGTGACATGCAGCACACTATGTGTCAGAGCAGAGCATGTCACTGTCTCCACTCCGCTGACCTCACAGCCCGTACACGCTGCGATGGATGCAAGGGGACACAGAACAAGTAATCGGCCGACACTGGAGTCATCTGATTACTTGGGATGAATTGAGCAGTAATATGCTCTGGTGCTCGATGGGCGAAGCCCATGCCGATTTTTTTTAAAAAGAAAATTCATGAAAAATAAAAAAACAAAAAAATCACATTGTTTGTGGGCTCCCGCTGCATTTTCTGTTGCTAAGGGTAACCAAAGCAGCTACTGGCTGCTAGCCCCCGCTGCTTGGTGTTACTTTCACTGGCAATAGAAATGCAGGGAAGCATTTTTTTTTTTATAAAGGTTTTTCCCTGAAAACGTTTTTAAGAAAATGACGTGGGCTTCGCCATATTTTTGTATGCTAGCCATGTACAGCAGGCAGCTACGGGCTGCCCCCAACCCCCAGCTGCCTAGTTGTACCCGGCTGGGAACCAAAAATATAGAGAAGCCCTTTTTTTAT